>NW_006443566.1:476636-504614 GCF_000325575.1 Pteropus alecto
CATATAATTTTATACATATATAAACATATAATTTTATATATATAATATATGAAAATATATAATTTACATATGTATATATAAATACTCATCATTTAAAAAGTGCATACTAATGAAAAAGAACCAGAAGAGAAAGAAGAAAAGCAGAGAGATGAGAACAGCTAACAGTAGAAGTAGCAGATTATCAGTAAGAATAGCAGATAAACACGAGAAACAGGCAGCAGGAGTGGCAGACACCTAGCACTAAGAAGTGAACCACGAGAAGGTAAGAATAAGGTTCCTCATCCACTATGACAAAGCACTCACCTTACATTTGACTTCATCTGTATCAAGTAAATTGATTAAAACTTCAAGGCCTCCAACATCCCTGATTGCCAACTGGCAGGTCTCTTGTGCTAAGTTGAAATCCTTCATTGAACACAATGCAATCACTGTAGCGGTCTGATTTCCTCCCTATGAAGACACAGTGCCACAGAAAGATTAAATAGGATCATCCTCCCATAGAAATGTACTAAACGGTTATAAATCCGTGAACTGGGAAATGTAACTCCCCATTCACACGGCACATTCCACTTTATTCAAGTTCTCCGTGTGGGTTATAATGTGTTAAATGAATCGTGTGGAGCTAAAGTATGAAAAAGCTGTACAGAGTGTCATAAAACATTATTCCAATAAAGAGAACATTTAAAGATGGTCAGTCTGCTTTAAGCAGCTACAGCATTAGGCGGTCTTAGTGTATTAAATAGAGTCGAGGGGCAAGCCTTGAGAGAGCCACTGAGGAATGTAAGTTTTATGCAGAGGTGACAAGTGGTCCCTATAGTTCTCGCCCAGTATACTGTGCCATGCAAACCATGTCTGAAAATTCTTCTTACAGATGTACATATGTTCTTATATTTGTACGTATGTGCATGCACATGTATGTTCTTACAGATGCAGGTATGGTCTTACGTGCATACATAACGTATATGCGCGCTCTTACATATGTACATATGTTCTTAGCATGAACGTACGTACATATGTTCTTACAAATGTATGTACGTTTGGAAGAGGGAAAACCTGGAAGGAGGGAAACCATGTGGGAGGCAGTGTAACAATCCACATTGGAGCCAAGAGGAAATGGAGTAAGGGCTGCGGAGGTTGCGAAAGAAGAGGCAGTTCCGTTAAGATCTGGAGATGACGCAGTGGGTGGCTGAAGAAGAGGAAGATAAAGCTTCACTGACATGAGCAAAATGCTGGCCCAAACGAGAGGATCACGCGAATCAACGTTTACGTAATCACCACATATGAAGAATAGTGGGGAACTGCTCCTTCAAGATAAAATGATCTGAGAGAGTTTTTAAAACTTAATGATTGATCAGTGAAACTGACCCGCCAGGAAATTAAAGTCAGAATTCAGTGCAGGAATTCTTAAGCAATGTCCACTGATCATTAATACCTCGAAAATCTTCTGAAGAACATAGCATAGTACAGATTACTTCTACTGCTATTAAGACTAGCTGGTAAATAAGAGTTCTAGTATAAGCACTAAAATAGCTCATAAGACACAAAAGCAATATGTCTAATATAGCTAAGAATAAACTATTTTTGTAAAATGTGGTCATAAAAGAGTCTTGTCTCGGATTTCTACCTCAAAACATAGTACCAATGGAATAAAAAAAAACAAAACGACCTTTTCTTTTTTGAGGGAAGATGTCTATAAATTGTTTATTTGCATTTATCATTACTTTATATTGCCATATCCATTATATATGTGTACATATAGATAACATATAGACTTAGCACAAAAAATGGAAATTATATTCAAGCTGCCCATCTCCCTCCATAGCACGGTACTCAAATCCTCCTGTGAATTGAATACAATATGTTACTTTTAAAATAAGACACTGAAATGGGGTTATTAGAGGGCAAGCGGCAAAAATGAAATTGGAAAGGTTTAGACTTCAGCCTTTCCTCTCCTTTCCAGAAAATTCTCTCCAGATCTCTAAAAATGTTATGAACCACTATCCTGTGGAGACACCACTGACAATTTCCGTATTTACGTTAAATTAATTTTATATTAATTTTCCTTCTGGGTTATCTAGACTGTCCTCTATGTTCAAAATTAAGTCTAGAATGACAATAGCCTTAATTTTATTATTTACATTTAAAGTAAGTTTTATTCCTTCAATTCTTAGTGTCCTTTTCTCAGAATCAAGAGAGATTTTAACAGCACTAACTTTCCTACAGTTGGTTCTGAAACATAAAATAATAAGCCCTCTATGTATTACTGTCAGTTTCATAAACTTTCTCATTTGGGGGGGCACAGGACCCCCACATGCTAGCATATCTGATGCCTCTTTTAGAAAAAGAAATGGCAGATATTTTGTAAACCATAAAGAATCTAAATGTTACTCATCATTAATTAAACAATGAAGAATAAAGAAAAGCAAAGCAAGTAAGAAAAAAAAATTCATTAAAGGAGGCCCTTTTTCTGAATTTAAATAGTTAAAAGGAGCTGGAAAGTTCCCGTGGGGTACCTGAAGGAACAAACCCAGGTTCCTATATTAAAAGGTTGAAAATGCAAACCAAGAGCTTCAAGTAGAGTGAGTTCCTTAGGCAGTGGCTTCAGGGTCAAGCTTGGCTAGAAAGCGAGATGTCAGACAGCTGTGTCATGCCTCAGTCAAGCCGAGAGTCCCCACGCCACAGGCCCAGCTTCCTGAAGAAGAGTGTACTATCCCGACATTCAGTTGTACATGATCAAGGACCTTCTTGACTGCTATTCTTGCATTATATTTTCTTTGGTAGCAATTTTACACTTATACACTCAGTACAATCATCGCTTCCTTATTTCATTTTAAGGTCTCTCAATTTTTCTCTTTCTGTAGACTATGTCTATCCTTGGAGCTTTATTTCATTGTTTACACTACGACCGATGACATCAATTTTTCAAAAGTCGTGCACTTGCAGCGGATGCTCAAAAGGTAACATTCTGTATTTTTCTGAATTATCTCTAGGCCAATTTTGAAGCCAAAGGATGGAAAATTTACATTTATCATTAAGAAGTTAGATCCTGATAGAAAAAAAGAATTCTGTAAATTAAGAGCTTTTTCTGAAAATCTGGAAACATATTCATAGGCTTGAGGGATTTTTTTTTTCAGAATAGTTTTATATTAGGGAAAGTTAGTTTTTCCACATTTCAGGATTTAGTTCTACCCTTGTCACTGACCACACTCCCCGAAGGATTATAAATCTTTCAGAATGAATACCAGAGGATGGGAGCCAAAATATTCAACATACAGAGCCGCAAATGTTAGCCAATTGCTATCCTTTAAATACCGGCTATGTCAAAAAATTTTCAAATGTTCGTTTTCCTTTCCCAGACGCCATAAACATCTCACTGTGGAGAAGCAGTGCAAATACACTCCTTTTTTAATTAAATCTCCCTGGAGAATGTAATTAATTGCCAATCCTTATTTTCACATTTTATAATGCATTTGCATTTGTGAGGTTTTTAAGTGCTGGAGAAAACATAGTAAAATATTATTTTACAAGCTTCTGAAGGGTTTTGAAGAATGCTTCCAATAAGCTTTTCCACTCCTTAAATTAATGCAATTCTTTTGCTAGTTGTCTTCCTGCCCCTGCTTCTTCTCAGACATCTCCTGGCTCTGTCCACCTTCAGATATTTTGCAACTCACATTCCCTTTTATGACCGGGAGACATTTGTTCATGTGCATAATCAGTTTTTAAACACGCAAAAGTTGAATGAATGTTGCTTTCTCTTACTTTTCTCAAAATTTCTTTTTGAAAGACAAGATGAATAGAAGACATTTTTCTAACTAATGTTTTTCATTGTTTTAAATACAATCTTTGAAATAAAAATGTATTACGTTATTTGGTATAAAGAGCAATACTCACTCCCAAACCCCCTTACTGCTTGATAAAGAATAAACATTGACTAAGTTTAGGTGAAGAATGTATTCAAGATCAAATCGAGAAACGAGCTGCCTCAAATCATTTTTATATTCTTTCGGTCAACAAATTTACACACTAACTAGTCACTGCGTTCAACGCTAGGGCCCTGAGACATCCAGGTAAATAAAAACAGACATGGTCTTTGTCTTGACGGAGCTTACAGTTTAGCGAAGATGATTTTCATTTTTCTTTAAGCCCATTCAAATACATGAAAACTATGAAAAGTGCTATAAGGGAGAAGGGCATGGGGCAACAAAGGCCCACGATAGGGCCTTTAACCAGGCCAGGGGCATCAGGGAAGTTCCACCCAAGGACCATATGTTTGGACTGAGGTCTGGACAAAGAGTAGGAGCTTTTCCCTGATGGAGAAGGGAACTGATGGAAGGCATTGCAGTCGGCGGAAACAGTATGTGCAAAGCTCTACACTGACGTGGAACATGGCGTGTTGAAGACCTAAAGGCAGCCAGTGTGGCTGAGACCCAGATAATGGGTGGCTGAGTGGCCCAAGACGAGCAGGGTGGGCAACACACCCTGCTGGGCCCATAGGCAGGGTTGAGAATTTTAATCTTTGTTGAAGATTGATAGGAAATAGTCAAGAGCAGTTGTTTTTCTGGGGAGAGGACGGGGAAAGACTAACATGAGCTGAGTATATTTTTAAAAGACCATTCTGTTGAAGAGGCCCCTGGCTGGAAAGGGGCAAGTGTGGACATCAGGTTACTGCAGCTATGCAGAGAAGAGGATATAGAAAGGGGTGACTCGGATCCGGAAGCTGATGTGATTTACCGTGTCAGAAAGAATTCGAGGAACTTGGTTCAGAAGAGGATACTACAAAGCTAGTAGATGGAACTGATGGGCAACACACTCACAGGCACAGTAAGTCACAGCTTGCTGTCAGAGCCCCACAGGACGACAGTGAGGCAAGGTGGCAGGCAGAGGCATGACTGGGAACTCAGGCCTCTCTTTTCCTGTCCCCCAGTGTCCGTGATCAAGAGTCAGCAGGCAAGACCTGGTGAGGTGACACAACCATCACATAGCCATCCAGCTGGCTTTCTATGTTCTTAGCATTTTTTCCTCCGAACACGCCACTCAGAGAGCAAGAAAAGTGAGTGCCTGCCAATGACTGTTAATGACGGTGAAGGGCCTGGCGCCCGGCATGGAGCTTTGGCTTACAGGTGCTCATCCCCTCCCGGGGTCAGAAATGGCGAACAGTCAGTGCTCAAAGTGAGTGGCACATGGCCACGTAAGTCAAGGCGGTAAAATATATTGCCTTGCCTTCTGTTTATTTGCAAAACGATTTTATACCGATGATTCAGTGCTCATAAACCTAAGACTCAAGAGATGAGACTCAGAGAACTCCAGGAAGGAAAATGAGAAAAGACTGTTCCAGAAGAAAAAAGAAATTTGACTCAGACTGTTATACTACAAGCTTGCTAAGAATTCTGATTGGGAATAAGGGGTAAGGGACGATGCAAGGATTCCCTATACATTCTTTTTAAATAGCCGTGGAACATTGACAGACATTGATAACTTATTGGAATATCCTAGTTATTACAATGAGAAAAAATCTGTACCAAATATAACTGTCTTTCTAAAAAGAGTAGAAGAATGAACTGAATAATTATGATAATTACTAAAAACAGCTCAGTAAAGTGGCTGGATACAAGGGCAACATTCAAAAAAATAATTAACTTTCCATACACTAAGAATAACAAATAGAAATGTATAATCTGAAAAATGTTCCCATGACAATATTAGCAAAATAATAACAAAAATATCTGAGTAAATCTCACAAGAAATGTGTTGGAAATATATGGGAAAAAGCAATTAAGTTTTACTAAAGTACGCAAAGAATTAAATAAATAAATAGTTATACCATACTCCTAAATATAGGATAGCTGAATGTTATTAAAATTGCAGTTTATCCAATGGTAATTTATAAATTCATGCAAACCAAACAAAGTCTCAATAGCAGTTTTTGAGTTGTTTCTTTTTTTAAACTTAATTCTCAACTCATTCTAAATATGACTTGGAATACAAAATACACAAAAAGTAGGTTTAAATTTTTTAAAGAAAACTCTCTGGCAAATCAATTATTAAAATATAGCAAACTATAGCAATTAAAACAGTATGGAACTGGCTTGGGAACATACAAATAAATCAACATAACAGAGACAGACCCAGAAACAAACTCTCACATGTGAGACTACAGTATTTGTTAAAGGTAGATGCTCTCAAATCATTTAAGAAAAGAGTGGACAAGCCAATAACCTGTGTTGATACAACTATCCACCTAGAGAAGAAAAGTAAAGTTAGATACCACCTCTCACTATACATAAATCCAAATGGATTAAGGACCTGAACTTTTTTAAAAAGCTACTATCAGAAGGAAATAGAAAGCATTTGTTGTCTTAGAATGGCTTCAGAAGAACCTTTCTAACTCTCAAGACACAAAATCCATAAGCCACTAAGAAAGCAGTTGATATATTTATTAATGTACAATTTAAAAACTCATAACAAAGAGTAGATAAAAAGACATGACAAAATATCTGTAAATAATATAATGAAGAATTAATTTGCATTGAGAACCGAAGACAAAGAACCTCAAGACAAAGAACTCCCGCATTGAGAACCGAAGACAAAGAACCCCACAGAAAAATAGGCAAGGCATACAATACAATGGCTACTGACATTTGAAAAAATTTATCAATCTCACTAGTAATCAGGAATAAGCAAATTTACACACGACACATTTTTCCCTTATCAGAATTGGCCAAATCAATCAATCAATCAATCAATCAATCAATAAAATACTGCAGATTAGTAAGAATTTATAACAGTGAATGTCTTTCCTAGATGAACAAGTCTCAGACCCTGGGGAGAGTTTAAAGGCTATTAATGGCCAGACCTTTTCCAGACAAATTCAGTTAAAACTTCCACAAATGGTATCTGGGCATTGGGGTCTTTGTTTTGTTTTTAAAAGCCTGCCTGATTTCATTCTGTAATAAAGGTTGAAAATCTTTGGTATTTTACTAATAGAATGTAAACTGATGCTTGCTTTCTGTAGAGAGTATCAAATAAAAAGATTTTTATAGAATCCAGCTTGGTTGGTTTATTACTTTTCATTATTTCCCTTTAAATTAAAAAAAAAAATTAATGCAGTACTTCCCAAACTTTACTGTGCATATATTTTTCCTGTTTATTAAAACAGCTTTATTGAAGTATAATTGATATACAAAAAACTGCACATCTTTAATGTATACAAGTTGATGAGCTTGGAAATACGCACACACCTTTGAAGCCATCAACAACAGATTTATTACCATCGATCAAGGTAATAAACATATCCATCACCTCCAAAAGTTTCCTTATGTCTCCCGCTTTTTTGCGGTAATACCACTTAACATGAGAGCTATCCTCTTAATTTTTTAAAGGGCACAATACAGTATTATTACCTATAGGCACTTATGTTATACAGCAGATCTCTAGAACTTACTCATCTTGCAAAACTGAAACATTATACCCATTGAACGACAACTCCCCATTAGAACTAACAACATTTAAATGTATACTCTTTGACCCAAGCAATTCCATTTCAAAGAATCTACCCTACAGAAATAGTGTCCATAGCCAAAGAATACATAAACGTATTTGTTGCAGTGCTGCTGGAGCAACAAAAATTGATCTGGGAGATGATCTAACAAGTTATCAAAAAAGAACTGTTCAATTATTGATATATACATATAATGAAATACTATGTAGCAATTTAAAGGACTCAAATAGGCATGAAAGATCACCAAGGTGTAACATTAAATATAAAAAGGAAAATGTAGAATAGTATGACTTCATTTTACGTATAAAAATTATAAATGTATATGAACAGAAACATCTGGAAGGGAGCTTTCACTTTCATTATTTTGCATGGCTTGAATATTTACAATGAGCGTATGATAATGCATTTTATAATATTTTAAGATGTTAAATTCAGAAGAGAATAAGAAAAGGACCAGAAGAGGAACATATTCAGAGGCTAGTAGACCAAAAAGGGACATGGAGTTTAACATTTGTCCTATAAACATGCAGTTTCTAATAATGATTACAGCAGATTATAGGTTCACGCGTAAAATGAAAGATCATTTATACCCAATCTGGTACCTCTTTTACTCCTTTAGAAATTCTTCAGCATACAAACTTCTGTAACAAGACATGAATATGTTTTTAAAACAAAAAGTAAAACAGCTTGGTGCATTATATTAACTGGGAGCTAGGCAATATTATTTTACTTCACTATTTTTAGCCTCTCAAATTTGAAGGGGAAGCATACTTCAAGGAACAAAAAAATGGTGTGGCTGCAAATACATCAGGTAGCAAATACCTTGGAAATATCTATTACATTTTCAGATCACTACATAAAACTGCCTTAGATATCAAAATTCTTTCCAATCAAAAATCTTATGAATAGCTAGATGGGCAGTGTGTATCATATAATTATGCTCTAGCTGGGCTAGTTCACAGTGTGCATTCATGAATGAATGAATGAGTTAAAGCTTAAGAGGCTGCCTATGAGATTTTTTAAATTGTCATTTTTCAGTAGTTAAGTTGACGTGGTTGTATAATGCTAGCGAGAAGTGGCATAAACTGTTATGGTTCACTAGCATCGTATTATCATACTCATCAAATCACCTTTGCTTTTTCTCCACTTTCATTTATCTATAATAGCTAAAAGGAAGGAGATTTTAAAGCTCAAAAACTGAAAAAGTTATTATTTTATTTTGGGAGTATAGATTTCCCTGTGGAGACGAGAAATCTCTCCATCACTTCCACCATCTCTTTTGTAATAAAAATCAAAGGGGATGACTTCTTTTTTTTGTGGGCAATATAAACACACAAGTAATACACATCTCAAGTAATCCAAGTATTTAAAAGATGTTCATTTCTTACACCTGATGAGTTAAGAAAATATAAATGTGAACTCTAATGGGTAGAAATTTTGTTGGATGATGGAATTTAAAATATGATATCTGACAGGTAGTTTTTTTAAAAAGCTTTTTTTTAAAAAAGCTCTCCTACTCTTTGTCGCAGAGTTTTTTTTAAGTCAATCCATGTCAATGTAACAACGTATGTCTTAACTTAAAGAATGTATCTCAAGAAAGTGGTATTAATCTTCCTTTCTAACTAGTGGAGTTTATCTGGGTGCATAAACAGTGACTTTTTTTTTTTTCATTTTTGAAAGATTCTTTTCAATAAGAATAACACAGTACGATGTTCCTCTCCATTTAAGTAAAAACCTAGCTAAAGAGCACTCTCATACTGCCTCCAAAAATGACTACTGAATTTCTTTAAAAAGTGTTTTCTGTTTAGTTAGCCTCATATACAAATGAGAAGAAAAAAAAAAAAAACCCAAGATAGAAAAAAAGGAACGTCCAACAGCAAAGCCTGCAGCACCCCCGACCCCTGAAGTTCTTGACAGCGGGACGGGATAACCAGGCAACCGGTAGTAAAGACAGGAGTCTGGATGCCAGTCCTGGCCTCACGCCGCCTTCTGTGTGGCCAGGAGTGAAGTATTTCTCAGCTTTTCCACAATGAAACAAGAATCACAGTACCTGCCACTCTATACCCAAAGCCCAAGTAATGGGGAAGGAATTTAATTAACTGTAATTGATTGCAAAGTCCATCAAATTCTTGCAATGAAAAATCATATACCTATTTGAGGAATACCTCAGAGGTATTGTGGTTTCAGTTCCAGTCCACCACATTAAAGCCTCACAATACAGCAAGTCCTTCATTTCTGCCGGTGGAGGGTCTTGCCTTCAATTTGTAAAAAATGCAACATCTGTGAAGCACAATAAAGTGAAGCACAATAGCTCTGCCTGCGACTCCCTGTTACCACTTAGAACTCTTTAACCAGTTAAGGGTGGGTGTGTGGGGGGTGTGTGTGCGCGCATGTGTTCGCTTCGTGGAAGATCATTAAGGAACTGACCACCGTAAAGGGATGAAGAAGTACAAATTAGTAGTTACAAAACAGTCATGAGGATGTAGAATACAGCATAGAGAACACAGTCAATATTATCATCATGGCTATGTGTAGTGCCAGGTGGGTGCTAGAGTAATCGGGGGGATCACTTCATAAATTACATAATTGTCTAACCATTGTACTGTGTACCTGAAACTAACAATGAATGAATGAATGAATGAAAGTAGTCTTTAACCAAAATTTTCAAATATGAGAATATCACTGCTGAGAATCCCTGCTCCAGACCGGAAATCCAAACCGTGCCAGGGGAGGGAGGCCCGAGTGTTTCCTGGGAAGCTTCATGGGCTTTCTGGTGTGATTGTCTTTTACTTATCACTGTGGAGAGTTCTGGCCTGAGAATTCTGAATTTGTGGATATGTGACAGAACAGGAGAATAACTAGCAAGACCCCCGGCTCATGTGAAAAGTGAAGTCGACACCAGTGTTTTACAAATTGGATCATACAGAATGAACAAATTAGGCACTACCCCTCACCAACACATCTGTGTGGAGAGAGAAGATAAATGCCCAGCAGTCATTATAAGTTGCTACTCAGCAGCCTACAGCAGACATTTTCCGCTTAGTGAAGGTTCAGATACCATCGCCATCTCCCCAGAATGTGGGAACAAGGACGGCCCCTGTATCACTTTCAAGACTGACACCACATTTGTGAATTTACATTAAAAAGCCCTCAGTCTCCCCAGGCTTCACATCTAGCTCCTCACAGTTTCAGTGGTAAGAGCTTTCACTTGGAAGGAAACTCACTTTAAAAATAGACCTTTTTTGCTTTTTGCTTCAAACTTTCCCAATTACTTATCTTCCTTTAATTAATCTTTTGTGTCTATGAGCTAGTTGCATAAAATTACCAAATGTTACTTTAAGATTTTTTTTAAAAGGCCATGATGTAATCTGCTTATAGGATGGCAAACTAACATTTAAAGAAAGACTTCCAGTTTAACACTGGAATTTTGATCCAAAAATATTGCCTCAGTTGTACTAACTCAAGGGAGAGGCAGCAACTCTCTGATTAGCTATTAAGTGATCACGTTCCATCATAAACTAAAAGACAAAACAGGGCCACAAGCTCCATACTCTCTCCTCAGTCTCACTTATCCTGTGGCTCCTGAAGAGGCACAGCTTCATTTCTAATGACTAATTTGAGTTTCGTTCCTTTATTTCCAACTACTGCATGGGCATTTCTATTTGAATGGTTCACTCTCTTCAAACTTAATCTGTCCTGAACCAAACCTTCATCATAAATTGGCTTTCCTTTTTTCTTGGTCATTTCTTTGTTGCTACCGGAGACATGATCCTCTTCTAATCCCCCAACAGACTTTCACTATAAACACAACTGCCTTGTCACTGGCCTCCGTCTCTTCCCACCCAGATTCATTTTGCATAACACCTGCTGCTAGACTCAGCTTTTGCAATCAACACGTTCATCCTCCCACTCCCCCAGGTGGACTCTGATCGAAATCCCAGGTGCTGAAACAGACATCCGGCAGGGAGGAGATGCACCTGGAGAAACGGCCCTGGGGATTAGCCCTAGATTCCTCCATTATTGAGACATGTACTCAGGAAAGAGACCAGACCAACAAAGCACTTCAAGTCTTCAACTTGCCCGCTAATATTATCTCAGCTGAGCTTGGGGTTGATGCGAGGGTGGTACAGAGTTTATCCTCAAGGCACAGCCCTGGGAAACACCCACAGGGGAGATAAAGCCTGATTCTAGACCCAGGCTCTGAGATCCCTCCAAACTACCTAAAAGCTGACCATTTTCTTGCCATCACTTTAGTCTCAATTTTCTCTTGGATTTACTGATCCTGTAGTATTAAATTCCAAACCCGATCCAACCCCAAGCCACATAGAAATGGACTGCAACACGCCTCCAGCCTTCCATCCAGAAATTCATTCTTGGTTTTAAGGATACTTGCACTAATGGGTATGAAATGCAGATCTCTAATTATGGCCTTTTAACATTTTGTCTCATGTTACTAAAGAGAACTCATTTCTATTAATTTATGGTATTATAACAGTTGTTGCTAATAATCATTCAGCGCTCCTCCTATTTGACAAAGAGTTCTCCACATACCTGATTTAGAAATGAGTGAAACTTCTGTATTTTTAGAGATGAACAGGATTAGTGTAGAGCATACACCTTAAAAACCGTCTCCCCTACTCATTGGAACTGGTCCAAAGGAAAACATTTTAACTGCAAGATTTCGAAGGAATCCTGACCAGAGGAGAAAATAATATCCATATGAAGCTCGCAAATGGAGTAAGAATAGTACATTTACAAGGAGAAAGGGAGCAGGAAAAGGCAGAGGAGAATAAAAGAAGGCAGGGAAAGATGGCAGCAGCAGAAGGAACAGCTCTGGCTCAGGAGGAGGAAAGACAGCTCTCGAGGACCTGGGCGTGAAGAACAGCACAGCCGGGCCCTTCAAGAGTGTTGTCCTCCCCCATCATACCTTCTGGGCAGAGGGCGGAGAGGCAAGCCTGTGCTCATAGCAAGACACTCTGCAAGACTCAGAAATACATTTAATAAGGTCTCGCCACTCAAGGAGCAGCTGATGAGACAGACACGATGAATCATAATGATGGCAGGAGGCAGAATACAAGTGCTTCTCACTAAGGTAGCTGAAGGGGGTTCACTGCTTCACTTAGAATTGGGGTACAGAGTCATTGGCTATGTAGAAAAAAAGCTGGAAGGCTGGTGAGTAAAAATGCAAAATATTAGTTTAAAATTGAATTGTGTTCTAAAAATCCAGATTAAAGGAATATATACATATATAAAATTTGCAAGATGTAATGAACGTGTATCAAGGCCAAATAATTAAATACAAACTCCCTTTACTTACATGCCAAGATCTGAGCTCATAGGTCTGGATAAATAATAAGCTATAGTTCATTGACCTGTTTGGGTATTAATGAGCTCATCAAATTTTTTTTTCAACAATCACAGACATTGCTGTACTTGGAAAATTGTAAGTAGAAAGTCAGGTCAACATTAATATTCCTCTGCTAGTTTAAATCTACATTTAAGGCATAATTTTATAAATTAAAATGTCAGGTTATTTATTTTGAGATTACCTACAGACGTTCAATTGTGCATTTCACAGACTTTTAATATCCTTTTGTGTCTCCATATAAGACATTTATCTGCGTTGAAACCTTGAAATCATTTGTAGATATACTTTTTCTTTTATTGGCTATGCTAAGAATATTTACCTGTGGGAACTATAATAATTCCAAGCAATTTACTGTCTGGCCAAAAGTATCACATTTGCACATGATTTATTGATGAAGAACTTGTGTGAGCTTAAGTAGCACTTCATCAATAAATGTTTTCCTTAGCCATTCTGGGACAGAAACATTGCATCCCTTTTTGGCCTAGATTATAGGGACTTACCCTAAACAGTTGAAAAACTCAAGATAGTTATTCAATAATTAGACTATTTTAAGAACCCCTTTGCCATGTTCACTGGGAGGATATTATTGGAGAGGCAGTTCACTACCTAACTCACAGTCTGCCCTGCTAAGTCTTCAGGGAGAAAATTCTTTCTGCTCTTAGCCTCAGGATCAGTTACACTCATTGGCAACTGGGTTATTTCTATCTCATGGTGGTAAGAGTCTTTCCCTCACTGTATTAACTCAACAGTATTTCTCTCTCTTTACTGGTTGCTAGAAAGCCTAAAGCAAAAGCTGAGGGCCCTCTGTGTAAGTCAGTAAGACCACACCATGCATTGTCTATGTTCTAATAAGTAATATAAATTATTATTGCCAATACTTTCCATGTGTTAGATTTCACTTAATATTCATAATAATCCTAAAATGTGGGAACTTTTATTTTGCCATCTTGACCAATGAGGAAAAAAAAGCCTAGATTGGTCCATCAACTCCCCCAAGGCCACTGAGCTAGTAAGTGGCAGATCCTGACTCATCTTAAGTCTTTCTGACATTGAAGATCATGCTTCTAACTGCTGCTCTGCTATTCTGCCTCCTGGCCTGGCTGATGCTTAACTCTTTTTTTCCTTTTACTAATGAAATATGGTTAATAGACCATAATTCTTTGGATAAACACCAGGGCTCTTCCAAATCTTCTTTCAAAGGCCACATACAACCACCAATGCCCATCTGGCTCAAACCACCCAAGTGCTGGGTAACAAAGTTCCCCACTAACAGACTTGTCCCCAGATGACATGCTCTTCAAGAGTAGAGATCGTGGGCAGCTCTGTGGTTCAGTAACGGAGTAGAGGTACTGCCTGGAAGGCCTCCGGAGTCTGGACATCACTGCTATGTATGCTGGGCTGGGCCGCCATGCTGACTGCATGATTTGTGCATGAAGACACCTGTCAATGGGGGTGCAGGATCGTGGGGCATGAACTCCAGCCTGTGCTCCGTGCTAATATTTCCGAACTCCCAAGATATGAATCTTCAAGATTCAGAATACGAAGTCAGCATTACCAAGAAATTCCCAGGAATTATGGAAATCAAAGTTACTCCATACTTTTTCCTAAATTTTACGTACATTTTTAAAAATAATAACGATGACCACAACAGAGACTAATTTCCATATTAAACAGTGAATTATTTTTTGTGGTAGAGATGCTAAAAATTTCAGAGGCTTTCTATAAAAAAAAACTACATATTGTAGTAACATGTAAAAATGATCTTCACCTCTTATTTGATAACAGAAAACACTGAAACGGGGAACATTAATGCAAAATAAATGCCAAATAAAAGCCATTTTAAATACCGAAAAACCATATAAAATATTTTCTGTTTATAAGATATCATTCTTAAAATAAAAATTTAAAGCACCCAACCATTAATTGTCCTATCTGACAATGTTAGGTTTTGTTTCCTGATAAATATTCCAGATGTAAGAAAAAAAAAAATTCTTTCATTTTACATTGATATTGGTCAAATTGTTCAGAGGCTTTGAAAAGCACAGCCAAGGTGGGCATTAGGGTGTGCTTCACATAAACTCATTTCCTTCTTTAACGATAAAAATATTTTATCCGCTTGCCCTGATTCTGGTTTGGCCATTGAAGTCTATGTTGTTTTTGCTAATTTGGATTTTAGATCAGTTTCTGGTTTTATAACGGAGCGTTCCACAACATATTTACATCATCTTTTCCTGGCATTTCTTCTGTTAAATTACTAAGAAAGAACACATTGTAATGCATAATATATATACAATAGCAAACATCCAAACACTGAGAAAACGCCAGCAGACATTACCGGGTAGCACATCCAAATAACGTAACATTCAGATCTCCTTAGCATGCTTGACAAGACTACATAGCATCACAGGTGGAAAGTTCAAATTTAATGACTTACTTTGCTTCCAAATTTGTTCTTTCTTGGAACACCACTAATAGGATTTGTATAAAGTATACCATGCATATAAACTCATTAATAGTTTTGCAAGAATGACTCACCGTTAGCAGCAGACACACTAGTTTAGAGCACGATGACAGCTACAAGCAGGCTGACGGATTAGATTGTGACCACTTCTCTCCTACTTGCTCCTGTCCTGAAGCTTGGAAATGCCTGCTTTCACCTTTGACTCTGCTGTCAGTATTTTTTGTTTTTTGAGTTTTTTTTTTTTAACTTTATTGAGGAATAATTTACAAATATAATTGTCTCTATTTAAAGTGTACAACATGCTGATTTGATATATATCTACACTGTGGAATGATTACCAAGATCAATATAATTAACTGCTCTTGTTTTCAATGATGCCAGTGGATTACTTCATATCAGTAAGGTCTTTATGATGATGATTAAATTTTAATTCTCAAATGAAAATTAGAATACTTTTTTCCCATTTTCCCAATTTTTTGACTAGTTTTTCTTGGGATTCAGGATTCAGAAAAGCATATCACTTCTTTTTTTCTGAGAACTGCAGCTAAAGCTGTGACCATCAGAGGAAAGGGGCATATTTTTCTTGTAAGAAAACCTTTTTTTGGCTGACTTATGCCTACAAGGCCGTGTCCATGCAGAGGGCCTTTGTTGAATTCACAAAAATGTGCTATTTTACTTGAGAAAAACCTTAAAGGCACAGGAAAAGAACGCTTTAGCACTTTAGGAGTCACATAAATATCTTTAAATAATATGCAAAGCCACCTGCAAATACCCATGTTGATTTGACCAAAGATATGGAAAAGCAGGAGGAAAACATGAGATAAGTCAAATGTTTTTACAAGTATTTCTAGACTACAGCTTTAGACATGGCCCATACATCATCAATATTATTTGTCCAATATCAGAAATTAATATTAACCTGGATTTTAGCAAATCATTTTCCTTAATTTGCCCCCACCCAAGTACTTAAATAAAACATCATATGGGTCGGTTATTATGTAAAATGTTTTCATACACCCATGATCTTGCTTAAGAGAATAATGGAAATAGGCCAATACACATTTTATGCATCTACAATGCATCAGACACTATACATGTTTCAAATGTGTTTTCTCAATCCTTAAAGTAATCCTATAGGATAGATATTAATTTTATTCCATGGGTTGAGAAAAATAAGGCTCAAAACCATAACTTTTCAACAGCCACACTGTTGGTCATGCAGCCTAAAATTTAGTCTAAGTCCAACTTCCAAAATCCATGTTCTTTCCACAACACCATGCTGCAAATCAAAAAATGGTAGCAAGTCACAATATCTGGTGGCTGCCATGACCCACTGCCTACTCCCCGGCTAGAGAAAGGGCCGCCTGGCTGCTCAAGGTTATTAGACCTTCCCTCGTATACACTTAACTAAAACTAGGGATGCTTACTACCCTTATTTGAAAGAGACATACGATAAACTTGGAAGGAGAATATACAGTTTTGAAAAAAGGATTTAAAATAAACATTGCAAACATAGTACAAAAGATCTGTCTTACCTTTAAATATTTCACCAGCTTCTGAATTTGCCAATATTCCGATGGCAAATCTGCATTTGCTTCCTGACGATGATCAGGGGGTTCTTCATCTTCTTCACTCTCTGAGGAGCTTTCACTAACAATTTCCTCAATCTTGTCAGCATTCTTACTAAGAACAATAACAACAACAGCATATAATAAACATATTCATGCTACAGCATGGACATGGTTGTACTGTTACTCTTTCAGAAACATATACATAGGTGATGAAAATTCTCAGAAAATCAAGAACAGAGGGGAACTTCCTCAACTTGATAAAGAATGTATACAAAAATCTATACTATCTTCACACTTAATGGTGCAACACTGAATGCTTTCCCCCTGAGATCTAGAACAAGCATGGATGTCCACTTTGGCCAATGGCTGTTCAACATAGTAGTGGAGTCTCTAGTTTTAGATACAAATCTAACAAAACTTGTACAGGACATGTATGCTGAAAACTGTGAAACGCTGGTGAGAAAAACCAAAGTCCTAAATAGACAGACACAGTGGTCATGAATTAGAAGAGTGTACATAGTTAAGATTCCAATTTTCCCAAAATTGACAGAGGTTTAATGCAATTTCCATCAAATCCACAGTAAATCTTTCTGTAGATATAGCAAGATTATTTTAAGTTTATATAGAAAGGAAAGGAACTAGAATAGCTAAAACAATTTTTGAAAAAAGAAAGTGAGAAGAATCACTTTCCAGACTTCAAGATTTACTATACAACTACAGTAATCAAGACAGTGTGGGTATTGGTGAAGGGCTAGATATAAAAAATGAACTAATTGTAACAGAGACCCAGAAATAGACCCATATATGTACACCCAACTGACATTTGACAAAGATGCAAAGCAATCCAATAGACAGCCTTTCCATCAAATGGTGCTGTAATAACTGGACTCCTTATACAAAATTAACTCAAAATGGATCACAGTCTTTACTGTAAAAGGTAAAACTATCAAAACTTTTAGAAAAAAAATCATTTTCAGCCCTGCGGGTTTCATGACAAGTTCTTAGACATGACATCAAAAGCACAATCCATAAAAAAATGATAAACTGAACTTCATCAAAATTAAAAACTTGTTCTATGATAGACCCTACACATTAAGAGGATGAAAAGACAAGTAACAGAGAGGAGAAATATATGCAAACTACATATCCAACCAAGGATATCATAAAGAATTCTCAAAACTCGACATTAAAATAAACACAAATGATCTGATTGGAAAATGAGCAAAAGACATACAGAGACATTTCATTGAAGAACATATACAGATGACAATAAACTCATAAAAAAAGTTCGACATCATTAATCATTAGGAAAATGCTAAGACCACAATGAGACATCAGTACATATCTTTAAGAATGGTTAAAAATACACGGCAATAGCAAATACTGGCAAGGATAAGGAAAAACTGAGTCTCATACATTGCTGGTGGGAATGTAGAATGGTACAGCCACTCTGGAAGAATCTGGCAATTTCTTAAAAAGCTAAACACATGATTACTATATGTGCCAGCAACTGGGCATTGATCCTAGAGAAATGAAAAACTTATATCCATACAAAAACTGTATATGACTGTTCATAGCTGTTTTATTATTAATAGCCCAAAGCTGCAAAGAACTAAAATTTCCCTCAATAGGTGAATAATTAAACTATAGTACATCCATACCATGGAATGCTACTTAACAATAAAGAAAGAGCCTAATAGAATAGTAAGAACTCCATTAATTAGCATTAACAAGCCCACTGTGTAAGAAATGGCTTTAAAGAACTTTTTGTGTCAACAGAAACATAATGAACTAACAGTGCTCTTCCAGGCGAAACAGATGGTGCTGACTTTTCAAGTTTTCCTCCATGTTTCTCCTCTTGGGTGTCTCTTTGTAAGATTTTGCGACTGAAAAAAAAATTTCCTTTATTATTTTATACTGACCAACAGAATATTACAAATAGAAATGCATACAAATATTCCATCATTTCCATGCACCCAAATGATGTGTTTTCTTGACACAGACAATGATGATGAGTTCTAGCCTCATGTGACATTCTTTCGTCCTTCGAGCACAGCCATGCATTTTATATAATGAAGGAATGTTTTGTCCAGTATTTCTTTGTACTAGAAACAGGTCTTCACAGGCTGCCATTGTTGTGAAAGCCCATCACTCTGTTCCTTCTAACCTAGCGGCTTACTGCCCTGATTACAGTTACCTATTTTCTTACCTTCCTTACCCAACCTTAGAGCAGCGCCTTGTCTGGTTTTCCAGGTGTTCCCAGGTTTAGCACAGTCCTTGGCATCTACAGGGTTTTCATTAAATGCTTAAGTAAATTCTTAGTTTAAAAAAAAATAAGCACGTGGAAAAAGCAGAATTTAAAAGTTCACCTCCCAGTCAGTCAACAGAGTAGCCCACATTTGTCATTTTCAGATTCACACTTTCAAACAGAGTCGCAAAGAGCAAACACCCCCAAATCAACAAGAATCAGGGGAGCAGGAGTATCTCCTCTTTCTACAGGACTCCCTCCTCCTGTCAGTTCTCTGAATTTGCCTCCAGAAGATAAACATCCCCTGGTGCTCAGAAACCCTGCAGGGGAGGGTTCTGGTGTGAGCGGCTGGGAGCTTAACCCAATCAGATGACAAGATAGGACATTAAAAATAGGCTGAAACTTATAAAAAACAATGCTAAATTTTAAAAAGTGCTCAGCCTTCTGACTGCCTTAGCATTTACATACCACTGGCCCTTAATCTCTACTTTGATACCTATTAACAGAGGGTCCTAAGTGAAACTGGTCTTGTATATTTCAGACATTGCATCAAACCAGTGTCCACTTAAGCCTGTTAATATTTTTGAGGCTTTAGCCTTTTCACAGTATTTACTTAAAGTTCTGTTACTAGAGGAGACATTATCTCCATGAAGGTTTCTCTAATTAACTCACATAAATTTAACCACATAATTTTCATCCAAATTCCCCTGGCACTTACTTAAGTCCCTATCACTGTTTCCGTTTCCCAAGCGATTTTTCCATGTGTTTTATCATCTTTTTCACATGTAATTTGCCGACTCACCAACGACGTGAAAGTGAATTATGTTCTTCTCTTCCCTTCACAGTGCCCACTCATAAACCCTGTTGACTGTCAAATCTATCTACTTGAAGTATGAAGAGGAGCAGGAAGGAACCCACTTGTATAATAAAGGGAGATTTTTGGTTTTTTTTTTACTACTCAGTATTATACTACTATGAAATAAAGTTGTGTGAAAAATTAGGCAAATGTGGTTACTGAAGACGTTTTAAAAATCCCATCATGCAGATGTCTACATACTCTTTGAAATCGACAGTGGTCTTCCAGTTTAAACTCGGCTCTAATCGCTTGGTCATTTGATTCTTCCCCAAATTAATTTGGTTCTTCAGCAAACTCTTGCCTGAACCAGTAGTAGCTTTACGTAAGGAATCTGCTTCTTCCTTCTTAGGTGCCTCGTGAGGCTGATCCTTTTCCTTTTGCTGTTCTTCATTGAGTCGTGTCTGCTTTATTAAAAAAAATTAAGATTAACATTTACAGTGATATCACTTTCAAATTATCTAGTGCTGTGTGAAAATTAACACTGGTGGTAAATTCAGAAAAGAAAGTATCAGATGCATCTAACTTGTATTGCTTAGTGACACAAACCGGATCAACTTCAGGACCAAGGCCTCTAGGGAAGATAGACTGACAGTGATATGATGTCCTAAACTTCACCTCTGCTGTAGCACAGATACAACAGCAGGGCTGGACTGCCTCACTCCTCACCACTGCTAAAAAAAACCCTGAAATTCAAACCCTATGTTGACTGGGATGCATCATATTCAAATTGCTGAAGCCAAGGATAAAGAGAACATCTTACAGGGGGCCAGATGACAGACACATGACAGAGGAGGAAACATAATGGTTAAGAGACTGCTCATCATAAACGATGCAAGCCCGAAAGAAAGGGAATTAATTATAACTTTAAAGTACTAAAAGAGAAAACAAATACTCAAAACCTGTCAACCGAAAATTCATACTGAGACAAAAAAAAAGTCTTTCAAAGATGAAGGTAAAAATAAAGACGTTCGCAGATGAACAAAAACCGAGAGAATTCACTACCAGAAGGCCTGTGCTAGAGGAAATGGTAATGAACTTCTTCAGAAGTAATATCATATCAGACAGAAATGTGGATCTACACAAAGAAATTAAAATCTGTAGAAATGGTAAAAATAAATATAAAAGACTTATTTTTAATCATTCTAAAATATAAAATAGTAATAGTGTTTTGAGGGATTAAAGCATGTAAAAGTAAAATGTATGACGACAATAGCACAAAGGATAGTGAGAGGCATTCAAGATACACTGTTATAAGGTTCTTAAAATATTTATGAAATTACATTATTTAGTCATATATAATAATATACATATATATGCCCTAAGGCTGCAACTAAGAAACTTTTATAAAGAAGCAAAACTGATTTACTAGTAGCATAACTAAAATGGGTCATTTGTAAGAGCTCAATTCAAAAAAAAAACGGAAAAAAGAAATGGCACAAATAGAAAACAACTAACAAGACAGTAAATTTAAATTCAACTTTATCAGTAGTTAGATTAACTGAAAATGGTTTAGAAACTTCAATTAAAAGAGAAATCATCAGATTGGATGAAAAAGGAAACCATGACTGTTTGTAGTCTAAAAGAAACCACTTTATACATAAAGTTATAAATACATTAAAAGTAAAAAGTGGGAGAAGATATTCCATAGAAACGATAAAAGGAAATAGGAATTGCCTATTAAAATCAGACAAAATAGACTTCAAAACAAATATTATCAAAGATAAAGAAGGAGACATATAATGACAGAGTTGATTAACACACAATTAGAATTGATTAACAACTCTGTCGTTATATGTTTCCTTCATATATTAGATGTAAACTTCAAAATATTAGATGTAAAAACAGAACTAAAAGGAAAAATAGAAAAATCTACATTGGAAGAATTCAAAATACTCTCTCAGTAATCAATAAAATGAGCAGACAAAAAAATTAATAAGAATATAGAAGAGCAACACTATTAATCAATTTGACTTCACTGATATTTATAGAACATGCCAGCCAAGCAGCAGAATATATACACATTCTTCTCAAATGCACAAGGAAAAAATCAGCAGAATAGATCATAATCTGGGCCATAAAACAAATATCAACATATTTAACAGAACTAAAATTATAACAAAATTATCTTCTCTTAATACAATGGCATTAAACTTAATACAATGGCAGTAACATTACCACCTCCGAGCAGTGATGGGCTCACCTCCCATGGTTTAAGTTGAGGGCCCCTGGGAAGAATGTAATAAAGCACCCTCCCCCTCCTACCCAAGACAGTGTCAGTGGAGGCCCAGTAGGGAGACTGAACTTCCACCCCTGCCCAGCGGTAATGAGGTACCCACATCACCAGGGTTGTCGACGGAGACGAAGTGGGGAACTTGGACTTTCACCTTTACCTTGCAGTTCTCCCAGCCCTCCACCAGTGAGGTGTCAGAGAAGGCCAGCTAAAACAAAAGATTTAAATCAAATCCAAAGTTTCACAACATCATGTCAACATTGTCTAAAATACAATAAAAAATCACTCATTTTACCAAGAACCAGGAAGATCACAACTTGGATGAGAAAGGATAATGAAAAGATTCTTATACCAAGATGAAGTAGGTGTCAGAATAATCTGACGAGAGTTTGAAGCAGTCATCAAAAATGCTTCAATGAACAATTAGAGACTTGAAACAAATGAAAAACTAGAAAGTCTCAACAAATAAATAGAAGATATAAAGAAGAACCAAATCGAAATTTCAAAACTAAAATTTACAAACCGAAATAACTCACTGGATAGGTTCAGGAAGAGGATGAAGAGGACAAAGAAGAGAATCCATTAACTTGTAGATAAAGCAAGAGAAATTACCCAATCTGAACAACAAAGAGAAAATAGATTGGAAAAAAACGAACATAGCCTCAAGATCTGTGGAACCATAATAAAAAAATCAACATGCATGTCATCAGAGAACCAGAAGGAGAGGGATAAGATCTGACTGAAAATGTATTCTAAAAATGTCTCAAATTTTCCCAAACTTGGAAAAAGATATAAATCTAAGATTTAAGAAGTTGAGCAAACTCTAAATACAATAAACCCCCCAAAATCCATGCCAAGACACATAACAATCAAACTCCATGAAACTAAAGACAAGGAAAATTCCTAACAGCAAGAAACAAACAATATTTTATCTATAAGGAAAAAACAATTAAAATAACTGATTTCTCATGAGAAACCATGGAGGCCAGAAGAACCTCCTGGAACAACATTTTACAAGTGCTGAGAGTAAAGAACTGTTAACCCAGAACACCATATCCCCAGAAAATATTCTTCAGGATGAAGGAGAATTCAAGGTGTCCTCAGATAAAGAAAAACTAAGAGAATTTGTCAACAATAGACCTACTCTAAAAGAGTAAGTTCTTAAACAGAAAGGATATGATAAAAGAAGGAAACCTGCATCATCAGGAAGGAAGAGAACAATGGTCAGCATAAAAGTAGAGGTAAATACAAAAGACTTTTTCCTTTTGAGTTTTCTAAATGATGTTTGATGGTTGAAGCAAAAATTATAACACTGTCTCATTAGTTATTGTATGTAGAGGAAATAGACAATTATATTATAAATGAGAGAGGATAAGGGGCTTAAAGGGAGATATGGTTTCTGTACTTCATGCAAACTGGTACAATGTCAAATAAGTAGATTATCATAAATTATGTATGCATAATGTAATACAAAATACCTATAGCAACCCCAAAACAATCTATACAAAGAGATACACTCAAAACACTATGGGTGAATCGAAATGGAATTTTAAAAAATGTTCAAGTAATCCAAAGAAAAACAGGGAAAAGAAAAATGAAAAACAGAAGTAATAAACAGAAAACAAAACTAAACTGGCAGACTTAAGCCCTTACATATCAATAATTAAATGTAAATGATCTAGACACAACAATCAGGAGATAAAGCTTCACAGAGTGAATTTAAAAAATGACTCAATTTATATGCTGTCTACAAGAAACTCACTTCAAATATAATGACGTATGTAGCTTGAAAGTAAAAGGAGAGAAAAATATATCATGCAAAGAGTTGTTAAAAGCAAGCAGGAGTGGCTATATTAACATCAGATTAAATGAACTTCAGGGAAAAAAAAATACCTAGGACAGAGAGGGACATTTCAGAACAGTACAATGGTCAGTCTATCAAGAAGACATAACAATCCTAAATGCATATGTCAAGGTGCAAATACCAAACGGACACAACTAAAAGGGGAAACAGAAACTATAATCTACAATTATAGTTGGAGGACTTCAATACCTTTCTCTCAGCAACTGACAGGAAATCAGCAAGAATACAGAGGAACTCAACATCAAAAACCACATGGTTTAATCCGCATTTATAGAGCACTCCACCATAGCAGAATACACATTCTTTTTAAGCATCTAAAGAACATACATCAAGACTATATCCTAGGTCACACAGCAAATCTCAACAAATTTTAATTAATTATAATAATTCAGTGAGTATTCTCTGACCACAATGGACTCAAACTAACAACAACACAAACATAATAGGAAAATCTCCAAATACTCGTACGCTAAACAACACATTTCTAAATAATCCGTGGATTAAAGAGAAAATTTTAAAAAATTTAAAACAATGAAAATGAATATAAAACATATCAAAATGTATGGGACACAGCTGAAGTTCTCTGAGGATAATTTATGGCATTAAATGCTTATATTAGACAAAAAACTCTCAAATCAATAGTCTAAGCTGCCGCCTTAAGAAACTAAAAAACAAGAGTAATGGAAAATCCAGACAGGCAGAACGATGTAAAAATAGAATGTAAAGAAATGGGATTGTACCTCCAAAGTGTCAAACACTATGGTGTGAACAGAAAAGTGAAAGCTGCCTTACATTTCACCATTGTCTTGTCCTCAGCGAAGCTTCTCTACAGCAGAATGTAGATTTAAGAGTTTTTCAACTAACATGAATATATTTAGTGTATGACACCCCTTCTTTCAAATGCTCCAAGTAAAATATTATTTACAACTGAAACCACCAAAATTCCTTTAAATGTAAATATGACTAGATTAAATGTATGATAAAAAGTGGGAAAAGCTAAATAAGAGTAAATGAAACCACAAGTAAAAAAGAAAAAAATAAATACAAAAGTAGAAAAAAAAGAAAAATAGAGAAAAATCGATGAATCTAAAAGCTAGTTCTTTGAGACAATTGGGAAAATTTATAAATCTCTAGCCTGATGGATTAAGAAAAAATAAAACACAATGACCAACATCAGGAATGAAGTGACAGTAGCTATAGATTCTACAGCTATTAAGAGGTTAATAAGAGAATATTATGAACAAATTTATACCAATTCAACAACTTAGATGAATGGACAAATTCCTTTAAAGCCACTCTACCAAAGCTCCCTCAAGAAGAAACAGATATCCTGCATGACCCTATAACTAGTAAAGACATTGAATTTGTAGTTAAAAACTTGCCCCAAAAAAAAAAAAAAAAAAAAAAACCAAGCCCAAATAGCTTCACTGGTGAATTCCAGCAAACATTTAAGATAGAACGAACACCAATTATACACAAACTCTTCCAACTACACATAAACCAAAGGGGAGAGAAAACCTCCCAACTAATTCTCTAAGGCCAGTATTACTCTGATACCAAAACCAGACAGATATTAAAGAAAACAAAGCTATGTATCAGTATCTTATAAAGAGATATAAACTTCTAAAAAAAAAATCTTAGCAAATTAAATCCAAAAATATATTAAAAGGGTAATATATCCTGAATAAAGGAAGTTTGTCTCGGAAATGTAAGGTTGATTTATCATTTGAAAATCAATGTAATTTACCATGTTGAACTAAAAAAGAAAAAACACATGATTATCTTAATGGGTACAGAGAAATCATTTGATAAAATCCAACATCTATTCCTAAAAAAGTTCTCAACAACTTAGAATAGAGGGGAACTTCCTCAATCTTTTAAATGTCATCTATGAAAAACCTACAGCTAATATCATACTGAATAAGAAACTGAGTTTTCCCTTTGCCATCAGGAAAAATAGACATTTCTATTCATTTCTCTACTGGAGGTCCAAGCTAGTGCACTAAGGAAAGAAAAAGAAATAAAATGATTGAGACTAGAAAGGAAGAGGTAAAATGGCCTTTTATAGACAACATGATAGTCTACATTGAAAACCTGGAATGTACAAACTAGATACTAGAACTAATAAGTTTAGCAAGGTTTCAGGATATAAAATCAAAAAAAAAAAAATCAAGAGCATTTTTAGATAGTAGCAACAGATAATCAGATTGAAATTTTATATCTGCCATTATTAACAAGAGCCCCCAAATGTGAAATGTAGACTGGTTTTTATGAAGAAATTGACAACCTGATTTTAATATTCTAACGGACATGCAAAAGAAATAGAGGAGCTAAACAACTTTAAAAAGGAACAACAATATTGACACTACCTGACTTCAAGACTTATAAAGCTAAAGTAATCAAGACAGTGTGGTACTGGTATAGAAATAGACAAATAGATCAGTGGAACAAAAACACATCCACACAAATGGGCAACTGATTTCTAACAAAAGTATAAAGATAATTCAGTGGAGAAAGGATCGTACTTTTCAACAAATGATGCTGGAGCAACTATATACCTACATGCAGAAGAAAAAAAGCAACTTTGATCCATACCTCATATCATGTACACAAAATAAATTAAAATAGTATGGGTCTAAATGTAAAACATAGCATTTAAAACTTTCTAGAAGAAAACATTGGAGAAAATCTTTGTGACATTGGGTTTGACAAGACATTATTAGGTACAACACCATAAAAAATTAGTAACTTGGCCTTCACCTAAATTGAGGATATTTGCTCTTTGAAAGACCCTGCTTGGAGAAGAAAATGACAAGCACAAACTGGAAGAAATATTTACATATTACATATCTGTCATAATATATAACCCAAGAATATATATAAAGATCTCTCACAACTCAAAAATAAGAACCAATCCAATAAAAAATGGGCAAAAGATCTGAATAGACGTTTTAGCATTTAAGATATATGAATGGCAAATAAGCATATGAAAAGATGCATTCAAGACATGCTAATGAAAATTCAGTGACATACCAGTGCACACTTATTAGAATGTCTAAAATTAAAGCACTGGCCATGCCAATTATTGATGAATATGTGGAAGACCTGGAACTCCCATACACTACCAGAGTGAATGTAAAATATTACAACCACTTTCAAAATCAGTTTAACATAAACTGATTAAAAATAAGAGAGCTTAAAATTTAAAGATATTTATACTGTTTGGTAGATTAAAGTAACGGCATATTTACAGAAAGAGCAGGGGTGTGAGAGAAAAGATAATCAGAGGATCAATTCCAGAAGCCCAACAACCAACTAGTAAGTGTCGAGAAAAAGAAGAGAAAAAAGTTATTAAACATGTAATATGAAAAATAATTTTCCATTTTTTAAGGGCATATGTCATCATTAATGAAAAATAAACAGGCAGCACCAACCATATCACCATGAAAATTGCAGAACATCAGGGCTAATGAAATCTTAGATTTCATTATATTGCAAAAGAAAATTGCAGAACATCAGGGCTAATGAAATCTTAGACATATGTCATCATTAATGAAAAATAAACAGGCAACACCAACCATATCACCATGAAAATTGCAGAATATCAGGGCTAGGAGAAAATCTTAGATTTCATTATATCACAAAAGGCAAAACTAACAAGTCATGTAAAAAATGTCTTTAAAATTCTAGGTAAAAATTATTTCATACAGAAAGGGGACTCCAAATAGCCTAAATATTCTTGAAAAATAAGAACAAAGTTTGAGGACTCACATTTCTTGATTTTAATACTACTACAAGGATATATAATCAAAAAATCATGGTGCTGTTAAGGATGGATGTATAGACCTATGGGATAGAATTGATAGCCCCTAAATAAACCCT
>NW_006443566.1:504664-509141 GCF_000325575.1 Pteropus alecto
CACCAACCATATCCATATCACCATTGCAGAACATCAGGGCTAATGAAATCTTAGATTTCATTATATTGCAAAAGAAAATTGCAGAACATCAGGGCTAATGAAATCTTAGATTTCATTATATCGCAAAAGGCAAAACTAACAGGTCATGTAAAAAATGTCTTTAAAATTCTAGATAAAAATTATTTCATACAGAAAGGGGACTCCAAATAGCCTAAATATTCTTGAAAAATAAGAACAAAGTTTGAGGACTCACATTTCTTGATTTTAATACTACTACAAGGATATATAATCAAAAAATCATGGTGCTGTTAAGGATGGATGTATAGACCTATGGGATAGAATTGATAGCCCCTAAATAAACCCTTACATGTATGGCCAATTGATTTTAATCAAGGAGACCAAGACCATTCCATGGGGAAAGAACAATCTCTTCAACAAATGGTGCTGGGAAAACTACATATCCACATGCAACAAAATGAAATTGGACACTTACCTTACACCATATACAAACTTAACTCAAAATGAATTAAAGACCTAAATTTAAGAGCTAAAACTAAAAAATTCTCAGAAGAAAACATAGGGGCAAATCTTTATCACCTTGGATTTGTCAACGATTTCTTAAATATGATACCAAAAGTACATGCAACAAAAGAAAAAACCACATTAATTGGACTTTATTAAAATTAAAAGTATTTGTTCCTCAAAGGACACTATCAAAATTAAAGAAAAAAAAATCCACAGAATGGAAGAAAATATTTGCAAATCTTCTATCTGATAATATCCACAATATATAAATAACTCTTACAATTCAACAACAAAAGCCCAATTTTTAAAATAGGCAAAGGACTTGAACAGACATTTCTTCAAAGAAGATATAAAAATAGCCATATAAGCACATGAAAATACACTCAATATCACTAATCATTAGGGAAATGTAAATCAAAACTATATTAGTGATACACTCAATATCACTAATCATTAGGGAAATGTAAATCAAAACTTACTAGGATATCTATAATAAAACACACACACACACACACACACACGGATACCACACTTCACACTTACTAGGATATCTATAACACACACACACACACACACACACACACACACACAGAGAAAATATGGGTGAAGATGTGGACAAACTGGAATCCCTGTACATTGCCAGTGAGAATGTAAAATGGTTTAGCCACTGTGAGAAGTTTGGTAGTTCCTCCAAAAGTTAAACAATTACCACATGACCCAGAAATTCCACTCCTGGGTATATACCCAAGAGAAATGAAAAAAGGAACTCAAACAGATACTTGTATGTCAATATTCACATTAACCGAAAGGTGGAAACAACCCAACTGTCTATCAATAGATGAATGAATAAACAAAATGTGGTACATACATAAATGGAATATTATTCAGCCATAAAAAGGAATGAAGTTCTGATACTTGCTGCAAAATAGATAAACCTTTAAAAACATTATGCTAAGTGAAATAAGCCAAACGTAAAGGACAAAATATATGATTCCACTTATACAAAATCTCTAAAATAGGCAAATTTATAGAGAAAGTAGATTAGAGTTTACCAGGACCTGGAGGAAGGAGAATTGGGATGTTATTGCTTAAGGGGGGACAAGTTTTAGTGTGAGATGATGAAAAAGATTTGGAAATAGCAAAAATGGGTGCACAACATTATAAACGTAATTAATGCCACTAAGCAGAGGTTCCTAACCCCCAGGCTGTGGAACAGGGTCGCACAGTAGGAAGTGAGCAGGCCAGCGAGCAAAGCTTCATCTGTGTTCGCAGCTGCTTCCCAGGACTAGCATCACCACCTCAGCTCCACCTTAAATCCTCAGGCATTAGATTCTCATAGGAGCACCAGTCACTGGTGCCAAAAGGGTTGAGGACCGCTACGCTAAATGATACACTTTAAATGTTTAAAATGGCAAATTAGTCGCTGGTGCCAAAAGGGTTGAGGACCGCTACACTAAATGATACACTTTAAATGTTTAAAATGGCAAATTTTATATTTTATGTATATATTTTATGACAAAAACAACAAACAACAAAGGAAAACTGGGGCCCAGGAAACAGGTGATCAAACACCAGGAAACAAAAAGAATTCACAGGATGATAATGAAGAGAAGTTCCAGGACAAGAGAGACAGTAGTCTAGAAAGAAAAGGAAGCACTCCAGAAGTTGCAGGGTCAGAAAGAAAATGGACCAGATAAATTATCTCATATGAGACCTACGGAATTGACGCCAGCTTGAGAATCAGCCTGCAACTTAGGCGTATCATGTTAGTATTTCTTGCATAGCGTTTCTTACCCACATCGACCTCAAACAAATTATTTCATAAAATATTATATTGACTCATTTCCTTGTCCAGCACTACTTCAAAAATCACAAAAGAAGCACAGTTCTCATGTACATGCAATTGATACAATTATTAATACAATCCTGGTAGGCAGCAATCATGAGATACCTACAAAGAAGAAAAATAATCAAAACACCTAGGCTTCGTTAACAGGGTGAGTCCTTTGTTTTTAGTGTCATTCATTCAAAAGGAAAGATGAAAAAGTCCTATTTAGAAAGCAATTTGAAATACTATACCTATTACCTAAAGAAAATCAGAAACATTTCCAAAGTACATTTACAGTATTTCTTACTTTATATCATATTGTGAAAAACACTCTAATAATTAAAAGCATCATCTGAAATAGGCAGAATTGCTTCCATTTTTTATACTATAAACAGTTGTTGTCAAGTAATATAATGCTATAAAAGTTCAAAAGAGACTATAAAACTTACCTGTTTAGACATATTTTCTGAAAATTTTGCTGATTTTTCTTTTAAAAATGTGAAAAGGTCTTTATAAATTGCACCTTTTCGGTCATAATTAATTTCCTCCTCATCATCTGTCTTGCCCTTTGGGAGAAAAAGTTTGGTGCTTTTATTTATGTAATAACAATATGAGAATCTGACCAATACATCACAACCCAAGCACACATCTCGTTTTCTTCTCTAAAGGACCACAGGTAGACATTACACATGAAATGTACAGGCGAACCCCTTCCCTCCTACCTTAATGGTACTATTCAATCACTTGTTCACTCAGCAAGTCCTTACTGCATACCTCCCATACACATCTAGGGCACTTTGCTACTGAGCAGAGAAGTCAGAGCTTCCTGCCCACTGTAATCTAATATGAAAATACATTATGACTTCAAGAGCCTTTGACGAAGTCATAAATGGCCTTGAGATTAGAATGGCACCACAGAAAAGCCTGTTTCTAGTTATCGCACTGCTCTTGTTCTGTGTGTAGTATGGCTGCTATAGGCTTATTTTCTAGAGTTTTGATCTATCTGCAACCACCATCTGTCCCTCTGCCTCTGTCTCTTCTTGGAACGTCACTTATATATATACATACCTGTATATATATAAAAACATATATGTATATATAACTGTAGTGTTATACATTTTGTTGTAGTTACTGAATAGTTTCGTGTTCCCTGCCTTTCATTTTTAAGCTGAGAGGAATACTTATATGTTTCCAAATCAAATAAAGTTGTCTGTAGATCAATAGCCTTTTACAGAAGCAAAGGTTCCTTGTCCCACTCTAGAAGGTAAAAGGAAATCATTCTTTTTTTTAAATTTCTCATTTCCTCATTTGAGATTTCACTTTTCTAAAGTATCAAAACAAACCAAAAGCGACATCATATTTAGGTCGTCTCCTTCGTTTACGAAGAAATAAGTGTCATGCTGATAAGAAAAGCACCTAAGACACGTAAGAGGTGTCCACAAGTAATCGAGAAGACAGCACCAGCATTTTGATACGAACCCAAGCTGAAGTGTGACAGCTCTCCAAGCAGTCCCCTGTGATAGCTGAGACCCCATTTAGGATTTGGGTCCCCCGGTAGAATTCTGGTGAGTCCCAAAATTACACGGAAGATATCGAGGGCAGGGTGTTGCAGAGGAGAAAGCTGAGCTCCTTCTAGCTAAATTCAGTGAACAGGTATGAGACTGGAAACAAAGGTTTTTAATCCAGAAGATTCAGGAGGCTCTATGTTGTTTCTCTCACGTCTCGAAGCCCGCCCATCCCCACTCTGCTTTGTGATACTTGGGCTGGGAATCTGCAAAACTGTGCTGCTCCTTTGCCAGGCTCCCTTCAGTCAGCCAAAGTGAAAGGGAGCCTGGAAGAAGGAGAAGGGACATGCTCCCTCCTACTTGTCCCTGTTCCTGTTAGTCACCCCAGCAACAGCCCCCCTCGCCCCAGCAGTGGCAGTTGCTTCCAGTAGCAACAGTTGGTTCTAATTTCCAGAGTTTTTTTTCCCCTATAGTCCTAGCACAAGGCTCATCACAACCCTTCAGAAATACCATCATCAGCCGACTGGGGCACCATCTTCAAAGATATGGGTCTCAGCTCTGCCAAGATCCTTCTCTGAGCTCCTAAGAGGGCAGCACTCCTTATTCAGAGGTCTGGGTC
>NW_006443566.1:510359-521815 GCF_000325575.1 Pteropus alecto
TAAATATACTTAATATTCACTGTTTCTTAATGTTAATAATACTATAAACACTAGAAAAATGAATGTTTTAAACTTGACAAACTCTACATGATATTTGTATTATAATTTAATAATTTATCTGAGAGCTTTAAGAGACTTTGAAAATTCTAAGGCCACTTAATGTCTACAGAATTAGATGAAATCCCACTACAATGTTTTAGCAATGTTTACTGAAAATTTTAATTTTTAGGACCAGAAATGTCCATGCAATAAACTAAAATTTTGTTTCAATAAAATCGAATGTTAAATCAATAGCAATAACTTCCATATTTTATTTTTCGTTTTTTTTATTCCCTAAAACTCTGAAAACACTTTTTGTAGCTAATTTCTAGAGGTTTCTTTTTTTAAAAGACTCACAATGAAATATGTTTTAGAGAATAATTGAGGAGATGCAGATCCAGTTGCTTAAGCAGTATGGCAATCCTTATCTTAATCTCACTTTCAGGATCATCATCTTTGGCAATTTTATCAAGAATTTCTAATATTGATGAGTCGTCTTTCATTACATTATAATCCAAGCCCAGGATTTTTGCTATGGGATTTCTGTTAGCTGACCAAAAAAAGTAAACAAAAATTACCTACTTGTCTCATATTACAAGAAACATACAGATGAACAAATCCTTTGAAGCCCAGTCAAATGGGTTTCTTCAAGTTTTCTCTGATCAACTCAGAGAGTTAATCTCTACTTCTCAGATACACTGTACTTAGGAACTTTCTTTTACTTTTTGAGAAGTTCTACCTTGTATTGTAATATCATCTATATATGTCATCTCCCTAACAGGACAAATGCCAAGACATTTTTTTAGGTGACCATGAGACACTATTCAGAATAGGCATTCAATTAATATATTCAATATTAAATCGAAGATAGAGAAATACCAGTCTTAGAAAAAGCATTACTAGAACTGTGTGTGTGTGTGTGTGTGTGTGTGTGTACCAGTGCTCAGTATTTACAGTGCTTTCTTTCCAAAACAGCTTGCTTCCCTTAGCCTACAGATCTCCTGCCAGTCTTTTCCACCTGTTCAAACTGCATATATTTTCAATGCCTTTTGATGTTAGAGGTAGAAAAACAAATCTAGCCAGTGTTTACACACATACCAAAATTATAGTGAAAAACTCATGAGAAAGGCTGACGGAGATGTGAGAGTTGTACCCAGAGATGCTGAAAACAGACTTTGGTAAAGGTTAAACTACATATATGATTTAAAATGAGGGAGAAAAGGGCGGAACCATGTTTAGAAAGAAAGAATTCAAGTCAGGTGAAATACGTAGCCATTCGGACGGGGAGGAGAAAAATGCCTATGGGACTAATTCAGAAAGCTTGACCTGATTGAAATGAAGTACAGAAATGCCATTCACTCTTCAACAGGAAACGGGCTAGGCCACCAGAAAACAGAAAAGGCACAGGGCTGAAGAAAGACTGCATGAGGGTAGGTGTAAGGAAAGGAGATCCAGAAATCAACTATTATTGAGCATCTCAACTTATCAACCTTATGGCTGTTATCTATAAAGACTTAAAAAAGCTGATACTATGTGAATTCTAGGGAAAAAAAATGACTCCCAAATTACCAGGTACCCTGCAATTTGCACCTAAAACTAAGAGTTGTACCTAGAACCCTTACAGAAAGGGCAAAATGCAGCAAAGGATACGCATCTAGCCAAACCAGATATACAGCAGTCTATGTATTAAGTTTACATACTGAGTTTAATGAACAATCATGCCCCTATTAACTATATTCTTGAATTCAGCTTTACTCTCAAGATTTAATTCCTCCTTATGGAAGTAGCTTTGGTGTACAGAAGAGCCTAATGAGGAAAGGCAGGCAAGAAATAAAAGGAGATTGCTGCCCTAAGGGATGCATCTTAATTTATTTTTTTTTAAAGGGGAAAGACCATTTTCTCACCTCACAGCCATGGACAGTGGCAAAGAATCTGAGAGGCAGGACTCAGGTACCTATGCCTGGGACCCACTGATCAGATGGTTTCAAGGAAGCAAAACACATACACAACATCTTTAGGTATTTCTCATAAGAAATATTTAGAGCACAATGATAACAGGCAATTGATCACATTCTTCTTTGGAGAGTAGATGATTAGATAATAATGAACACATTATATATCCCTAAAGAAAAGGAAAAATATTGCCCATTGACTGACTGTAACTATCACAGAAGGTTGTGTAGTCCACAATGGAATAAGTTTGAGGCAAATGGAAAGTGATGTTATTATGTGCTAAAGGAAGAGCCCACATTCATTTTAAAGGAAATAGGTCATCATCCATCACAACGGTCTGTGAGGGGAGAATGTGGATTCCGGTCCTGGACATCTGTCTTCTCTTCTGACGTAGACCTTAAAGGCTACAGGCCTCGGGTTGTTCCAGAAGCTAGGAAAGATCTCTTCAAAATGCATGCTAAAATTAGAAATCTAGAAGCTTACTAGTGGTAAAGTATTAGGCCTTTTATTTTAAAGTAGAAATTTGATATTAGCACAACATTTCAGCCAAGGAAAATTAATGACATTTTTATGAAGCTGAACATATGACTTTTTACCTTTTAGGTTATAGAATGTTTTTCAAGATACTGTAACAAATGATTTTGCCCCAGGATTATGTTTCTAAAAGTTCAAATAACAGACTGGAGTGTAAATATCACCTTCAAGACATGCTTGTGTTTCCTTCAGCTTTGTATCTCTGGCAATATATAACAAGTGTGACAGCTGCCCAAAGCTCCTAATTTTAATTTGTGGTACAGAGAGAAATAGCAAAGGCTGTCCATTTTTATCAACTTCTTCTGATTTGACTGTTGTTGCACTAAAAATGAAAAAAAAAAATCGAAAGCTTCAGGTTACCTGAATGCCAGTAGAAGCTAAATTTAAATTATTTTGGCAAATTATTCCCATATCTCATTATAAAATAGAGAATATAAATACCTATTGCTAAAAGCTTATTTTCTTTTTTCCACCTTCCTCTACACTCAGACTCTTAAAATCCCCAAACTTATTAGCAATCATAGTGAGCAATATAAAATATATCCAGAAAGAAAATTATGTGAATACCTACATGAACTGTTTTTGTTTTTCCAAGAATGCACTGGACAGCTTTAAAAAATCACTGATTCCACAAAACCATTCGTGTTTTGAGGACTTCTAATGTTATTTTATTTATAAAATTTTTACACCAAGCAATTAGTGGTTAGAAATTTTCTTGGCTCCTCTGTGTTTGGGAACAAAAAAACTATGAAAAAAAAAGGCACACTAGATCCTCTCTGCAGATTATTTTCCCACTCCAAACCCCTTAATTTGGTTTCCTTTAAGATCAGAAATGATTGGGTCTCTCAGATCTGTGTTTCCCTCCATTTTAATGATTTTTTTTTAATTGTTGAAATTAAAAAAATATTAAGATGTTTTTACGGCAGTGATATTTCTATAGATTTCTACCCCCTTACAACATTAATTAAATCGCTTAGGCTTTTCATTACATACTAATTTCCCTGCAAAATGGCCCACATCTTAAGACCTGATCTAACATATTTGAAATTGTAATGCAGATAGATGTGAAATGTTGATAGTTCATCAGAAAAAGTAAATCTGATACGGACTATCTACTACCAATCCGATATCACTAGAAACAAAAGGGCAGAAACTATGGGAGGCTCCACGTCCTAATCCCTAAAACATGTGATGATGGCACCAGACATAGGAAAAGGGACTCTGAAAATGGATCAAGTTAAGGATCTTGACACAGGGAGACTACTCTGGAATATGTAGGTGGGCCCAATGTAATTGAAAGAGTCTTTGGAAGAGGCAGGCAGAGAGTCAAGTCAGAGAAGGCAAAAGTGACCATGGAAACAGAGGTCAGAGTGATGCAGAGCCATGAGCCAAAGAATGCAGGCGACTCTAGAAGCTGGAAAAGGCAAGAATGAATTTTCCTCCAGCCCCCAGAAGGAACACAGCCCTACCGACACCCATTTTAGCCTTGCAGGCTCATTTTAGATTTTTCACCTCCAGAACTGTAAGATAGTAGAGCTGCGTTGTTTTAACCCGTTAAGTATGTGGTAATTTGTTACAGCAGCAATCTGAAGCTAAGACAGGGACTTTTATTAGTCTTGCCCACTGTTCTGTTCCCACTATTTCACATAGTAACTGCACAGAGGGTGGTCAATAAATTCGAGGAATGAATGAATGAATAAAATGTTTTTAGACTTGCCAGTGATGTATATTCTGTACAAAATGGATATTTTCTCTAAAATAAAGCATTTGGAGAAATGTCCTTAGGATTGAAGAGATCTCTTAAAGGCCTGTATCAGGGTTGGGTACTCATGCCAAGTGGATGGTGAGAGAACTAAATTACAGGCTGAATGAAAGCCAACAATAGCAAGCTACTTAACTTAGGAAAATGAAACTCCTGGTGAGAAACAGAACTGTAGGGCACAGGTGACATTTATCAGTGCTCCTACAGGTTTCAGTTGAAACCTGTAACTTAACAGAGCCAGCCAGCTACAGGGAGGATGTGGAAGAGCAGGTTTGAATTTCTGGGTTCGCAGTTTCCCGTGTCTGAAAAAAAAGCGCTCTTTAAAAGAAAAACACTGCACCCACCACGTGAAGCTCAAGAACAATGTGCTGTGAATGAAGTCCCCCAATCTAAACCAAGAAACTTCTACACTGAATTGGGGAAGGGAGCTGAAAATACGAAACGGGAAAAATGTACTATTTATTTAATCCCCAGTGTCTGTCTGCTTTAGTGTCCAGAACATAGTAATTACTCAATAATTCCATATCTAAATAGTAACATAGGAAATAAGGCTAGAATTGAAAAACTATTTAGTAATTCCTCAGGGATGAAAAACAGAGCCCAATAACAAAAGTTATGGCCACTGATCCTAACACGATGACTTAGAAATTTTACCAAAATACAATACTTTAAGGCTAGAGATCATGTAATTCAGCCCTTCATAATACTGATCAGAAAACTATGAACCAGAAAGGTATGAATTATGAGTAAAGTGTGCACTGCAGTTAGGAAGAGGGCCATGGCTCAGGCATCCTGATTTCTCATCCATACAGAAAATTTACCAGGATATAACTTTGCCCTAACTCATACATATCACTGAGACACAGCAGAGCAAGATTCACAACTAAAATACTAATACTAAAGGAAATATGATTCAAAAATCATAGTTCTATCAGAGAAAAAGAGAAAAGAACAGGTAATAACATTTTTACAAAGTGATTCTAAAAGTTTATCCAATTTATAAATTTCCCAAGCCAGGTTCTAGAGAATCAAAGCGTCTCAGCTCCGTGTCCCACCTACAGAAGGTGTGACCATTGAGTTGTCCATCCTTAGTTTACGGTGGATTTGGGCTTCATTCTGAGGCATTTTAGGAAGATTATTAATCTCATCCTGTTTGACAAGAACAAAAGTAATTGAAAATGGTAATAAAGAGACCGGTTTTCCATTAAAATGAAAGTAGAGCTATCCCCCTCAAATTGAACATGGAGAGAGAATGACAAATGTTATTACAGATCAACAGCTGTACACTGGGAATGACTCTAAAGGAACAAAAGGAAATATGCAATATATAAAAAGTGCTGTGCCTATGTATTCAGTTAAAGCAACTACACAAAAGGAAAGATCACTGATGAAATGTAAAAGCTTTTCAGTTTGTAACTAAAGGATCAGTTTCAATGTCAGATACTGATAAGCCTAATTCAGAAGTAGGCTAATTAGACTTTTACTGACCACTACACAAAATACCTTTGGAGATGCACAATATCAAATGAGAAGGGAGGCCACAAGTATAAATATATGCCCTAAAATATCGGCAGAGATCAACAAAAGGGGAAGCTTATCCACTTACTAACTTTCAGTGTAGATTAAACTGACTTGGTTTTGCTATGAGAGGCCTGACAGAATCTTTAGAAATAATAATCTGTTTTTACTCTAAAATATACAAAGATATTCCTTTTTGGTAGAAATACAGAGACTGTAAATTCAAATCTTTCATGATGACTTTGGCCATCCACGTGCACCTACAGACCTGAATCCTGTCTGGAAAGAGGCAGCTTCCCGCTCTAACTAAATGCATAAATGGTGCACTCTGGGCCAGCAGCTAAGAAAAAGAGTGCATGTGAACCAAAGAATAAGGTCGTTGGGGCTGTTTAAATAATATATTCTTCTGCCCATTGAGGCATCTCTGGTTTACATCACTTGTTATGTTGCTAGACGTGGTAAAGTCCAAGTGGCTATGAGTTGCTGACAGTTTTCTGGTTGGTGGGGAGAACAAGGAATGTGATGAAGACCTGCATGTAAAAGCATTTGGTATTTTCCATTATTACTAAAATCTCAGCTATATTCTTTGCTTCTTTGGGGCAATCAGTACCTATCTGGTTTTCATCGGGCCACATATACATGGTTTGCTCCAAATACAACAAGCACTATCAGACCCTTCTTCATCCTTTCCAACATCAAAGATATCATCAATAAAAGTCACAAACAAGAATGATGGATAGAAAACTTGGCCCAAGGATAAGCTGCATAGTACATTTGACAGAGGAATACAGGGTAGTTGGTTCAAAGCATACATGGTGTCAAAACGTCAAAACATCCTACTTAAGAGGGAACACTGTACATGAAGACTGTATGCAGATGTAAGAATGGAAATAAAGCAAAAAAAAAAAAAAAAAAGAAATTGGATAAGGATGCAGAAGGAGAAACAGTAATACATTTGAGGTGTGTGTGACAGTCCACCTAACTAGGCCCCAGACGTGGTCATGTTTGTACCTGGAAAACAAAATTAATACAGAGGCAAGATACAATGACCATCTTGATATGCGTCTAACATCTGCTTTAAATCTATCTTTGTACTAAGTTTATATGCAAAACCAAAGAAAAGAAGATCAGAATGCCAGAAGTGGAGAATAAACCGAGGCTGACGAAAACAAGAGATTTTTGAATTTGTGTGTATTTATCATATGTAATTATGCAATTTATATAAACACATAGTTTTTAGGTATGTTCAAAGGAGAAATTAACAGCTCATTGTTTGAAGTGGAAGTAGGATTTTTTTTAAATCTCAGATTTGGAAAGTTCTCATTTGAGGGCAATGTTAATTGCTAGGCAATCTCTTCCTTATATTGAGCAAAATTTACCAGTCTCCCTCTGCCACCCCAGAAATTGGTAGATTTAGATATCAGAAGATATGTCTACCTCAGAGGCCACAAAAGCAATGCCTACTGGCTTCCGGCAGACAATGTGGATGAGGTCAAAGGCCAGACATCAAACAACAGCTAATGTTGGGAGTGTGGTGAGTTGGAGAATGCATTCCCTATCAAAAGAAATTCAAATTCAATTGAAAATTAGTGCGCTAACCAAACAAAATACCCTCAGATTTCACCTACGTGCCTCCAGTTCGTCATCCCTGGGTCAGAAGATTCCTGAGATTTATAGATGTTAAATTACCTGTCCCAAACTCATAACCAATCAATAAAAATGTGTACGATAAAGATAAGCAATTCTAGAAGCAATTAACTGGCTTACCTGACGACATAACCTGATTTGAATGCTGAGGGGTCCAAATTTGTCTTCCATTCAAGTGGTTCTACAAAAACATATTTTGCCTCTTGGGGATGTTTATAGATAAAACACTCCACAAACATAATAATCTCTTTTACTATCGCTTCATTTAACGGAGTAACCGCCAGGGTTCCAGCTCCATATCTGGCCGCAGTCCACTGCGCTGATCTGGTCAGCGCCACGCCCATGGGATCCGAGAACGCTCCGATCTGAGCTTAGCACACGCGCTACAGCAGAGGAGAGTCAGAAAGAGACGACAGCATCCACGTTTGCACTGGAACGTTTTTCAATAGCTTAAGCTAATAAATATTACCTGACCCGCATTCTACTTATTCGATTTTTTAAATTGTCTTCGATTTAATAAAACAGTTAATTTTCACTGAACCAGCTTTAAATAAAACAACTAGTATCGAAGGATTTTCCAATCTCTGCCTGGAAATGAATAACTGCTTTCTCATTTCCCCAGGGCCTAAGAGAGAACGTTTAGAAAACAGAAAGAGAAAACGCCAAGAGTGGAAAAAAACATTGGCCTTTGATTCGTACCTCTGCTGGGGCTGGAGGTTAAGTGAGCTGGGCCACACATTGTTTAGAACTGTTATTACATTGAACTGTTACCCTGACTTTCTTACAGTCATCATATCTGCATCAGTGCAATGATGACTGAGGGCATGATTCTGGGAGCTCTGAAAGTTCCCCAAGTGCCTTCTGTATTAATAAGAAATAGAATAAGAACGTTACTGTGAAATACAATTTTAGTTTTTTCTGAAAATTGGTATAGTATGTATTGTTCCTTTTCACTAGAGTATGGGAACAATCTAAATACTATCCTCTCTGCCCATGTGTCCTACCCAGAAAATTTTATTGTCATTCGTAACCTTCTTAAGATCAAATGTGAAAGAACAAACGAGAGTCTTTTTAGGCTGTTTATCTAAATTGGTTACCAAAACGGTCTAGCTTTAAAATTTAAAGACATTCAAATGAAATAAATTTTGCTTTCGCTAAATAGAAATTAATCTTTAAAAGAGTTTTAAAAGGATAGTATTATCTGTAACTTTAATAAGAACCAAGTTAGAAAACAAGTTCTGACATTCATAATGGATATTTATGGCTTTTTTCCAGATAATCTGTAATTGCTTGTTTCCTCATTTATAACACGGATCATTAAAATCTTTCTTCCAGGATATTAGAATGGTTATAAAGTTAAATATTGACTATAATTAGCTTCATTCTCTCATCATTATTACAAAAGCACAGAAATAGCAAGACTCTACAGAAATGACTTGGGCATTTTACTTTCTGTACTGTATTGTCTTGAAATCCAGTAACAGGGACATCTACATCAGAGGTTCACAGTGGGGCAGTACTGCCTGCTGAGAAGCAGAAGTGCCATACAGGCGGTTCATCATCAAAAGGATAGGAAGGGGGCATTATTGGCATTTAGTGATAAGGATCAACAATGCCAGAGCTCCTGCAACATGAAGGACAGCACCCCAGACAAAAGAATTCTGCGGCAATCGCCAGGCATCTAGAAAGTAAAACACTTCAGATAAGTAAACCCTGCTCCTAGAACCTAGCTCCACTGCACAAATAATCACAGGTTTTTTTTCACAGTTTTAATACGCACTGGATTTTCCAGGATTGCAACTATCATATAAATCAAAGAAAGGTTATACATACTTGTTTTATATGGAACCTTACCAAGAGCTAAGCATTTTGGAAAACCACGCCATTGATGGCAATATTATTCACATAACTTAAGTTTCAACGACATGTCTGTATCCGTTTGCACTTGGAGCTACTGCATGGAGAGTAATTCTATGTAAAGCTGGAGCATCTGACTACTTCATTATATATTCAGTGTAGTAGTACCTAACTATTGAAATACTGATCTTTTATTACAATTATTTTCCTTTTAATTTTCCTTTATTTTACAGTTAGGGAGCCACTGATACTTAAAACTATGCACACATGTAGAATTATTACCTAAGATTTTGATTTCAGAATAGGGAAGCAAACATTACAATATATGTGCTATCGAAACCCGAGTGGATCACATAGGATTGAGAACTGATATATGTATATATGTACATATTTATGTATATGTACATATAAAAGGGCTAGTAAAATAAAATGTGTACAATTACGGTATAAATTTGTTCTGTGCATTTAATGTGCAATTCTATAGTGAGATGTCAAACACAGAAGCATGAACTGATGTGTATGTGTGACACTCTTGAGTTTCCTGGTATTATGAAAATAAGTGCAAACTAAGAATAAGTTCAAATGGCTTTTTATCTTATACAGGGAGGCTTAGGTGGACAGTTCTGTTTGTTTTTAATCTTAAGCATAACACTTGTTTTGGTGATCTTATAAATCTATAGCATGGGCATCATTTTCCTTCTTGTACCTTTTTAAAGTAAGATATGAAATTACATAGATTGCGTAAGACTGTGGCAGTCAACACACCACATAGCAACTACCTGGAACACTTTAAAAAGAACTAAGATGTGCAAAAAATTCTTTTTATCATGATACATTTTTAAAGAAATGTAAGTGAAACGTATTTGAATCTCTTCAAATTGTTTTCCTGGATCTAGTAAACCAGGAGCTTCAGCAACAGACAGATTTGATTTGAGAAGAATGGTTAGCAAAAGGCCTAAGAAAATGTCAGGGAGGGGGTGCCTATGTCCATCCCAAAGAAGAGACCATGTATAAGAAGACTTAGAAAGAGAAAGAGATACTTAGAAAGCCTAACTGAATGAAGTATAAAAACAGGGTAATCTGGTGTTATTTTCATCTTAAATATGAGAAATTTCAATGGTTTCTTAATTTACCAAGAGAACTGAAGCTACAGCACTTATTCAATTAATTCTAAGGTGTTCAAAAATGGTCAGTCATTATAATTCAGGAAAAAATACAAAAATTAACACTTTTTATCAAGGCAGCTCAGTTTCTACACACTGCCAATCCTTGAGTTCTTTTGGCCTAAGCACCATGGTTACAATAAATACATATGAATACGTAGTGCATATCTTTGAATTACAGTGAGTTTTTAAAAAGTTTAACTAGTAAAAGGAAAAAAGTTTCTGGGCGTGTATTTCCATAAACTGAGAATCACTTTGTACTCATTTTCTCTAATAGAGATAATAGGAATTTGTTTTTCTGAGGGTAAGTGCAAGCTTCCAGTTATCATTAATTAAATAAAATCCACTTATGAATAATTTCTGTAACACCTAAGCAGAAGCAAATCGAATGCTTTATGAGGCTAGGGAATGTAAGCAACCACTCTGAGAACTAGAAATGTGGCTGGTAACATGGACTGGGAGTCAGTGCATACGCCGGCATTCTGAGAATGACGAAGCTATTCAGTGAGACTTACAGAAAAATCAAAATTTCAGAACTGACATGAAGCCCGTCGGAGTTCGAAGATAATCATCCGAGGGTGCGGGGTACGGGGTACAGGCGGGAGGGAGCAGACAGCGAAGATAGTACAGAGAGAAGGAGGCAAAGTTGCAAAGGCCGAGGAGAAAGGCGAAGAGGGCGAGAGCAGGGAGGCGCCGGGAAAGTAGAGAGAGAGGGTCAGGGAGGAGATACGGTCCGGGCAGGGTGGGGAAGGGGGCGCAGGGGCGAAGGAGCAGGAGGGCCCCAGGTCCCAGCAGGCGCCAGGTATCTGTAGGGAAGCCCCGGGTGGGAGAAAGAAGGGGAGGAGACAGCGCTCGGGCCCGAGGACAGAACGGGAAGACGATGAGAGGGACAGAAGCGAGACCCGTGAGCTGCCCCCTTTTCTCGAACAACGCGACGGCTGCAAAGAGCCGGGCGCAGGCCGAAGGGCGGGCCCGCGGGAGCA
>NW_006443566.1:522085-577652 GCF_000325575.1 Pteropus alecto
AGACGCCGGGCCCGTGCGGGGCTCCACGGGCTCCGCACCCCGCTGCTCCCCGCTCGACCCTTCCCTGGAAACAGTGTTATTCAGCCTCCTTCGAGGACTCTACCCGACTAACTCCATCAGGTGGGACGTGTTTACCTTAATGAAAGTCACCAGCAGTTAGGGGTTGCAGCAGCAACTTAACATTACAACAAAAAGCAAAGAGAAGTTATTCGTTAGAAACGCAGGTTTGTGTTTCTCCACAGACTTGCAGACAGGTGTTCAGTGGTGTTGCATAAGGTGTTCTATGTAAATCTTAACTGAGCTCTTAATAGCGTAGGGCCTCTCACAGGATATTTGAGGCTTAAATGCGTCTCTCCAAAAAGCAAATGTGGTAGAGTAATACTGCAAAAGCAAAAACTGCTTTCGTCGTCTAGTTCAGAGTATTGGTATGAAATGAGAACATTTCCTCATATTTTTTAGTGCCCAGTACCTTTGTCCATTAAGAAAAGCCTTAATTGCACCAGTAGACACTCCACCAAAAAGAGTCTCAACTCCGTAAAACCAGCGGGAGATGACTGGGAAAAAAATATTTGGGGGCGGGGGGAAGAAAAGAGAAAGAGCCATGTACTATCTTGGCAGAGGGGTGTACAGTGTTTAGGGACCAGCACTGGATAAGTTAGGGTGGTAGAGTGTTTAGGAATTAAAACCCAATTCTTACCCTAAAGCCAAAGAGGCAAGTGTGTAATGATGTTAGGGCATTACATGTCAGGGTAGTTATACTGTCCCAGCTCAAAAATAGAGACTTTGTGCAGACAAGTAGGGAAATGAGATGGAGAAATTCGTCCTTTGTTTTGGGGTTCTTCTCTTTCTGAGAGTATGAAAGTTGTTAGGAGTGGAATCATTTTGCCTAAAGGGGCCTCTACCTCTGGAGAAGCCTAGAGTTGCAACTAATCAGGAAGATTATGCATCAATAGATATATAATATGAATTCAAAAACTGGATAGATTACACTCTGAGGCAAGCACAGTACCATACCTATAGAGTTGACGCAGGTCGCATAGACTAGCGAGGGTCAGAGTTTACCATTCAGAGGGGTCGGGAGCAGTCCTGGAAGCATGGAAATTCATTTGGGTCCTTAATTTCACATGCACGTTTGAATCAGCTGTATAAAACGAGAGAGAATTACTGGGCCCAATACGGAAAATGGCCAGAGATCTTTAAATTTCAGGACTGTTGACCTTGGTTTGCATAGCTGGAAGAAGCCAGAGCCCATCAAAACCTGAGCATCTGTGTCCTTATTTACAGGCATATTTCATTTTACTGCACTTTGGTTTATTGTGCCTCACAGATGTTACCTTTTTTACTAATTGAAGGCAAGACCCTCCACCAGCATAAAGATTACAACTAGCTCAGATGCAAATGTCTGGAACTGAACCTGCACTATCTCCAAGGCATGCCAAATTCATGCCAAGTGTCAGAATGTAGTGGTGCTTAATATGATGGCAAAATCTGAGTTTATTAACCAGATAGTTCCCAAGAAAAAGCATGTAAATTTAAATTGTATAATTCCCAGCTGGCTTATTGCAGTTTTTCCTTGTCACGTTGAAGCACTAACTTGATTGGCCAGCTCTCAACTTAAGTGACTACCTCTCAACAGTGCTGTCCACCCAATCTATCAAAGCCTCACAGTCGCTTCCAGTAGGACTTATCTGGGCTGATCTGTCTTACTGCCTATCTCCTACCACCACAGTAAGTTCAATGAAATAGGGACCACTTCTGTTGCCTTCAAGTCTGGAAGAGTAACCAACACACGGAAGGAGCAAAATTGATGAGTCATCTATTCAAAGAAGGCTGCTACCTGGCTTTCTTTATTGAGCCAGATACCAGAAAGGTGAGGCCCACATCTCCTTGGACACAACTGACAGAGCCAGTTTGACGATTCTAAGTGGCTGTGTTCTGGAAACGAGCTTTTAATACTGAGAGGACACCCAGGAGTTTGCTGTAACAGAGGCCTTTCCCAGCACTGCCTGCAGCTAGGCATAGGCATGTGACTCAGTTCTTCCACTAAAACTTTAGAAAAAGTCTGCCAAGGGCTTCTGGGAAAGACCTGAAAGCTTTTAGCCCATCCCATCAACTTTATGTCAGCTAAACATGCTCTCTGTGAAACCGCCACCCTGGCTCAGGCCAGCTCCTCTGGTGCATGGCAGAGTTTAGGCATAGATTCTGGGTATTAGTTTGCCAGGGCTGCCATAACAAGGTACCATGGTCTGGGTAGCTTAAACAACGGAAATTTATTGTCTCACAGTTCTGGAAGCTAGAAGTCCAAACTCGAGGTGTTAGTAGGATTGTTCATTTTGAGGGCAATGAGGGAAAGATTTCTTTTAGGCTTCTCTCCTGGGCTTTTTGATGGCCATCTTCATGGTCATGTGACATTCTCTCTGTATGCCTGTTTCTACGTGCAAATTTTCCCCCTTTTCTAAGGACACCGGTCCTGTTGGATTGGGGCCCACCCTAATTAACTCACTTTAACTTAATAAGCTCAGCAAGACCCTATCTCCTATAAGGTTGTATTCTGAGGTACTGAGACTTCAACGTATGATTTTTCTGGGAAGTGGGGGCACAATTCAACATGTGGTAGTCTGTAAACAGGAGTCAGCAGGCTTCAGGGGCCCGTTCGTCTGTGTGAGGGGGGCCAACTGGTGTGAGGCAGCCAACATAAGCATTTACAGGTCATAACCAGGAGAACGTGACAGGCCAAGTTGGTTTTAGTGTCTAATACCCCAATAAAGAAAGGACTGAGACAGGGGGAACCTCATGAGTCTTATGGGAAAATACAGTTATTTATATTGTAAGATAATGGAGTTAGGTCTCATTATGGGACGAGATTCCCTCTCAGTGGAGTTTTCAGGAGGTTTCAACAGGACTTCTACTAGAAAATGTCATGAAGTCCTACCTTCCCTTACAGATAAAACCAGCATCAAAGAAATCCAGCCTCAACTGCCTCCCTGTGCCCAAAGATATTTCTCAGTGATACACTGTGGACTAAGGTCCATGGTCTGGAAATGAAGCGACTCCTTCTTAGATTCTAATCTCCTAGACCTTCATTGATTCAATAAATGCTCTTTTGGATAGCAGTATGTGCCATGCACTTTGCTGGCAGTACTGGGTTATTTAATTCGGGTAATTACATAGCCTCAGAACAAAAGACTCATTTTAGAGCAACAGAGATGCAGCAATAGACTTATGATTATGAAAGCCACTGATTTTAGCATGAACCCCATCACCCAGAGGCAGCCATCCTGTTAGGATAGTGGAATGACCTGTTGAAGTCCCAGCTAAGGTACCAATAAGGCACAACACCCTGCAGGGCTGGGTCTCCATCCTCCAAGATGTATAATAGGCATTGAATTCACGGTTGACAGACAGGCAGTGCACTTTTCCCTAATAACTAGAATTCATGGGTGTGTGAACCAAGGCATGAACCTTCTCACCACAACTCTGAGTGACCTGCTTGTGGAATTTGGGCTTCCAGTTTCCACGACCTTGGGCTCTGCCAGGTTAGAAGCCCTAGTTGCCAGTGGGGGAGTTGCTTCCATTAGAGAATACAGTAGGGTTCCCTTGAAATTGAAGCTGCAGCTACTACCTGGCTACTTGGGGGTCCTCATGCCAATGAATTAGCAGGACAACAAAAGGAACAAGGAGTTATTGTGCTAGTCGGGTCGCAGATTGATCATGATTACCATGAAAGCTAGAATGCCACCACCAGGATGGAGGATGTTTACAGCCAAGGGGGCAGGGGATTCACTTGGCCGGCTCTTAGTATTTCCGTGCCTTGCAATAACTGTGAATTGGAAATCACAGCAACCACAGCCTGACCAGAGCAAGGCAAGTAAGGGCGCAGACCCCTCAGATTCAGAGGTCTGGGTCATCCCACCAGACCAGCCACGGTAACAGTCATGGGATATTTAGAATGCATAGTTGGCTTTTTATTACTGAATGTCTCTGCTATTTCCTAGCTGTAGTTTTAGTCTAACCGTTCAGGTAAGAAAGGACAGGGAAGGGAGAAGACGGAACATGACAAGGAAACTTCTAACTTGTCTGCATTGTCAAGAAGCTAACTCCGCATTCTCTGTATGAAGCCTAAACTGACTCTTTCTCTTACGGGTGTTTTTCTTGGCTCTTCAAAAACCTTACATGGTTGGTGATCTTCACACTATGTTTTCCTCCATCCCAGAACAAGCTTCTCAGTTCTGGCTACAGTCATGGGCATCTAGCAGTTTATACATCTACTGTCAGCCGAGGTCTTATAGCTGCCATCCCACCTCCTCCAGCCCCCACCAGTGTATTTTTCCCCACACAGCCTGAACCTGGTTCATGGGAAGCATACACTCATTACTTGCCCAGCAAACTCTGGAAGTGCAGGCCAGTCCCAACACCATAGAAGCTTTCCTGCACTTTGCTGCCAAAGCCCCTATACCTGACCTGCCTCATCCCCCAGGCTCGTCCACTGTGTCCTCCCCCACTCCCAACTGCACAGGACAAAGGACACATATTAAGCTCTCTAAGTGGTCTCCTTAAAATCTCTCTTCTTTCCTTCTGAACTGAGACTGGGGGCAGGTGAGGAGAGATGGTTAGCACAGCTCTCCCCCAAATCTCCTCCCTGGAAATCCACTCATTTCCCTTCTATAATTTCAATATGGGTGAGTCAGGAAATTGACTTTCCAGTTACAGACTTTACAAATTTACATCTCAGCCTAGGCCCTCACTCTGGAATAAATTGTCTATTGTATCTTGAATCCCAATGTCTTGAATTAGTGAAACAATTTTAACATACTATTTCCTAGGTATATGTACAAATTGTGGGTGGTTTTACAGCAGATCAATAATATGTATTGCTGTAGAAAATGAATGGGTGGGGAAGAATTGTTAATTTTTTTATCTGTATACCTCTTTATCTTTTGATCTGTTACAACGAGCTTATGTTCCTGTGGTAAAATATTAGGACAGTATAAGAAACAAGAGACATAGGACATATGGGTAAATTGAAATTGTATATACATATTCATTAAAATTAGGTCATGTGACAAATATGAAAGTATAATAGGTTATTTCTTATATATCCAACAAAATTATTTTGATTCTAAACTAAAACTCTAGGATTGTCTTAAACATTTTGACTTAAAGCAACTTCATGGAGAAAATGTGTTTGCTCTTTATCTCGCTCGTATTTACATGTAATTCAGTTGATTGGCCTTTTGACTGGAATATTTGAGAAAATAATCAAAATGATTGGAACCTCAAATATTTTGGGGAATAGAGCAAGTATGTTATGAACTTTAGTACTGTCTAAAAGTAAAAAAAAAAACAAATACAGTCTCTTCTCAGTTTGAGCAACACCTGTAGAAATGATAAAAAAAAAAAAGATCTATATGATTAATTAAACCTATATGCAACATCATGAGACTTCTAGTTTGTGAGAACTAATTAATACAGGCACACTGCAGGCCGAGAATCCCCTCAGCCCCTTCTAGCCACATTCCCCACTGTGGCAGCCTGACACCTTCTGGTGAAAGGTCTGAAACTAACAAGCCTGGAGGCAAAGAGCCACAGGTGCCAGCATTTAAGAGACCTTCCATTCACATGCAGTTGTTGGTAATAGGGGAAGTGTGCAAGCAGCATGAGGCAGGAGTGATAGCAATAGAGTTATACTCTTTTCTTCCAGAGTAAGTTAACAATCTCTTAAAAAGAGAAAAATCAAGAAATATCATTTTAAGCATGTTCTTTACAAATATGGAAATGATGAGCACTACCAAAGACAATGGTAAGAGTAGTCACCCATCACTGTGGTTTTTAAGAAGACAACCAGGAGCAAATCAGTTTCGTAAGACCCAGGGCCAACCATGCTGTAGAAAGCGTGTCTCCATCACGTAGGCCTGGCTAAATATCACCCAGACTTCAACAGATCCAGTGGGGATGGACACAGACTGTCCGAGGAGATAAAGCTTCTGTGACAATTAACTATTGCTGCAATAGTGCTGCATAACAAATTACCCCGAAACTCAGTAGTGCACATCTGGGTCTGTGGGTTGATTGAAGTTTCATTTGCAATTTGACTGATGTAGGTTAGGCCTGTCTAAGTGGCTGTGTCTTCTGGGCTTGGTTCCAGGCTGTGACTCTGCTCCACGTGTCTCATTCTGGAACCCAGGCTCAGGGGCCATGGCTACCTGTGGCACGTTCTTGCATGGTGAACCACTTCCAAGTCTCTGATTGTGTCACGTCATCTGACATTCTGTTGACCGAAACAAGTCACATAGTCAAGCCAAAATCAAAGAGTGGGGCGTGATTATTTGCCCACCATACAGCCATGGCAAGAATGTAGATATATGACACTACAGCAGAGTGAAGAAATTATTGAAACTAATAATTCAGTCTACCAAAGCACCCTTCTTCATTATGTCATTCATCATATGTCTTCTAATTTTGGTCTTCATTCTCATTACATTATCACGATGATTTGGTTACTTTATCGTATTCTCCATCCTCTGGATGAATAGCCAGAATTAATGATTAAGTCTTCTGATTTGCTTCTTTATTTTCATACAGTTATTCTAAATATTTTTATAAATGATTTTATTCAAAGTCATTTTATTCTAAGTGCTCTCTCTTATGGAAATAAGAAGATAGAACATTGTAAAAAAAATGTTTATCCCATTTTCTGTCAAGTAGCACTTCATCCTTGTTCTGGACTTTTAAAGGTAGAAACTCAGAGCAAAATACAGTGGAATGTAGGAGAAGTTATTTGATATAGAAAACGCGTGGTCTAGCCAAGACATGATTACTCCAGAAATCCTCATGGAGAATAAAGGATTTAATGTGAGACTTGATATTTTGGAAAAACAAACTGAGGATTAATAATATCCGGGTGATGTCTCCCAATAACACCAAAGGAAACAGTGAAGACGTCTTAAAAGAATGGTTTCCAGATGCCTAGTAAATCATGTGTCTCTACCAAATGAGAACATGGCAAAGGGAGGATATTACTTATTTTGAGAAGAGAAGCATTCTTTGGGTGACTAGTAGTATTTTGCACTTCAACTTTGTAATATTATTAAAGAGAGAAAAGCCAAGAACATTATCCTTTTCAAATAATGAAATGATGAATACAGTTGTTTGCAATGAAAATCAGTTTTAGCATTCAGTATGAATTATTTGTAAGAAAATAGGGTTTTATGATGAGATGATTTGTCTATTTCACCTACTGGAACATATATAGGGACGTTTTCAGATACATAAATTTGAGAAAGAATGTAGAATCCGGAAATAGATTTCCTACAGACCATCTACACCAACACACCCTTTGGGAAGAGTTCCTGGGTTCCCCAGTCTGGAAGCTACTTACTCGGTTCACTGATGGAGCTCTCCATACCCCTGTGCCCTTCGAGGACCTAGACCACTCCCTCCATTCCACTCCAGTATGGATTTGCACCAATCGCAATGTGCCAGAACTTAACAGAGTTTTCAGAGTTGGAGTCGCGAAACGCATTTAGCAGGCTTTGGTTTTCCATATCGAAATCTTTCTTGGACTTTCTCTGTTTAATTTTCTCTTCCCTGTAATATTACCTGGCAAGTGTGTGTGCTTGAGCAGTTCTCTGGGTCTTGTCACTAGATTGAAAAACAACCGCGACAGCAGCAGGAACAAACCTAACCTCCAAGGATCACAGATTGTACTTAGGTATTGTAGAACAGAAATTACAATGTCTGCATTCTCTGAGGGAGATTCCATTTAATCAATTAAATTTCCTATAGGGGATATTAAGTACAAACGGACCATTTAGCAATTTCCACAGATATGAAGTGCTTGAAGTAGAAAAAAAATAAATAAAGGAAGTCTAAATGAACTAAGTTAATCTTCTGTTTCCTTCCTAACTGGCAAGTCAGCAGAAAGGAAGGGGCAGAAGCATAGATTAATAAACCATGTGCAATATATTGCCAGTTGTCATTTGAAGGAGCTGTTTTTACTTCTGTCATATTGATTAGCTAAGTGTTTTAATAACATCACATGAACACTTTGGGATTAGGAAAGCCATGATTATTTTTCCCCCTCTGCAAAAGTGTCTACTTCCTTAGCTTTGTAAACTCACTCTGTTAAGTCCAAATTAGATTATGGTGTAAGAAATAGAAACTCCAAAAACTGTGGCTTATAGAAGACAATTTTATTACAGTAGTCTGGAGTGAGCCATTAGGGTCTGTAGCACTGGCTCTACTCTGCAAGGTCCCGAGGGACCCAGGCTCTTTCACTGTGCAGGGCCCACATTTCCAAGATCTGCTCCATCTCCAGCCATCACAACCACATTCCAGCCAACAGGAAGGAAGGAAGCATGAAGAAAGGGGCAAAGGTCACACACTGGCTTTCTCTAAGGAAATCACCACACCACAATTCTACTTCTGTCTCATTGGCTGATTAATCATATGAAACATTTTTGCTTTGTACATTTTGAATCTCTCTCAATAGGTATATAAAAATTTAAATTTATTAGTATTTGACCATTTATTATAAAATGACACTGTTTTTATCTAGTAATGATGTTTGCCTGAAAGTATATTTTGTCTGATTTTAATAGAAGTACACCAGCTTTCTATTTGGTATTATCCTGGTATTTCTTTTTCCATCCTTTTACTTTCAAGTTTACTGGAAACTTATATTTTAGATATGTTCATTGTAACAGAGTATAGCTGATTTTTAAAAAATAAGTCTGACAGTCTTTGTGTTAGATGAAGGCATTTAATTTACTTACATTATGTGTCATCTTATTTTACGCTTTCCATTTGTCCCAACTTTCCTGTGATTCTTTTTCTCTCCTATGTTGCCTCTTATTTGGATCGATTATTTTTTTTTTTTTCAAATTTTATTGTATCTGCTACTATTTGGAAGTGGTGCACTCTGATACTATTCTTTTTATGTTTATTCCAAAAAAACATGCATAATTAACAAAGTCTCAAGTTAATCAATACTTTTACCCATTTCCTGAACATTATTCTCATCCCTATCAAAATTTTATTCTCCTCTGGAATAATATGCTACTGTGGTCATGCATTTAAATTCTTTTTTTAAACTTCTTAAAACAATATTGTTTTATACAGTCATTTTATATTGTTTATATTTAGCTATATATTTATCAGTTTCTCTGCCCTCCATTTCTTTTTAAAATAAAATTATTGAGGTATGATTGACATACAATAGACTGCCCATATTTAAAATGTACAATTTGATAAGTTTTGACTACATGAAACAGTCACTGCAATTGAGAGAATGAGAATATCATCACCTCCAAAAGGTTTCTCCCAGCCCTTTTTAATCCTTCACTCCTGTCACTTTATTTTATTGTGATGGTGTTTTAGGCAGAAGCCTAAATCCAAATCCTGTTACTCTATCATGGCTGTTAGTGGAAGTCTTCATTTCTGTTTGTATCTCAGACTTTAAATATGTGATCACTTTCCTTCTATGTCTAATACTTGAGCGAAGGTCAGCTAATGGCAAACTCCCCTCAGTTTTTGATGGCCTGAGAATATCATTTTGGCTTCAAGCAGAAAATATTTTTTTTCCCTGAGAATGGAGCTCTAGGTTGAAAATAGTTTTCCCTTTGCACATTGAATGTATCATTCCACAGTCTCCTTTGCTGCCTGCCATCAAGAAAGCAGCTGTCAGTTTGTTACTCTTGAAAGGTAATATGTGTCCTTTAAAGATTTCTTTGTCTTTGCTGCTTTATAGTTTCACCATGATTTGTCTAGTTGTGGATTTTTGTTTTGTTTTGTTTTGTTTTTGTATTTATCCTGTCTGATTTTCACTTTGTTCTCAAATCTGAAGGAAAATAGTTTTCATCTGTTCTGGAAAATTCTCAGCCATTCTCACATATTATCGCTCCCCTCCCCTCCCCGCCACATCTCTTTTCCTTCTGGAACTCCAATTAGACACATTTCCACTTTATCCACCATTTTTCTTAACCTGTTTTTTCCATAGATTGCATGTCACTTCTGTGTAACATTTTAGGTAATTTCTTTATGCCTGTCTGTCTTTGAGGTCACTAATGCTGACTTTAGCTGTATCTGATCTACTGCTAATTCCATTCACTAAGTTTTTGTTCATTTCAGTTATAATGTATTTCATTTCCAGGTGTTCTGTTTGATTCTTGCTCAAATTTGATTGATCATTCCATATAGTGTTTGTTCCCTGTGAAGATTTTCAAACTTTTATTTATTTAAACACACCAAACATAATTATTCATAATCTGTCTCTGATTGTAACAGTATCTGAAGTCTTTTTGGATTTATTTCTGACATCTCTATTCTTGCTACTTTTTGTTCATGATATCTTATTTCCCAATAATTCTGAATTTTTGCCTGTGAGCTGCTCATTTCTCTTGGGAATTTATTTTTCAGTGTATTCTTTGAGATCTGGAGGGGAAAAGCTTCTTTCAGAGAGGACTGGCATTTGCTTCTGCCAGATACCAATATTTAATGTGACCGGAGTACTGTAGATCTAGGACTACTTTAAACTACTGGTGTCATTTTATGTATTAGGTCTAAAATTTTTCACTAACCAGATATCATGAAATGTCTATCATTCTAGGTAAATTCATCTCATTTTTTCTAATGACTGCATCGCGTTCTATAATAAGGATATATTATAATTTTAGCCCTTTAACTGTTGACTTTTAAGTAAATAGCACTGAAACTATGCATCTTTATATACATAGCTTTACATACTTACATAATGACCTCTAATTATATATACACACATATATATAGAAAGTCAAGTTGGGTAAGCATTTAGTGGAGAAATGTGTAAATTGTCTTAAAAAATCAAATCTATATTTTAAGAAATAAAATTACTTAAACCTCAAAGAGTTAAGAATTAGAAAGATTTAAAAATTATATTTCTAAGAATTTTCTGAAGCAACTTACTAATATAAAATGTGACTTACACATTTATGGTTATAAAATTTAGGGTCTGTTCTAGGACCAGCTTCCCACTTTTACTAAGACTGGGACATATTCTGGGACTAATAAATTTTATAACCATAAATGTGTAAGTCACATTAAGTATCATGTGGCATGATACTTCCAGACATATAAATTCACCTGATTCAGGATTGATCTAAAAGTTAGAGATGACAACAAAGTCTTAGAAATTGTTCTATTTCATTGAATATCTGATTAAATCAGTTAAAATATTCTCTGGTATTTAAATAATATCAAGTATTCTTTCTTACTTATTATTTCCCAAACATAATTTAAAGGTACAAAAGTTTATACATTATAAGAATTCAGATCTATTTGATTATTTAAATGAATCAAACAAGACAGGAGAGTAGGTGGAGATGATACTGAATTGTCATTCACAAATCATTACAAAAATAGTCTGATAGACTAAGTGACTACACATAATTGGCTCTCTTACGATAAGCTACTGACTGATAAGAACAATGAACCTTGGATTTCCTCAGTAAAATAAAACTATTACTTAGCTGGTATGTTATAAGAGATGCTAGTCCTTCCTATTAAATTTCTATAATCGGGTCATCTGGAACCTGATGCAGCCAGGTCAGAGTAGTTACCTAGCTATATTATCAAGCAAACTCTAGAATTCTCTGAATATGGGGATAGGGTATCAGCCAGGGCCAGAAGAGATCACGATCAGGAGGAAGCAAATACAGCAAACGGAAGAATAATTCAGGAATACTTGTGTAGAAATCAGGTCAAATCAGAAGTAGGAACTTGGGCTCCTAGAATTATACTAGCACACCAGGATGAGAGAGAAGGTGGGTGGAGGGAACTCATAGGGTTATACTTCTCCCTCAGGACACTCAAGGACCAGAGAGACACTAGCATAGGAAGAAGAATGCAAGAGGACTTAACTTGTAGTCTAGCCCGAGGTAAACTTTGTCCTTCCCTGAGAATATGTCCCAGTCTTAGTAAAAGTGGGAAGCTGGTCCTAGAACAGACCCTAAATTTTATAACCATCAATGTGTAAGTCACATTAAGTATCATGTGGCATTCATAACTATTATTTATATATTTCTATCATGAAAACAATCATATGTTTAAAAATCTCTTCATCATCTATGCTAAACATTTATTAGAAGGAACTTCTGTGACTATTCATGGTCCAGATAGTTAACATGCCTTGTGTGTTACTTGGCAGTATATAAGTAAAGTATCTAGTCAACTCTCTAATTTTCTTTGCAAAAAACTCTGTACTTAAATCAGTACATGCAAAGTTGAATAAGGCATGAAATTCAATAAGTAAAATGATATTTTAGAAAAACAGCACCTCAGGGAGAAAGTATTGTAGTCTTTCAAGCTGACAATTTTTAACTTCTAATTGTCTATTAAAAATTAATTCAGTCTGATCAAGAATCAAAATACAAAATGCTTATATCTGCAAAAGTTGAAAGAGAAGGCATTTCAGTCAATACCACTATATATTTAGAACTAAAAAGTGACAACAGTCCTCAACAATTTATTTATTGTCATATTTTTGTCTGCAAACACATCCATGTAACATGTACACTGAACTTTCAGCCCTCAGAATAGAATCCCAAACGTTCACTACATACTTATGTCTACGATTACTTCTGAGCGAAACAGAACTTTCAAGTAAAAGAGAAAAGAATATAAAAAATTCGTTTCTCCATTTTGCAATTTTATTTCTAAATATACACATACACGTTAATATCAGATTTACAAAGCAGGATGCAAAATTAAGTATATACTATGATTACAACTATGTAAAAAATGTAGTGGCCAGAAATCCACTAACATTATGCTCGTAGTTATGTTAGGGTTACAGAACCCTGGGTGCTTTGCTTGTCTTTGCTTTGACTTTCCAAATGCTCTGCGGTGCTCTTATACTACCAGGATTCAGATGCCTACCACTCCCTTGTCTTCCTCGCTGAATACCTCTAAAGGAATTTACTGAAAGCCTAAGTAATCAATGTGCAGTTTATTGACAGTTTGGTAGGGGAGGGGGAGAGAGGTTCGGCACCCATCCACATTAGAATTTGAAAGCCCCGTTGGCTTGCTTTTCTTCAGAATCCCTCCTGTGCTGTGGGGCCAGGAATGACATTTCTTCCTCCTTCCCCTCTCCCACGCAGCAGGCCCCAGAGTTACTGCTCCAATCTTTGGCCTCCAGAATCCATACCTCTCCCTTCAAGTTTCCTTCTCCTGACATTATTCGGGAAGATTTGACTCGGCCTTACCTTCTGCCTCTAAATTTGCTTACCAAACCCATCCCGTCAAGGTACTCAGAAAACAAGAGGATTCTGCAGTTACCAGGAACCACCCTCATGATGTTTGTGTAAATATAAACTGGTGTGATTTTCCAAGAAGACAATATAGCAATACCTGTCAAAATATAAAATATATATACCTTTTGTCCCTGAAATCCCACTGCTAGAAATTCATCTGATGGAAATGTAAAGAAAGGTCACTGAGGGGAAAATGTACCTGGGTGTTTTCTGCAGCAGTATTTGCCATGGCAAAAATTGGAACTATCTAAAATGTCCACCAATATGACACTGGTTTAAACACATACAGTGTATCCATGTGAAGAACTATCACACAGCTATTAGATCATATAGAATATGAAAAGCTCTCAAAATATATTGTTTTTTAAAAAGTTGAGATATTGTCTATGGCCATATCAGGCACCCTGAACATGCCTGATTCATCTGATCTCAGAAGCTAAGCAGGGTCGGGCCTGATTAGTACTTGGATGGGAGACCACTTAGGAATACCAGGTGCTGTAGGCATTAAAAAAAATTAATAAAAAGTCCAAATATTAAACAATCTTTGTATTTTTCGGAGGGTATAAACCAAAGACCGATAAGTGAAAAAAAAAGTCTATGAAGAAGTACAGCTAGTCCAAAGACAAAACTCAACAATGAACCGTCTTTGCGTTTATCAGTGCACAGACCGGAGAGAGAGAGAAGCAATCCTTGAGCAGTCTCCCTCTTGCCTTTCCTGCCCAAGTGATGCAGCCATGCGGGCTTCTTTGGGGGAACGGCCTTCGTGATACAAGTGGGCGATACGGCCATCACAGCAAATAGTCATAAAGGTAAGCAGATCCATCCTCCACAGCCCACCCTCTGACTGCCCTGTCACACCCTACTCGGGGAGGTATCATGGCCAGGACGGGGCAGACTGGGGCCTGCCACAGAGGAGAATTCTGCCATGCTGTGCCCTGTTCATTGCTTCAATCTCGTGCATTCCTATTTCTTGTGGAGAAGCCAGATGGACCTGATTTCTCTGGTGAGTTACTGTCAAACATGCGACCTGTGTTCTTTAGTTTCTTTCATTATAGCCCTTGGAGATGCTGAAACATCGGCCCTAAACTTTAACAGATAGCACCTGGACTTTCTCATCTTGTTTCTTTCCGAAGCAATCACAAAACACTTTAGTAAAAGAGATTTATGACAGCTCTTCTATTTTTTTTTTCATTTTATATGTCTGCTAAATTCCATTTTTATAACATTATAGAGAAAGCCACTGGTGGAATCACAGTGTCTAGAAATGTTAACTTTTCTGTAAAAATAAGGCCACTCAAATCTTGTTAAACTGATATTGTATTCATCGTTCCTCTTAATGCCCACGTTCATTCCAAAGGACTTATAAAATGAAATCATCAAAAAGTTCCCAGCTGCACAAGTCTTTTGAAACTTTTCTGTCGTAACAGAGTCTGTGTTACACATTACGAAAACACGCAAGGGGGCTTAAAGATAGTTTAACAAAAAGACTAGAAAGGGAAAATATCCAGGTGGCTTTTTAAGTGTGGAACATAATAAAATGGTGTTTGGAAAGTATTATGCCAAGATGTAATAACTAGAAAACAAGAAAGTCCATTTATAAGCTCCAGTGTAACTTTAAGTCATAAATAGAAGACATGTTGAGAATGCAGGGGGAAAAAATAACATGAGCATTTATTAAATGTGAAACTAAAGACCTTCAGATATAGAAGAGTAATAGACTGTATTTTGGACCCTTCCTTCAGAAGCTCTGGACTGAGGCTTTGAATTAGATACTATGTCAGGGTCTTCTCAAGGAAATCACTTGAGTATTTAAGACAGAGGGGCCTGATGCAGGAAACTGGCTACCCTGCGGAAGGAAGGCAGAGCTGAAATGCCAGACAACAGACAGGGAGACGGCCCAGAGATTAACACTCACAGGAAGCCACCACCATCCCTGGGCCAGAGGGAGGAGGCAAAGGGCGAAGATCTTCTGAGAGGAGCTGAGAGAGACTCAGTTGCTCCATATGGTGTTCCTAGGGACAGACAAGGAGCAGGAGAAATCCACTGGTGCTTCTCTCCTTCCTCCACCATCTTCCACTAGTGTCCACCCTGGCCGTTCCAGCTTGGGAACTAGCCTGCAGGGTCCGTGCCTCCTGCAGCACAAAGTGGAAGCATATACAGCTTCTCTTTGTATATGCTTGGAAACAAGCAGAAGACCAAATCCATACAGTAAAGGAAATCTGATGGCTAACATGATTAAAAAGGAAGGGTCAAGTCTTGATCTACAGCCCAGTGGTGTCCCCTGCGCCCCTGCCCTCATCATTGTTGATTTAATGGTTGCAGGATGATGACCAGCAGCATGCCCAGGAGGAGAGAGAGCAGATCTCTTCCCTCAACACTAGACCTGAAGGGTCACCAATGCTTTTTGGCCAGGCTTGGGTTTCTTTGGAAATAGTTTCCTTAAGCATTTAGTCATCCCCGCATCCTGTTCACCTGGTTGCTGGTGGAAAATCTAAGGTGTCTGAAATAGATGCAGAGAGTGAGATTGCTCAAGCCTAAGCTTCACTCTTATGGAAAATGCTCACCTTCCTGCTTTCTCTGGCACTGGCCTTAGCTCGTGAAGGAGAATTAAGCTTTTCCAGCCTTCCTTTCCCGAGACACGGGATAGCCAGTTCCACAGAAAAGTATCTCTTAGCTTAACCAACATGGTAGGACTGCTTGTTGGTCAATTTAAATTCAAAAAGAGACATGAAAGGATACATATCTATTATAAACATTTTAACTCAACTAGTTACATTATTTTGGTGTGAGGCCAAGGCTTTTTCTTCAAATGTGGGTCTGGATCTTTCTCACATAAACCTCAGCCATAATGCATGGAGGCATCTAAAATTTACAGTTTCTTTTATTTTTTATGTGAGCAAGCATTTAAAAACTTTTGTGAAGCATATGACGGAAATCCTTTTACATTTTTATTTCTCCTAATTTGTAGAGTTTGGAAGCAATTTTTTGAACAATTGACATAATTAATCAAGTCTTTCCAAATCGTTTTATTTAGCTTTTATAGGGGGGAAAAAAAAATCCTTTTGGTTTCATCAGTTCCTGTAATTCTGTAATATTTAATTAAATTATGTAATTACAATAGGTATAATTGGCATAAATACATTTAGGAAGAGAACTACATTGGATGGCCGCAGACTCGGTGGCAACAGGTGTGCAGTCAGTTCAGCAGAGGTTGGTTAAGATAGCAGCTACTGCATTATGTTCTCTTTCTGCTCTCAGAAAGGCCCCCAGCAGCCTAAGTTTGTCTCACATAAGACTTAACTCAGGGCCACAATATATATATTCAGAATCTCCAAAGTCCTGATTTTCTTTTCCTACTAGATGTCTTAATGCTATAACCTTGATGGAAATGTGGACAGAGCCCCAAAATACAATAGGAAACATTTCAACCAGCTCTTTGCTGCAACATAGAAAGGTCGCCCACTTCTCAACTTGGAATAAAGCATCCTCGCCACACTCCAGCCTACTTTCTCAGCTCAGACCATTCCACTTTTAGAATCCAGTCTTTGTAACACCCAATTTTCTGATAAGAAATTCTGAGTTGTGTTCTTTTTGGTTGCAAGTAACAGAAAAGACTTAAACTGGCTTATTCAATAAAGAAAATGTGTTGGCTTGTATAACAACTCCAGAGCATGAGTAGGTTTCAGGCAGGGTTCAGAGGTCTAGTGTACTGTGGTATAGATCGTGCACTGCTCAGGGATGTCTGGGCAAGGGAGCAAGTGGGAGCTCAACCCATCCCACCCCCCAGTAGGCCCAGGCATGAAGTTGGGTCTACTGGGAGGAAGGAGTGCCATTTTAGCCACAGAAAAGAGCGTCCAACAGCAAAGCCTGCTCTTGCAGGCTGGATTTTCCCAGATTATCCACCCAGGAATGTCTCGTGTGCTAACAGTGGGAGCTCCAATAGCTAATTCTTATCAGTTTCTTTTTCCCTCTTTGACAAATCATGATGTCAGCAACATCCGTAAGTTGGCTCCACTCAGGTTTAGCAAATGAAGGCCAGCATCAACCAAGTCTTCCTTTTTCTTGTCCAGAGGGAGAGTAAACTCCCCAATCACTGAATAGGCTGACCTCACATTGACTCAGCATGCATCATGTATCCATCACTAACCCAAACACTGTGGCAGAGGGACTGAAATATACTGGTTGGCTAAGGTAGGATTTTTGTCTGCCGTTCTGCTATTTCTTTCATATGTCTTTTTTGTTACTGTATTTCTCCAGGACTGCCTTCTTTTGTTTTGAATAAATGTTTTCTAGTATATCATAATTTCTTTGATTCTTTCAGTATATTTTTCCACTTATTTTCTTCTTAGTTGCCTTAGAGATTACAGTTAACATCTCAATTTAAAATAATTTAGCTCAGATTAATACCAAGTAATATACTTCTGTTCCCCCTTCCTCTATCATGCCATATTGTCATACAAATTATATTGTAGGCCCATCAACACAATTTTATTATTGTTTTATACAGTTTTTTTTAAAAAATTAGGTAATCATAGCTTCAATTGCAGTTGTAAGAAATAATACATGGCATTTTAATTATGAAGTGTCTTAGAGTAAGCTCTTTGGGTTCATCTTATTTGGGACTCTCACTGCTTCTTGGCCTCGAATATCTGTGTCCTTTACCAGGTTAGGGAATTTTTTAGCCATTATTTCTTAAAATAGGTTTTCTGTTTCTTTCTCTCTTTTTCTTCTGTGACCCATATGATGCAAATGTTGGTATGCTTAACATTGTCCCAGAGGTCCCTTAAATTACCCTCATTAAAAAAAATCCTTTTTCCTTATGCTCTTCCTTCTCTTCAAGGCCGCTAACTCATTCTTCTGTGTGATCAAATCTGTTGGTGATTTCCTACTTGAATATTTTTCACTTCAGTTAGTGTATTCTTCAGTTCTGATTGGTTCCTTTTTATGTTTTCTGTCTCTTCGTTGAAGGTTTACTGAGTTTATTCTTCTACCTAGTGCATTGAGCATCTTTATAATATTTGTTTCGAACTCTTTATCTGGCAGATTGCTTGTCTCCATTTAGTTCCTTTTCTGGGATTTTGTCCTATTCTTTCATTTGAGACATATTCCTCTGTCTCCTCATTTGGATTTTGCTCTCTTTTTTCTATAAATTAGGTGAAATAACTTCTTCCGGTCCTGAGAGAGTGGCCTTGTGTAGGAGCTTCCCCTTGTAGACTGCATGTGCTGGGTGGGTGTCTTTGGCAGGTCAGGTGTGGGCCACAGGGAGACTCAGGCAAGCAACACCAGGGCCACCTTGGCAGGCTGGTTGGAATTGGAGTGGGTGTGGGCCTCGGGCAGTCCTTGGGGCGAGCCACTCTGGGGCTGGCTCGTTCAGCTGGCTGAAGCCAGAATGGTTGTGGGACACACCAGGGCCTGAGAGGGCATGCTGTGCCAGAACCACCTTGGTAGGCCAGCTGGACCTGGAGGGGGCATAGGCCATGGGGATTCCTGGGGTCAAGCTGTTGGAGCAGCCTTAGTGGACCAGCTTGGCCTATAGTTGGACCCGGCTCAAGCCACAGAGATTCCTAGGGGCAAGTTACACTGGGGTCACCTTGAAAGGCTGACTGGAGCTGTAGTTGAAGTGGGCTTGGGCAGTGAGAGTCCCAGAAGCAAGCTACACTGGGGCCAGGATTATAGTTGGAGCAGGCGTGGGCTGTGTGACATCCTGGGGCAAGCCTCCCCAGGGTCCAGAGTGTGTATGAGCTACGGGAAGTCCTGGGGGCAAGCTGCATAGCTGCTGTGAGTCAAGGATGTACTAGGATGGCCAATGCTGGCCAGCCAGAACATCTTGATCATGCCATCTAGGTGGAGGGGGAATGCAACAAATGTGCCTCTCTGGTGCCTTCCATCTGGGAGCGAGTTCCCCTCCCATTTGTTAGATGCTTTAGGGTTAGTAAGTGGATTTCCTTATCATATAGTCTAGGTTCCCTTTAAATCGCTGTTTTTTGTTTGTTTGTTTGTTTTGCTGTGCCCCAGGGTGGGTGTGTCTATGCGTGGCTCCTCAGTGATCCCTTACTACCACACATCTCTGTAGTTGGGGTGAGGTGGGGGAGAGGTTCCTACAGTAATGTGTCTCCATCTCGCCTACCCATTTTTATGAGTTTTCTTGTTTGCTGTGGAGAAGTTGTACACTCAGCCTTCAGTTCTTGTTCAGGGGGAATTTCTCCATAGGCATAGATTCAATGCGTTCATGGGAGGGGATGAGTTCAAGATCTCCCTGCACTACCACCTTGGATTCCTCGTATGATGTCTTTTATATTATGTAGTTACCTTTAATCATGCTCTTTATTTCTTCAGGTGGATTCAAGTTATTGTTTAGTAACCTTTCATTTCAGCCTGAAGGATTCCCTTTAGTATTTCTTATAGGTCAAGTGAAAAATTATCTCCAGTATGGTTATTTGGGAATACTGTAATTCTTTGTTTTTGTGGGATAGTTTTACTGGATATGGAATTCTTGGTTGACTTATTTAAACACTTCGACTATGTCATCCTGCTGCTTTCTGACCTCCATGATTCCTGATGAGAAGTCAGCTGTCAGTCTTGTTGAAGATGCCCCTACACATGGTGTGTCCTTTGTATCTTCCAGCTTTTAAGATTCTCTTTGTCTTTTGACATGTTCCCTATGACGTGTCTAGATGTGGCTCTCCGAGTTTATCCTCATTAGAGTTAATCGAGCTTCTTGAGTGTGCGGTTAATATTTTTCATTAGATTTGGAACTTTAAATATTCTCTTGCCCCTTTTCTCTTTCTCCAGTCCTTTTGGGTCTCACGTTATACGTTTGTTGGTATGCTTGATGGTACTCCACAGGTCTCTAAAAGTATTGTTTATTCTTTTTAATTCTCATTTCTATATGTTTCTCAGACTGTATAATCTCAGTGGACCTTCAGGTTCACTGACCCCTTTTCCTGACCATTTCTGATCTGTCTCGAGACCCACTACTGAACTTTTCATTTCAGTTACTGTATTTTTTTAGTACTTTGTGAATTTCTTTTAAAAAAATAATTTCTGTCTCTCTATTGGTAGTCTCTATTTGATAAGACATCGTTCTCCTACTTTAGTTATTTAGATGTAGTTTTCTTTAGTTCTCCGAACATATTTATAGTTGTTGACTTGAAGTCTTTGTCTAAGGCCAATGTCTAGGCTTTGTCAGAGACAGTTTCCATTGATTGCGTGTATGTTGGAGGGGGCATATTTTCCTGTTGTGTTGTTGTTGTTGTTGTTAAAAACTGGACATTGAAAATAATGTAATGTAGAAACTCTGGAAATCAGATTCCTTACTCCCTCCACATGGTTTTTTGTTGTTGTCATTCAGTTGTTTTTGTTGCCGCCTATTTATTTGAATTCTTCCTTGGACTGATTCTGTAAAAATCTCTATTGTTTCTTGTACATACCAAATGAAGTCTCTATTTATTTAGCTTAGTAGTCAGCTAATGATTGAACAGAGATTTCCTTAAATACCTTGAATCAATAAGTCTCCTGTTCTTTGCCGTGGGGTCTGTGTGTTGGGGTATGCCTGCAGTGCTCTTGCATACAGGTTTTAACTATGCCTTAGCCTTCACTTCCTGCTTGTACAGAGCCTCTAGGTCAGCCAGAGGTTAGAGATTAGGTCACTTCTTCCCAGGTCTTTCCAGAGCATATTCACATCCCTGCATATAAGCATGTCTTTCTAGATTTCCAGCAATGGCAGAGCTTTTCACAATCCCTTATGAACAACTCATTCCCTGATTTTTCCTTTTGAGTTTTTTGGTTAGCCTTTTATTAATCCCAAATGATATTCTTGCCTCAGGCACCTGCAGTGTTACACAATTGCTACTACTTGTTTTCTACAAATGCTCTGGCAATAGGGCTGTTTACATTGAGTAAGCTCTGAATTAGGTTAAATAAATACAAGGTCCAAGAATAGACCTTTTCAAGCAACTACTGGGCAGGTCAAATAGTGACAGTTATCTGGTCATGGGGCTTCGGGAAAGCTCTCATCGCATTCTGTGTCCTTCCCTGTCCTGGTAGGTTTCTGGTTTTCACTGTGCTTGTAGGGCTGTGGCTTTTAAGGTTACTGTGGAGCTGAGTGGGAGTAATGGGAAGAGGAGAAATCAAAAGCTTGCTGCTTTTACTTAGATTCAACTGTTTTCCTTTAAATAAACACTCCTTAGGTTATTGCAAATCTTTGGTTAATCTTCAGAGTTACAATAAAGTTTATTTTGACCCTTTTGCCAGTGCCTCATGGATTTTTCAGAGGCCCTTACTCTACCATTCTAGAAATGCGTCTCTTCAGTGTTGCTTTAACACGCATTCACTCTGTCTCTGACACTCCGGAGTCCCTCTCAGTAGTTGACCTTTCTTTGTAGCTGAGAAGAAATTAAATGGGAATTAGTCTCCTTCCTATAACTTATAAATACTCCATCCTCTTCTTGTCATGAAGGAAGAGATGTACTGACTCCTAAATCGAACTCATCACTTCTCTGCTACACCTCCCAGTGCCTTCCCATCTTACTCAGAGCAAAATTCTAAGCCATTACTATGGCCTGAGAGGCCTTTAAAAATCTTCACCTCCACTACCTCCGTGATCTCATCTCCTGCCACTCTCCCCTTTCTCACACTGCTCCAGCTGTCCTGGTCTTCTTGCTATTTCTCGATCAGTGAAATGTGCTTCTACCTCGGGGCCTTTGCACTTGCTGGTTTCTTGGCTTGACACGCTTTGCCTCCAATGTCCACATGGTTTACTCCCATCCTCCATGGATTTACAAGTGTGTTTGTTGTTGTTGTTTATCAGAAAAGCCTTCTCCAAGAACGGATGATTTCACCATCTCTGACCTTATCAGGATTTCTTTTATTGAGTGTCTTCCCTTTTGTCCTGTGTCTTCACCTAAATTTATAAATGCTTAGGGGCCTCTCTTAAAATAAATCCTTCCTTTGTCCCACTTTTCTGTCTAGTTATCCTTTTCTCTCTCCTCTACTCCAAAGCTTAATGTCTTGAGAAGTTCACAGTTATTAAAAGGTTTCATACTTACATATTTCATTTTCTTACCTCCTACTCACTTCTTAACTCTCTGCAACCTTACATTCACACCCAGCACCACATTTAAACTCAAGGCGACCAACAAGTTTCTTGCTGCCAGATGCAATGGATAATTTCGCAACCTGACCTGTACTTACCTTTTGCCAGCATTTGGCACTACTGGCCACTCCAACTTTAAATATGCACTTCAGAGGCTTGAGTGACATCATACTCTCTTGGTTTTCCTATCACTGCTGCTGATCTCCCTATGTTTTATTTACAATTACTTCTACCTGTTTTAAATGCATGCACCTCTCAGAATTCCACCCCAAGCTTACCTTTCTTACACACACACTCTGTGTGATTCTCCATCTTTACGTTCCCATTTACATGATGATGACTTCCAGATCTATAACTCTAGCCTGTTTTTTCCTTCAGAGCTTCAGATCCATATACCTAGCTGTCACCTAGGTATACCCACAGACACCTCAAACTTAACATATTTAAACTTGAACTCATCTCTCCCACCTACCCCAGCCTACTCCATTGTCCCCCATGTACCTCTGTGGATAGCTTCCCTCTCCCTTACCACCTACACCCAACAACTACACTCAACACCACCACGATCTGTTGATTCTAACTCCAAAATTCTCCAGGATCTATCACTTCGCTCCATTCCCATGGCCAGCACCCTGGTGTAGGCCACCATTATCTCTCAGCAGCATTATTTATTTTCTTCCCATCGCTTTTAAGATCATGTTAATATCATTAGCAGAGTTGATGAAGCCCAGCATGATATGACTCTTGCTGATCTCTTCATGTCTATCTTAAGCCACCACAGCCCTCAAAATCTATGATCCAGTCATGCTATGCCTCTTCCATCTTCTCGCTCCTGAACCTTCAAGCATATGTCCCTGTCCTCTGGTTAATTCTGATGACTCCCTTCAGGTCTTCGTTTAGGATTGCCTTTCTCCACGAAACCTTCCCTGATTCCCCACATCTGGATTATATGCCATATTATTTACAGGACTGTGTTACACAGACTTTAATTGTGGTGAGAGACATAAAAGAGAAGTGACGGTGATCTCCAACTGAAAACCTGAAAGGCGTAAGGAAGGAGTCTAGACCATGCTCCTTAAAATAAAACATTATTGGCATCTATTCAAGTGGACTAGTGGGGGCCTGTTACTAAGATCCACTGGCAGCGAGTGGAAAAGAGGCCTCAGATTTATGTTCAATGTAAGAGCAGAAAATTGGCAGGACCAATAAAGGGGCCAGGGCTCCGGGTCAGGGGGTAGAAGGAGCCAGTCAGAACTCTTGGAAACTACACCGTTCCAGACATTTGGCTTTTGATTTGAAAATCTGGGGCAAGTAAATCTCCCAGGTGTCCACAAGGAACTGGATCGCCACAAAGATAATAAAATCAAACTGTAGATTCTAGGTCCAATATTAGATATGAGAGTCAAAAGCAGGTCTTATGCATGGAATGGTTATCCCTGAGTGCCCAGCTCTCTCAGCCCACCAAGGCCTTGCTGCACTTGATGAATGCCAGATTGGAGAACCGCACCTTAGCAAGAAATTGACCTCAGCCCTGCAGAAGGGACTCCAGCTACCACTGATCTGGTGGGCTGGATTATAGTCCATTCTTCACCCACTGGCGATGGACCCACATAGAAATGACCTTAGTTTCACTAATTGTATTTGAAGATTACGGATTAAAAATTATCGTTAGGATGGAAGAAAAATCTATTCAAATATGAGTAAGAATCTACAATTAAATTTTGTGTGTGTGTGTGTGTGTGCGCGCGCGCGCACGCGCGCGTGTGTATAAGGGAGAAGTCTTGAAAATACACATAGATAAGAAATCAGCTTTGGAAGTCATTCTCGCAACTAGTTTATTTTAGACTATTAAATTAACTTGATGAAAATATAAGGTTCAGTGAAATATAAATGACAAAAAATATAGGATATCATTTATAGGAATGTCAAAATTTACTACCTAGACAGACTTTTGCACTCGACTCAAAGAGCAGAAACATACACGTCAGGAGTATAAAAAAAAAAAAATCTTTCCTTCATTGTGCTTCCGGCAAGCAGTCTGGAAGAATTCTTCAAAAGCTCTGACTGCGAACAAAGGCCCTGTCATGTCATTTGAGTCCCTGCCACTGTGCTTAGTGCTTTGGCATTTCACCAGCTTATTTCTAACTGCCTAAGCAGGTCTTTCATTCTGTACTGAAGAAATGATGTTTCTTTTGCCTCATTTTACGGGACAAGCCAAATATATAATCAGAGGCAGACTCTGGAGAGCAGAGTAGGTGTAGCAAGTATTTCCTCTCTTGAGTAGCTGTACTCCAACTGCCTGTAAATCAGTGGTTCTCAAAGCGTGGTCCCAGGATGGGCAGCATTGGCCATACCTGGGAACGTGTTAGAAATGCATGTTCTCAGGCCCCACCCCAGACCTACTGAATCACACATTCTGGCCCAGGGCCCAGAAATCTGTGCTTTAACAGGCTCTCCGTGTCATTCCAATGCTACTACCATGGGGTGGCACTCCTTTCCCTAATCTCAGGCACCCCAGATCAGGGGTGGAACAGAGGACCTAGGCTCGTCCAGTTAAAGTAAATGTCAGGACTTTATAGGAAGCTCCCAGAAGACTTCTGTTCTTCCAGCTGTCTTGGAGTCAGTTCCTTGTACAGCTGGCTTGTAATCCCAGATGGAGAACCTGTCTGAGAGTGAAGCCAATGCATGGAAGAAAGCCAAGTGAGCTGGGCCAAGCCCTGTGCCTGGAGGCAGAGAGAAACAGGTCCTGGTGATATTTCTGGAGTTCAGACATCAAGCACCACTTCAAGCCAGCTTGGCCAGATACAAAAACTGGCTTTTTACTGAAGCCAGTTTGGCTCGGATATCTTGACACTTAAGACTAAAGGAATTCTAAGGGATACAACATGCAAATGTTATTCTGTGCCCGTCAGTGAAGATAAGTGCTTTTTAAAAAACACTAAACTAATGAGAACTCACCCTTAGCAAAGAACATTGCCTCCTGATTTATAAAGAAACTTAAGGTCACACTTATAACATGGCCCTTTTCTTCCTCCGGTCTCAGATGAGGCGATGACTCCTCTGGATGGCGACCTACCTTACTCCCTGTGCCACTGATCCTTCACCTTCCCACGTTTCCCACGACCTTGCTCCTTAGGCCATTCCTTTACCTCCTCCATCATCACCTCTCTCTCTCTACAACCTCCTTGCTTTCAGTCTACAAATATGCTCAAATCCCCCATCCTAAAAAATACCTCATTTGACACGGAGCTCCCCCGTTGCACGATTCAGCCTCTTAACCACCATACTCATTCAAACCTTGCAAATAAGTAGCATAGATTTGCCATTTTCATCGCCTCGCCTCCTAACGCACTTCATTTTGACCTCTCCCTTCACAACTGACCTGAAACTAGTTTCACTAGAATTATCAGTGGCCACCCCTGGCTGAATCCATGGACATGGTTCAGCCCTGATCGTTGTTAAGTTCCCTGTTGTTTTTGACATTGGTCACTCCTTTCTTCTTGATATCTTCTACTTCCTTGGCTTCTATGATATTACTTTCTTCTGATTCTCTTTACACTTCTAATTTTTCCTGCCTCCTTCACACCTTCTCTGTATACCTAGTAAAAGTTCATGTTACATGGGATTCTGTCCTTAATATATTGTTCTTTTCCTCTTACAGCCTCTCCATGTCCTGCCTCTTATCCACTGTCCTGCCTCATCGAAACCCGTGTTCCATGGATTCCAGAATCTGTATACCCATCCCAGATATTCCCTTAAGCATCAGATTCATCCATCCAGCTGCCCACTGGACATCACATTGATGTTCTATAAGCTCTCACATTCAGCCTGTTCAAAGCTCACCCAGTAATACTCCCCGACTACATCAGATATTCCTTCTGTATTTTAAAGATCAGTTGGCAACACCACTATCTACCTAATCACTCATATTGGAAACTTAGCTCTTCCCTCTTCTTGACCTCTGCGTTCTAATCAATCACACATCCTACAGATTTTGCCTACTAAAGCGTTTCCAAATATGGCTTTTCCTCTCCATCTTCATCACCTCTACCATAATTTGGATCATTGTCATTTTTCCCACGGAGCAGGTTTTTCTTTTTCTCCTCAAAGTAAGCCGCCTACAAGCCTGTAGAAGACCTAATATGAAAACATAGCCAAGCAAAACTATATTCAGATTCCTTCCTTGCCTCCTTATTGCTGACAACAGTCTTTCTCAAATTATCAACCAGAGAATGTCTGCATCATGCTCACCTAAGGCGTTTGTGACAGTGCTGATTTCTGAACCTTACAACTGTCCTACCAAATCGTAATCGCCAGCTGATGACTAGAAATCCAAATTTTTCCATATATACCTCAGTAACACATTAAAATTTTGGAACCTCTGGTCCAGTGATGCACCAAAAATCTCTCCTGATCCTGGCCTTTACCTCTCCCATCTTCTTTCCCACTATTCCCTGACTTTAACTCTATTCTTTGATAATCCTAAATACCTTTATTTTACTGCAGTGTCTCACTCCCTGATGTTGCTTGTGCCCCTGCAGAGACACCCTCTGGCTCCTGCCCTCACGCCCCATCCTTTGCCTGGTTGTCTCCTATTTATCCATTGAGATTCAGCTCATACCTCCTCTCATGAAAATACTTAATATCCTACTTTCCAGTTCTTCTCTCTCACATCTTGTCCCCTTCTGTTGAGCATGTTAGATCCCATTTTGAGCTTTTACATTTAGATCTCTATGATTGCTCTTAAGCCTGTCTCATAATTTTCAATTCGTGTACGAATTTTCAATTCATTTCTATTCAACTCACTAATCTGCATCCTGAGCAGAGGCTGGAAATAGAGCAAGCACTCCGTTAATAGTTCTTCCATAAATGAGGTGCGCACACTTGTTCTACCTGTCCCTGTTAGCTGTGTTTCTAGTATAGGAATTGGAAATTGTTAATAGACTAACGAGCCAAAGGTATATAGGCCGGGCACACATGGTAAGAGCAAGGAACAGGTGGAAGGTGAGATTAATAGTGACATTGTTAAGGAAGACATGGAAAGGGGGCTGTTAAGGCCATTATAATTGTGGAGGAGGAAGAGCATGAACTTCTGAAAGAGAAGCAACAGCAGAGAAGTTAGAGGTAATTTTCCTTTAGTCTTAGTTTGTGGAGAGTTTTTATCAAAGGGCGTTGAATTTTGTTAAATGCTCTTTGGCATCTGTTGAGATGATCATGTGATTTTTATCCTTCATTCTGTTGGTATGGTGTATCACATTACTTGATTTGCATATGTTGAACCATCCTTGCATCCTAAAGATAAATCCCACTTGGTCATGGTGTATGATCCTTTTAATACCCTCTTAATATGTTGAATTAGGTTTGCTAGTATTTGATGATTTCTGTATCTGTCTTCAACAGGGATATTGTCCTACAGTTTTCTTGTGGTATCTTTGTCTGGCATTGATATCAGGTAATGCTGGTCTCATAAAGTGAATCTGGAAGTGTTCTCTTCAGTTTTTTGGAGTAGTTTGAGAAGGATTGGCATTCATTTCTCTTGAAATATTTGGTAGAATTCATCAGTGAAACCATCTGGTCCTGGCTTTTCTTTATTGGTAGGTTTTTGATTACTGATTCAATATTCTTGTTAGTGATAGGCCTGTTCAGATGTTTTGTTCATGATTCAGTCTTAGTCGGTTGTATGTTTCTAGGAATTTATTCTTTTCTTCTAGATTATCCAGTTTGTTGGTATATATAGAGACATATATGAAAAGCCCACATCTGAGATCATGCTGAATAGTGAAAAAACTGAAAGCTTTTCCATTAGGATCAGGAACAAGACAAGGATACTCACTCTTGCCCCTTCTATTAAACATAGTACTGGAAGTCCTAGACAAAACAATTAGGCAAAAAAGAGTTTCAGTCCATTCAGGCTGCTGTAACAAAATGCCACAGACTGGATGGCTTATAAACAGCAATAAGTTACTGCTCACAGCTTTGGAGGCTGGAAGTCTGAGATCAGGGTGCCAGCATGGTTGGGTGAGGACCCTCTTCTGGTCTGCAGACTTCTCATTGTATTCTCACACAGAGGAAGGGACTGGGAAGCTCTGTAAGTTCTCTTTTATAAGAGCCCTAATATCATTCATGAGATTCCCATCCACCATACACCTTCATGACCTAATCACCTCATAAAGGTCCCACCTGCTAATACCATTTACCTTGAGGGGTTAGGATTTCAACATATGAATTTGGGGAGGGGGAACACAAACATTCAGATGATAGCAAAATGGCATCCAAATCAGAAAGAAAAGTAAAATTTGCCCCGTTCGCAGATGGTGTTATCTTATCTATAGGAAATCTAAAGACTCTACTCCCTTTCCCCCCAAAAAACCTGTTAGAACTAATAAATGAATTCAGTAAAGTTGCATCATGCAATATCAACATACAAAAATCAGTTGCATTTCTGTACACTAACAGTGAACTATCTGAAAAGGAAATTAGGAAAACAGTTTACAGTTGCATCAAAATAACAAAATACTTAGGAATACACTTAACTAAGAAAGCAAAAGACTTACACACTATAAACTACAAAATATTGATGATAGAAAACACAATAAATGGAAAGACATCCTGTGATTAGGGATTGGAGGACTTAATATTGTTAAAATGTCCATAATACCCAATGAGATGAACAGATTCAATGCAACCTCTGTTGAAATCCCCATGGCATTTTTTTACAGAAAAAAAATTCTGAAGTTCTTATGGAGCCACAAAAGACCCCAAATAGACAAAAGAATATTGGCGGGGGGAAAGATTTCTGATTTTAAAATGTATTACAAAGCTACAGCAATTAAAACAATATAATACTAACATGAAGATAGACATATAGACCAATAGAATAGTATATAGAGCTGAGAAATAAATTTAGATATAGTCAACTGATCTTCAACAAGTGTGCCAAAAATACACAGGAGGGTAAGGATTGTCTCTTCAACAAATGAGATTGGAAATACTGGATATCCACATGCAAAAAAAAAAAAAAAAGAAAGAAAAAGAAATTGGAGCCTTATCTGATACCACACACAAAATCACCTCAAAATAGATTACAGATTTAAATGTAAAACCTGAAACTATAAAACTCCTAGAAAAAAGCATAGGGGAGAAAGCTTCATGATGTTGTTGGTCTTGGCAGTGATTTCTTGGATGACATCAAAAGCACAGGCAACAAAAGCGAAAAGTAGGCAAGTGGGGCTACGTCAAACTAAAAAGCATAGCAAAAGAAGAGAGTGGAAAAGCAACCTATGGAATGATGGAATGGAAGAAAATGTTTGTAAACCGTATATCCGATAAGGGATTAATTTCTAAAAGATTTAAGGAACTCCTACAACTCAGTCAATAGCAAACAAACAAAATGAAACACCTGATTAAAAATGATCTCAGGACTTGAATAGACATTTCTCCATAGAGATACAAATGATCAGCAGGCATATGAAAAGATTCTCACTGTCACTAAATGTAAATCAAAACAATGAGGTGTTCCTCAATACCTGTTAGGATAGCTGTTATCAAAAAAAATGAAAGAAACAACAGATGTTGTAGATGCAGAGGATGCAGAGAAATCAAAGCCCTTGTGCCCTGTTGCTGGGAATGCAGAAACGGTGCATTTCCACCACTGTGGAAAACAGCATGCAGGCTTCTCGAAAAATTAAAGCTAGAACTACCGTATAACCCAGCAACCCCACTCCTGATTATCCAAAAGAATTGAAATCAGGATCTCAAAGAGGCATTTGTACTCCCATGTTCATTGCAGCACTGCTCTCCAAAGCTGGGATGTGGAAACAACCTAAATGTCCATGGATGGAAGAATGGATTTTTTTAAAATGTGGTATATACATAGAATGGAATATTATTCAGCCTTTAAAAAGGAGATCCTGCAATATGTGACAACAGGGGTGTACTTTGAGAACGTTATGCTAAGCGAAATAAGACAGTCACAGAAGGACAAATACAGCATCATTCCACTTTTATGAGGTATATAAAATAGACTCATAGAAGCAAAGAAAAGAATGGTGGTTGCAGGGGGTTAAGGGGTGGGGGAAATGCATAGTCACTAATCAATGGATTTAAAATCAATGGGTTTTGCAAGATGAACAAATTTAGAGACCTGTTGTATAACATTGTGCCTATAGATATAGATAACAATATTGTACACTTAAAATTCGTTAAGGGTAGAACTTAAGTGTTCTTACCAAAATAATTTTTTTTTTTTTTTTTAACGAGAGAGGGTAGCGAGGAGGGAGCTAAGAGATTTCTGATAGGATTCAGTGGCTGAATGTATGTAAGGGCTGAACATACAAGTTTTCTGTTCCTGTGTAACACATTACTGCAGACTTAACAGTTTAAAACTACACAGTTTTAGCTCACAGTTCTGTAGGTCAGAAGTTCGAGTATGAAGACAGGGAGAAGGGCGGGTGGACCGGGAGAGTTCTAGCTGAGTTCTCTGCTCAGAATTTCACAAGGCCAGAGGCAGGGTATCAGCAGGGCTTACAGCTCATCCCATTTGGAGCTCAGGGTCCATTTCCAAGCTCATGTGGTCATTGGCAGAATTCAGTCCTGTAGTTGTAAGGCTGAGGCTCTAGCTTTCTTGTTGTCTGGCCAGCGACTGCTCTCAGCCTTTAGAGGCCACTTGCATTCCTTGCCATGTGGTCCCTTCCATGTTCAAAGCCAGCAACAGAGAATCTCCCTCATGTCGAGTCCTTCTCACACTGCATATGTGCTGAGACCAGGATAATCTCCTTTTCTTAGAGTCAGCTGATTTGGAACCTTGAGTGCTTCTGCAAAATACCTGTATAGCAGCATCTAGATTGGTGTTGGAGCAACTAGTACACCAGGGGGCAGGATTCTGGGGGTCACCTCAGAAGTCTGCCTGCCACTGTTAAGACAGGGAGAAGGGAGGGTGGACCGGGAGAGTTCTAGCTGGACACACTGCAAAAACAGTGGAGCTATTAACTAAGGCTGAGAATACAGAAGGTAGAGAAGTTTCAGTGGGAAAGTGAGTTCAAGTGCAGATACATGAGGTAAATAGTTTAAGAGGAAAAATCTCAACTAAGTAATTTTTTGTATATAAGAATGTTTCTTGCCAGCTAGGCCCCAGTGGTATTATTATTATTATTATTTTTTGAAATATATAACTATTGGTGGAAAAATAAGTTTAAAAGGAACTGATCTTTAGGGAATGTGAGGGTAAAGAATTATACTTTCTAAAAATACTTTGCTCAGCTTAGCTATCTGAAAGTTCCAAAGAATATTCTGTAACTCATAGTGGGTTATAAAATGAGGGGCCAGATTTTCATTCTCTAATTCTTGAGAGAACCTGGCCCCAAGTTTTCATTACAGTAGGTATTTCTACCTGTGGCAGGAAATAGCCGTCTGCTGAATAACAGCGTTGCATATTTCTGCCTGCTGAAGACCTCACTGTGCAAAGTTACAAGGTAATTTTCCTTCTTCCTCAAAAACCTATTCATAAATATGAAATATCAACTACACGGGGCAACACTTCCAGAGACTACCAAATGGTCTTCCATTGTCTAGTTAAATAAATTGCCACCATTCTGCCCACCTTCCCACAAATTCTTGAGATGCTAGGCATTGCAGGGGGTAGAGAAGAACTCGGTATAACCAAACCTTTTCTGCATTCATCCTGCAGACGGGGAGGCAGAGGGCAGACAGCCTTCAGGGCAAATAACTACAATGCAGTCTGACCAGAGCTAAGAGAGCTATGTACAGGTACTAGACACTTCCTAGGATGGAAATGAGGGCCAAACTCAGCCAGAGACTGCATCATAAAAGGCTTTTTATACCAGGATTCGGTCGTTTTGCGATGTAGATGCCTGGAGAGCCAATTCTCTGTGTGTGGTTCCCCGCCCCCAGAATTTGTCTCTCATTTTTTTTACAAATTTATTAAGGTAAAATTTAAGTACGAGAAACTGCATAATAAAGTGTGTAATCTGATCAGTTTTGACAGATGCGTACACCTGTGAAGTCATTACCATCGATAAAATAACAAATTTATTACCCCCCAATTTTCCTCGAGCCCCCGTGAAATCCCTCTCTTCTCATCCCATCCTGGCAATTACTGATCTGCTTTCTACCATGATAAATGACTTTGAATTTTCTAAACTTTTCTATAAATGAAACCATATAGTATGTTCTCTTTTCTTGCCTGGTTTCTCTGCTTCAGCGTAATGATTTTGAGATTTACCTGTAATGTTGCATGTTTCGTTAGTTTATTCTTTTTATTGTGGAGTTCTTTTGTAATAGATATACATAATTTATTCTTTTGCCTGTTGAGGACATTTAGGTTGTTTACAATTTGGGGCTATTACAAATAATGCTGACATAGGCTTTTGTGTACAAAGTTTTATGTGAACACATGGTTTTCATTTCTCTTTGGTGAACATCTAGGCGTGGAATGGCTACATTATATGATAGTTGTATGTTTAACTAAGAAACTGAACAATCGTTTTCCAAAGTGGCTGCACCATTTTTCCTTCCATCCAGCAAGGTATGAATGTTCCACTTGCTCCACATCCTTGCCATTACCTGGCATGGTCGGTCTCTTTTGTTTCAGGCAACCTAATGGGAGTATGGTGGTGTCTCATCGTGGTTTCAGTTTGCATTTCCTTGTCGACTAATGTTGAGCACCTTTTGATGTACTTTTTGGCCATTTGTCTATTTTCTTTTGTGAAATGTCTGGTCAAATATTTTACACATTTTTTATTATTAAGTTCTAAGACATTGAAAGGATTTAAACAAAAGCGTCATAATCAAATTTATGTTTTAGAAAAATCCCTCAAGCAGGAAATATTGAGGATGAAATCCCAGGACGGCCAGGCTGCAGAAGAGGGGCCGTTTTGAGGGATGTTGGAATAAGGTCCAACAAAAGATGCTAAGATAGCGATAGTGGGCTAAAAGATGTCTTTGACATAGAACCAACAGGTGCTGGTGATCACTTTTGCAAATGAGAGTTAATCAAGGAAATGCGATTCAGTTGGAAATGAGGATTTAGAATTCGAGAAAAAAATAAAACCCAGACACCTATATAGCACTCAGTATAAGCACCGTTCTTTCTGAGCATTATCACAAATAGTAACTCAGGATTAATACTCATAACAGTCCTAGCAATTTTTTAGGCATTATTTTTATCTACACATTGCATATGAGGAAGCTGAGGCACAGAGCGAATAGGTATCGCCCCTGACCATATAAACAGATAATTACAATCAGTGTGATTTAGAAGATGCTATGATTTAAAGGATAATAAAACACGGTTTTAGAACCAGACAATTTTGACTTTAAATTTCATGTCTATCATCTACTGGCTGCATGACCTTGGGCTCTATACATCTCCACTTTCCTTATTTGTAAAATAAAGATATCACTTTCTTTCATATTGGTGTGAGCAGTGAATGATGAGGAAACTTAAAAGTTCCTAAAGCAAAATATGTGCCCAACAAATGCTAGTGTTTGTCCTACCTCCCAGCAGGTGTAGCCATTGGGATGAATGAGACCGTCCAGGGAAAGCCTGTAGAAAAGAACAAAGATGGAGAAAAGATGGCAACTTAAATGCTGCCTTGGTGGACAGAATACAAGGCATAAAGTAAAAGGAGTTGGGAGAACATACGTTCATATGTTCAAACATTAATGTTCATAACAGATCAGGACCTGGCAGTGGGGCACAGATTAACCTCACACACTTCTGAGGGCAAACAGGTGAATCTCTCATGCCTCACACACTAGAGTCTACACCAAGACACACTTTCTACTAAGAACTTGTAGTATATATTGTAACCAAAGGCAAGCTGTGGTGTTTATGAGGCATTTATTTTTTAAAAATTGGATTACAAACAGAACATACTAAATTAAAAGAAAAAAAACATTCAAATAATACAGAAAGGTATGTACTAAAAAGTGAGACCTCTCCCTTTCAGTACCTTTACATGCCCCAGGCACACCTCCATTAACTGTTGGTTTGTGTGTGTATCTTTACACAAAAGAATGTAGCATCCAGGTCAATATATAGACACTATATGTACATTATTATACGTACAGTTATATGTACATAATAATACAAAAAGAGCCATTTCAGATTTTAAAATTGTGGCATAGTCATCAAAATTATGTTACACCAGTGATGGTAAGGTTATCATTTTTTCCATAATAAATTTTACTGCAATTAACATTTCTGAACAAATAGGAGTGTGGAAGTGAAACTGGTGTAGAGACATGTGTACTTTAAATTTTGAAAGAACTGCAAAATTGCCCTCCAAAAATGTTTTAGCAATTTGAAGCCCGCCATCTATATCCTAATAGCTAATAACTATTGAACATTTATCAGATGCAAACACTGTGCTAAGGGCTTTGTGTAGAGCATCTCAGCGAACTCTCTTGTGTTCGTGCTATTATTCTGTTTTATAGATAAAGAAATGAAGGTCCACGGAGGACAGACAACTTAAATGAGGTAACAAAGCTAAGACATGTTAGAGCATTGATTTGAACCCAGATCCTTTTTTATTTAGTATTGTCTGTAAGATGTGCTGATTCTTTTAATTACCACTATTGGTTTTATTCATGCCTTCCTCTTTGATGAATTCATTTGCATTGCTAGAGTGCATCTCTGAGCCTTTTTCTTTCTAGGAGCGGTAAAATGTCTAAATCCTTGTATATCTAAATGAGTCTGTTTTATCGTCACTCTTGCATGATAGTCTGGCTGGTGATAAAACTCTGGGCTCATACTCATTTTCCCCACAGTACATGTGTCCTTTGTTATCTGATACCCTGTTGCAGATTAAACATTTGCTGCCCAGCAGATTTTTCATATTTTTGTAGGTAATATATCTCCCAATCCCAGCCTTCCTCCTCCCCACCCCCGCCCTTTCTATTAGGTTATAGGATTCTCTTTCTATTGCTGAGGTTCACAAACTTAGGAAACAAGTATCTGGATCTTTTCATTTAAAGGCATATCTTCCAATTAGGTAAACTGACTGTTTATTTCATATCTTTAGCTTAATTGTCTCCTAATGGGAAATTCTACTAGGTAGATACTGGCTCTCTTGGATCTATGTTCTCTTGGATCTACTTTCCACATCTCAACATTTTCTCATTTTCACTTCTTATTCTTTTAAAATTTCCTGTTGGGAGAGTCTATCAGCTTGATTTCTTAATTTAATATTTAGGTCTGCAGTAATGCCCATTATTTTACTCAATCCTATTAGAAATTTTTTGAAAATATTTTCAGCTTTAAAGATATTTTCTTCAGTAGCCTGTTCATAGCAGCAGTGTCTCATGCTCAGTTATAAATCATACCAACATATAATATTAAAACTGGATGAGCAATGAAACTCAAAAGTTGCAAAGTAGGTAGGATTTAAATGACCGTGCATATGAAACAGCAATAATCAATCCTATCAAACTCAGTGGTCCCTTTCCAAAAGAGATATTGACATATATCCCGTTCGCTATTCTGAAATGTAATCCATAAATAGTGTATGTAATCTGTATTATTAAGAAGAAACCCCACTATACATTGTAATGTGAGAGAAATGAAAGGGAAACAATCGAAAATAAAATAATACGCTTCCGATATGTAAATCCTCAAGCACTTTCTAAAGATCACAGTTATCAAATGTATAGTCACTGCACGTGCCACAGCAAGGGTGTGACGTGCCATGCTGGGACTCAGGCGCCACAAGTGGTATTGCCATTAGTGACATAATGTTCCAAAATGGTTAAAACTTTTGGTAACATTCTGAAAAAAATGAAGTACAATCTTCCTTTGATTTATATGGCAGTGCATTCCTGGAAAATTCAGTGTATATTATAACCTAGCCAAAATACCACTCATGTTATTCTTTCCTGAGTTGCTTGAGCCAATGTTTATTTTTATTTTTTTTCCTTAGAAAAGCTTTTAAGGCAACAAATTTGCCTGAGCTCAGTTTTAGTCATATTCCGTAGATTCTGATAGTTATTGTTATCTTCTGAATAATCTGCGATTTTATTTTTATTTCTCAATGGCCAGAGTAATTTAAAATTTTTTTAAAATTTTCCAGGGGATATATTTGTTTGTTTCTATTTGTTATTCTTTTTAGTTTTATCGTGGTCATGAAATATAATTTAAATTATTTAAATATTTCGGGATTTAATGAGAATTTTCTTATGGCCTACATTAGGATGGTGTTTGGTAAACGCTCAGCAGGACTCTGAATAGGTGTAATCTCGGTTCACAGGACAAAGCTGCTTTTCTTTTTTTCAACTACAGATGATATACAATATAATATTAGTTTCAGGTGTCCAACATAGTGATTAGACAGTTATATAACTTACAAAGCAAAGACCCAGATAAGTCTAGTACCCATCTGATGTCATACAGTCTTACAATATTATTGACTAGGAAATAGTCCTCTTCTGTACTTTACATCCCCATAACTATATTCATAACTGCCATTTTCTGCTTCTTAAACTTCTCACCTTTTTCACCTTACCCTCTAACTCCTTACCCATCTGGAAACCATCAATTTGTTCTCTGTATATGTTTGTTTTTGTTTGTTCATTTATTTTGTGTTTTAGATTCCACATATAAGTGAAATCATATCATATTTGTCTTTGACTTATTTCACTTAGCATAACATCCTCTAGGTCCATCCATATTGTTGCAAATGGCAAGATGTCATTCTTTTTCGTGGTCAAGTAATATTCCATTGTACATATGCACCACATCTTCCTTCTCCATTTGTCTATCAATGGACATTTAATTTGCTTCCATATCTTGGCTATTTTAAATAAGGTTGCAGTGAAGACAGGGGTGCATATATCTTTTCAAATTAGTGTTTTGGAGTTCTTCAGATAAATACTCAAATGTAGTTCCTGGATCATATGCTAGTTCTATTTTTAATTTTTTAAAACCTCCATACCTTTTTCCATAGTGGCTGCACCAGTTTACAATAGTGCATGAGAGTTCTCTCCTCCACATCTTCGCCAACTCTTGCTGTTTATCAATTTATTGACAATAGCCGTTCTGACAGGTGTGAGGTGATATCTCATTGTGGTTTTAATTTATATTTCCCTGATAATTAGTAATGTTGAGCACCTTTTCATATGTCTATTGGCCATGTTTATGTCCTTTTTGGAGAAATGTCTATTCAGGTCCTCTGCCCATTTTTTAATCAAAAATATTTTTAAATGTTTTGGCATAATATTGGTTAATCATATAGGTTTCAAGTGTATTGCATTGTGTTCAGTACCTGAAGTTAAATTTCTTTCCATCACCTTATATTTGACCCAGTCTACCCCTATCTATCTCCCTTCTCTCCTACTTCCCTCAGGTAAGCACTAAACTATTGTCTGTGTCCATTTTTTTGATGTTAAGTTGTATGAATTCTTTATATATTTTGGATAGTAACTCTTTTTCTGACGTATCATTGCTGAATATTTTCTGCCATTCACTAGGTTGTCTTTTCATTTTGTTGATGGTTTCCTTTGCTGTGCAGAAACCTTTTAGTTTAATGTAGTCCCATTTGTTAATTTTTTCTTTTGTCTCCCTTGCTTAAGAAGACATATCAAAAAAATATTGCTAAGAGCGATGTCAAAGAGTTTACAGACTGTGTTTTCTCCAAGGAGTTTTTATAATTTCAGGTCTTACATTTTAAGTCTTTAATCCATTTTGAGTTTTTTTCTGGTATATGGTGTAAGGAAGTGGTTTAGTTTCATTTTTTGCATCTTATCTGTGCTGTTTCTTCAAAACCATTTACTGAAGAGACTGTCTCTCCCCTTGTATATTCTTGCTTCCTTTGTCATGGATTATTTGACTATATTGGTGTGGGTTTATTTCTGGACTCTCTATCCTGTTCCATTGATTTTTCTGCTTTTATGCCGGTACCATGCCGTTTTGATTATTGTAGCCTTATAGTATAGTTTGAAATTAGGTAGTGTGCTACCTTTAACTTTATTCTTCTTTTTCAAGATTGCTATGTGGGGGTCTTTGCGGTTCCATATAAATTTTAGGATTTTTTTTGTTCTAGTTCAGCAAAAAATGTCATTGGTATTTTGATAGGGATTGCATTGAATCTGTAGATTGCTTTGGATAGTATGGACATTTTAACGATGTTAATTCTCCCTGTCCATTAACATGGTAAATACTTCCATTTATTTATATTGTTTTCAGTTTTTTTCTTCAATGTCTTATTGTTTTCCAAGTACAGGTTTTTTTTACCACCTCGGCTAAATTTATTCCTAGGCATTTTATTTTTTTTGATACACTTGAAAATAAGATCGTTTACTTAATTTCTCTTTGTGAGTTTATTAGCATATAGAAATGCAACTGATTTCTAAATATTAATTTTGTATCTTGCAACTTTACTGAATTAATTTATTCTAATAGTTTTTTGGTAGAATCTTTAGAGTTCCGCCAAAAAATATACAAAGTATCATGCCATCTGTTAATACTGACAGTTTTACTTCCTTTCTAATTTGGATATCTTTTGTTTTCTTGTCTGATTACTTTGGCTAGTACTTCCAATACTACAGACATGCCTCATTTTATTTCTCCTGGCTTTATTACACCTCACAGATGTTGCATTTTGTATAAAATCAAGGCAAGACCCTCCACCAGCAAAAATATTACAACTCACTTTATTGTGATACTTGCTTTATTATGGTCGTCTGGAACCAATTCTTCAGTATCTCTGAGGAATTGCCTGTATGTTGAATAAGAGTGGTGACAGTGGGCATCCTTGTCTTGTTCCTAATGTTAGAGAAAAAGCTTTCAGCTTTTCATTGTTGAGTATGATGTTAGCTGTGGGATTATCATATACGGCCTTTATTATGTTAAGTATGTTCCCTCTATAGCCAGTTTCTTGACAGTGTTTGTCATAAATGGATGTTAGATTGTTTCAGATGCTTTTTCTGCGTCTATTGAGATGATCATATGGTTTTGAGTCTTCATTTTGTTTATGTGCTGTATTATATTGATTGATTTTCTGATATTGAACCAGCCTTTCATTCTAGGAATAAATCTCGGTTAATCATGGTGTATGATCTTTTTAATGTATTGCTGAATTCGGTTAATATTTTTGATAATTATTGCATCTATGTTCATTAAGGATATTGGCTTATAATTTTCTTTTTTTACAGTTTCTTTGTCTTATTTTGGTATCAGGGTAATACTGGCCTCATAAAATGAGTCTGGGAGCTTTCCCTCTTCTTTTTGAGTAGTTTGAGAAGAATAGGTATTCTTTGAATGTTTGGTAAAATTCACCTGTGAGCTATGCGGTCCAGAACTTTTGTTAGGAGTTTTTTGATTACTGATTTGATTTTATTAGTAGTTATTGGTCTGTTCATATTTTCCATTTCTTCCTGATTCAGTCTTAGAAGAATTGTATGTTTCTAGGAACGTATCCATTTCTTCCAGGTTGTTCAATTTGTTGGCATATAATTGTTTGTAATATTTTCTTAGAATCCTTTGTATTTCTTTAGTGTCCGTTGTCACTTCTCTTTCATTTCTGGTATTTTTATTTGGCTCTTTTTTCCTTGATGAGTCTGGCTAAAGGTTTATCAGTTTTGTGTATCTTTTCAAAGAACCAGCTTTTAGTTTCACTTATCTTTTCTGTTGTTTTTAAAACTATTTCTTTTATTTCCACTCTGATCTTTATTATTTCTTCTACTTGGGGAATTTTTGTTCTTTTACTAGTTCCTTTAGGTGTAAGGTTAGATTTTTTGAGATTTTTCTTGTTTCTGGGGTAGGCCTGTATTGCTATACATTTCCCTCTTAGATCTGCTTTGGCTCTGTCACATAGATTTGAGATTGGTGTGGTTTCACTTTCAGTAGGTTCAAGGTATCTTTTGATTTCTTCCTTAGTCTCGTTGTAACCAATTTATTCAGTAGCATGTTATCTGGCCTCCATGTATTTGTGTGTTTTCAATTTTCTGCTTGTAATTGATTTCTAGTATTATTACATCGTGATTGGAAAAGATGCTTGATACGATTTCAGTCTTCTTAAATTTATCTAGACTTGTTTTGTGGCCTAACATGTAGTCTGTCCAGGAAAATGTTTCAGGTGCACTTGAAAAGAATGTATATTTTGATGCTTTTGGGTGAAATGTCCTAAAGATATCACTAAGTCCATCTGTATAATGTGTCATTTAAAGTCACTTTCCTTATTGGTTTTCTGTCTAGACAATCTATCCATTGATGTCAGTGGGTTGTTAAAATCTCCTACTATTCCTGTATTACTGCTGATCTCTCCCTCAATGTCTATCAGTATTTTTTTTATGTATTTAGATGCTCCTGTGTTGGGTGTGCTCCTGTGTTGGGTGTGTAAACATTTACAAGAGTTATATCCTCTCATTGGATTGCTCCCTTTATGAAACGTTTTTTGTTTCTTGTTACAGCCTTTGTTTTAAAGTCTATTTTGTCTGATATACATATTGCTGTCCCAATTTTTATTTTTCATTTCATTTCCATGAAATGTCTTTTTCTATCACTTTTAGTCTAAGTGTGTCTTTTGATCTGAAGTATGTCTCTCATAGGCAGCATATGTATGGGCCTTGTTTTTTTAATCCACTCAGCCACTTTATATCTTTTGATTGGAGCATTCAGTCCATTTGCACTTAAAGTAATCATTGATAGGTATGTAGTCATTGCTATATTTTAAGTTGATGGTCCCTTAAGTTCAAACACATTCTAAAATCACTACAAGTTTTACTCATGCCTACTATGTTTATGTTGTCATTTTTTTTAAATTATTTTTTTTGTGTGTATCCCTTCATTTATTGTAATTACACATGATTTTCCTACTTTTGCCTTTTAATCTTTGTTCTAGCTTTATAGTTCGTTGATCTACTGCTTTTGTGTCTGCCTTTATCAGTGATAATTTTTTCCTTTTCTATATTTCCTTATTCATATTTTTTTATCTTCTTAAATCCCTTTAACATTTTTTATAATACTGATTTAGTAGTGATGAACTCCTTTAGCTTTCTCTAGTCTTGGAGGCTCTTTATCTCTCCTTTGAATCTAAATGATAGCTGGATAGAGTAATTTTGGTTGTAGTTCTTCTTTCCATCACTTTGAATATTTTGTGTCAATCCCTTCTGGCCTGCAAAGTTTTTGTTGAGAAATCAGCTGAGTCTTCTGGGAGCTCCCTTGTATGTAACTAACTGCTTTTCTCTTAGTACTTTTAAGGTTCTCTCTTTGTCTTCAACCTTTTGTCCTTTTAATTATGATGTGTCTTGGCATAGGCCTCTTTGAGTTCATCTTGTTCAAGACTCCGTGCTTCCTGGGCTTGTATTTCTAGTTCCTTCGCCAGGTTATGGGAGTTTTCATTATTTCTTCAAATAGGTTTTTAATTTCTTGCTCTCTCTCCTCCTCCTGGCACCCCTATGATGTGAATATTGGTATGTTTGATGTCCCAGAGATCCTTTAAAATACCTCATTTTTAAAATTCTCTTTTCTTTTTTGCTGTTCTTATTGGATGTTTTCTGCTACCTTGTCTTCCAGATTGCTAAATTGATCCCCTGCTTCATCTAATTTTATATTGATACTATCTAAGGTATTCTTCATTTCAGTTATTGTATTTTTCATTTCTGATTCTTTGTTTTCTATATCCTTTTCTGTTTTCTGTCTCTTTGTTAAATCCTCACTAAGTTCGTACATTCTTCCCCTAAGTTCACTGAGCATCTTTATCATCAGTTTTGAACTCTGTATCTGGTAGATTGCTTGTCTCCATTTTGTTTAGTTCTTTTCCTGGAGTTTTGTCCTGTTCTTTCATTCGAGACATATTTCTTTGTCTCGAGAACCTCAAGAACTCCCTGTGGGTTTTTTGTTGTTGTTTTTGTTTTTATTTGTTTGTTTTTGTATTAGGTAGATCTGCTAAATCTTCCAATCTTGGCAGAGAGGCCTTATGTGGTAGGTGTACTGTGGGGCCCAGTGGCACAGTCTCCCTGGTCATCTAAGCCAGATGCTCCATGGGTGTTTCTTGTATAGGTTGCATGTGCTCTACTATTGTAGTTGAGCCTTGATTGCTGGTGGCACATCAGTGCAGGGGTTAACCCTCAGGCTAACTGATTGTGAGAGCTGGCTTTGACTGCAGCAGATGAGCTGACCCCATGGGAGTCACTTTCATGGGGCTCTGGTGCCAGCTGAGTCTACCTTTCAGTATATCATTTGTGGAGCTGGTTGGGTGGTGTTCTTGTGTGGTCTGAAGCTGGCAATCAGGTGTGTTGGTTCTGGAGCCTCTTAGAGGAACTCTGGTGCAGGCCAAGGTAAAGCCGCTGCTGGGCTTGGGGCCACCTGGTCAGAGCTAGAAAGTGATCTGTGGTTGGTTGTTGCCTTTGCTGTACTTGGAGGCAGTTGGGAGAGGCTATGCTGGAACCAGGGCCAGATGCCACTTGTGCCAGGCTTGGTACCCTTTGATGGGCACCATAATGTGAGCTTAGGCCAGCCACTTCTTGTGCCAGACTTTTGGCTGTTTAATTAAAGCTACATTCCAAGTCAAGACCGGCCACCACTTATGCCAAGTTGTGGACCTCCCAATGGGAGTTACAATACAAGTTGAGTCTGGTTGCCACTTGCACCAGGCTTGGGCTACATAGCAGAAGGTGTAGGGCACACCAAGGCCTGCTGCTGCCTGTTTGAGGTTAGTAGACCATTGAGAGATTTTTTAAAAGTCTGCAGTGCAAGCCAAGCCAAGCCACTGGTGTGGGAAAGCTGCTGGAAATGGCTCAGGTATATTGAGCAAATTGGGTGGGGCGGGATATCAGGGAATCCCCAGGATGGTGCCAACAGTGTCAGCCAGGTCAATGGAGAGTACAGATTTGGTACCCGCCTATGCTGGTCTGCTGGGTAGAAGTGCTTAACAAAGGAACTATGGCACCTGCTAGTACTTCTGTACTGAGAGAGCTGCCCTGACCCCTGCCCCTTCAGCCCTTGCTCTGAAGCTAGTCAATTTAGCTACTCCCCTTATGTCCCTGGTGCTTTTCAAGCTACTGCCCCACATTGGGACTTAGAGCCAATAAGTTTGTAAGCAAGTTCATGTGTAGGCCCGTCAAGAGGAGCACTTCTGTCTCCAGCAGCCCTCTGTCTCACTCAGGTGCAATCCTTGGTTTTCACAGCCAGATGTTATTGGAGCTTCTCAGAACTGGTGCCCCAAGCTGAGGAGTCCAGTGTGGGACTGTGAACTCTCCCTTCTTAAGGGAGACCTCCAAAGCCAAGATATCCCTCCCAATTCTTAACATTGCCACACCATGTGTGTGGGACCTGTTTATTCAGCATCTCCACCTGATGTTTGTTCTGCAATTTAGTTGGAATTTTGATGTGGTCACGGGAGTAGGCGAGCACAGTGTTTACATATTCCTCCATCTTGACCAGAATTTCTGCACAAAGCTTTCCTGGCTGTAAAATCAGTCTGAGGAATTATGATATTCGGACCTCCTATAACTATTTTTCTTTAAGGTCTAAAAGAAGTGTTTTAAAGATTATGAAGTAACGAGGCTTTGTTGATTACATTTCTCATTTGTGCTGTACGTCTTCAATATTCTTCCTGTTGTGGCTTATACCACTGATTGCTAAAGAATGACTTTTTGAACCAATGTATGAATACCAAATGTAACATTGATATTATTATGTCCTCTGCTTTCTTTTTATTTGCATCTGTCTGCCTTATTCCTGCCAATTCTTTTGCTTTAAATCTTTCTCTTCTAGAAATACATAGTTTCAATTTTTGATAGTGAAAAGTTGTCTTTTAATACATGAGTTTATGCCAATCAAATCTGATCTGTAATAAGAGATCCATCGGTCTTGTTTCTGTCATCACATTTAATGGATTCTCTTTTTGATTGCCCTGTGTTTACTTTAATTCCACAGTTGATTGCCTTCGAATTCTTAGAAAATATTAATTTATCATATTTAAGTACATTTATATTGCTTACGTCCCTCTTCTATCCTGTTGTGGTATCTAATTGATTCCTAATAGCAATATATTTTCTTAAGTTATTACTTTATGCTATATAACTTTTCTTCAACATCGACAGCAATTCTATTGTTTTATAGTCATAGTTATTTCAATATATTCCTACTGAGTGGAGCCAACGATTATAAACAGATCGTATACTACTAATTAGAGTGTCCAGCACAGAACAAATGGAACCTTTTGGCGTTAGTATTGCCAAGTCAAGTTAAACAGTTAAACAGGCAATACTTTGTTAAAAATGGTAGCCTCACCACCATGATAAATTTGTAAATCCAAAAACATAAGCTTTCTCTAAATTTGAATTTTAAGATGAAATTCTCGTCCATACTATGGAGGAAAAAAGTGGAACCCAGGAAAAAGAAAATTTAATTGGAGTCTCTTATTTGGTCTACCCTACAGGTTCCAGAGTGTTTTAAAGTTCAACCAATGTGTCAATGCAGGGCATGTGACAGTTGAGCAAAAAGGCAACCTTTGGTAAGTGAAAGTAGATACTGGGAGTAGCCAGAGTTGCTCGTGGACACTGCCTTCCATGAGGAGTGCTTTCAGCAGCAAGTCAGCAGCCGAACAGTGACTTAAACCAGCAGACATTTATTTTTTTTTGCAGCTTTACTGACATATAATTGATATATAACATATGTAAGCTTAAGGTATTAAGCGTGATGATTTGATGTATATATTGCAAAAAGATTACAGTGAGGTTAATAGTTCCATCACCTCACATAATTCTGTGTGTGTGGTGATAACATATCAGATCTACTCTCTTAGCGACTTTCAAGTATCTAATACAGTATAACTACAGTTACCCTGCTGTTCATTAGATTCTTCAGAAATCATCTTCTAATTGGAAGTTTGTACCCTTTGACCGACATCTCCTCATTTTTCCCACATCTCAGCCCCTGATAACCACCATTCTATTCTCTATTTCCATGAGTTTGGCATTTTTAGATTCCATATATAAGTGAGAACATGTAGCATTTGTCTTAATTTCACTTAGCCTAATGCCCTCAAGGTCTATCCATATTGTCACAAAAGCCAGGATTTCCTTTTTTTTTTTTTAATGACTGAGTAATAAGATTCCTTTCTGTGTGTGTATACATGTGTGTATATGGTGTGGGTATATGCATATATGTGTATATATATGCACACACATTTTCTTTATTCATCTGTTGATGGACACTTAGGTTGTTTCCATGTCTTTGCTGTTATGAATAATGCTGCAGTGAACATGGGGTGCAGATGTCTCTTTGACAGTGATTTCGTTTCCTTTGGCTACATACCCAGGAGTGGAATTGCTGGATCGTATGGTAGTTCTATTTTTAATTTCTGAGTAACTGCCATACCATTTTCCTTAGTAGCTGCATCAATCTATATTCCCACCAGTTGTGCACAGGAAGAACATTTATTGCTTATCTAGCAATTAGAGGAAGGAGGCCTCAGGAATTTTTCGACAGCTCAGTGACATGGATTTAGGATCTTCTCCTTTTTCTACTTGGTCATCCTCTGTAGATTGGCCTTTACCATCTGCTGGTCCAGGGCTAGGAGTGTGCCTGTCATATTGGCAAGCACGACAACATAACTGAAGCATCTCAAACAGGAAGGATCATGGCAGGGCATAAGATTTTCACCTCATGCAGTTGTTCGTTTAAATCAGGGAAACAAGCATTTCTTATGGCTCTTCCAACAGATTACCTGGAATTAGGTAGTATGACCAACTCAGAGCAATCATTGCCCAGAGCATATCACCACAATTGACTTAGACCAGTCATGATTCATCACTAAGGACTGTGTCTCAGGCAGACCAAACAGAAAATTGCATATTCTTCTATGTAGGTGTTTTTATGCTTCTAATAATAGCCAGTGTTTGAAGATTAACCTACTTATATAGGCACAGATACATCAACAGTGTTCTGCTAAAACTCGTTGTAAACTGTATGTACATAAAAGGAATGAACAGTCACTCTCCTAATAACCAGTTCTCATCTGTTTCCAGCTTTGGCTCAAGTTATAGCAACACCAGGATGCGTGATGCAGTGAAAACAGCATGAAGTTGGAGGAAACCAGACCACGATTTGAATCCTGGTTCCAGTGCTCGTCGCCTTGAGCAAGGTACTGAAGCCCTGCCTCTCAATTTTCTCAATTGTAAATATCAAGGTACTGTCTTTCATATCAGATAGTTGTGAGGACTAAATGAGAGTGTATGGAAATCATACAGATGTGTGATTATTAAGTCCAATTTCTTCTGGTAGTGATCGGGCCTGCGCAGGTGTATATAAAAGACAGCAGTTATAAAGGGAACATAGTTCTTGCCCTGCAGGTTACGTGTAACTGAGCAAACATTTGGAAAGGGAGGATGGTAGCAGAAGAAAGGACATTGAGACATTTCTTTCAAACTGATATTATACTGCATACCAGTGGCTAAAAATAAAAATTGGCTCACTTTCCTATTGAGGATTACCTAATTATTTCCTGATGTATCACTTAGAAGTAATGGGATTTTTTTTTAATAAAGCTTATAATAGAAATTATTAGAAAGCTTCCAGTGAATTCACTAGTAGGGGAACTGTGTGTAGGAAAATTAGAATTTTATGTAGCTATTTTTAAATTATGTGATGTGGGAATGATCATTATGAAACAGCTCACAATTATTGAATACGTCTATCCCAGGTTTTGTTCCAGTGCTTCACATGGATCATTTATTTCATGCCCACAAGACTCTGATGAGGTAAGTACTATTATTGCCTCCGTTTTTCTGCTTAGGACCAGAGAGATTAAACTACTTTCTGAAGGCTGCAAAGTTGGTAATTAGCAAAAACTCAACAATTCTTTTAACTGCTACACTGTATAAGCTTTCAGTGGAAACAGAGCTGGGGCTAATTGGCTCACTATTGAAGCCAGGCCAATAATTAGCTTGTCTGTATAAGCAGGTGGCAGGTTGTCCTCATATGCACAGTGGAAAAAGTTTAGCTTTGCCTGTGGGGGGAGTGGTGACCCCGTCATGGGTGGGCCAGGATGGTACATCCCACTGTATGGGTAAGAGCAGGACTCGCGAATTCCATCTCCCAACAACCTTGATAAAACCAACAAATTGTTTGAAACAAATTTTAGACATAAAAGTTCAAATAAACTGCTTAGTATCAGTAAAAAACAGAATTAGTTCTACCATGAGAAGCAGTGTGATAGATCTCCAAGTACAAAAACATGTTTTGAAGATACTTTATTAAGACCAAAGGTTTTCTGTTACATTTATAAATCCTTACTAATCAAAAAGAATAAATAATAAAAATCTATATCTTCGGGAAGCTTTTAACATAGTTTTGTAAATCTGAGAAGTTTCCACGTTTGTCAATTTAAATTATTAAAATTTAGATACATCCAACCATTATATAATACCAGGAATGTCAGCCTTAACAACATCGATATTGACAGGTATAATAATGGTAAAAAATTCTTTCAATTTCACCTTTTTATTTTTAACCAATTCTAATTTATTAATCATGGGAACATAGAATTTTTTTGATCTTGGATTTTAAATATATACACTTAAGTAAACATTCCTCTTCTCTCAAATAGTGGCTAGCACGGTTTTAGTAGACGGCTACTCAAAGAACAGTACAGTACAGTACACGGTGCTGGTCTCCTTCCTGGAGAAGGAGGTTGGGGATGCAGAAAATACAGAATCAATCAAGGGCTTTTAGCTATAGTTGTCAACCAGCCCTTGGAGTTGGCCTGCCTTATTAAACTAACCAAATCTCTCTGTAAGCATCAAGACAGCCATCTAAATGTCACTTGCAAGACCATGCATACTACCTGATAAAGTATTTCTCAAAGTGCCCCTTTTCATTATTTTCAAAATATTGCTCCGCTCTCGTCTAAAGGGGGAGAAAGTCTGGACAGTTATTTTTGTAAGACCTCCATCACTAAGAAAAAGGACTCAGTTTCTGCCACCTTACACCATCTTTACCTCCATAGTAAAGAACTGAGGCATTATCTGCAGATGAAAAAAATAATCCTAGTAGATATTTCAGAACAAAACAATTTAGACGGCCTAAATGATACATTTCCCATTACTCTCTGTATAGGAAATCTTGATTTATAGGAAATTTCATTCAGTAACACAGAGAACATTCTACCCAAACCATCTACGTAAGACTTATGTTTTTGTAGACCAGCCACACAACTATAAAGTATGGCTCTAGTGGCAGATTTGGCAACCTACCCCACCTTTTTAAAAAACTGTATTGCTTGCTATTTAGTTCATAAACTTAGAACTCAATGTTTGGATTATGTTAACATTTAGTCTGATTAAGTATTTTGGTGTGAGTGTGTATCAAGGCCATTGCCATTTTTGTCTTTCTAATATGAAATTTGACATGTCTGAAGCAAATCCAGTGGATAATATCCAATGTGCAGTGCACATATAACACAGTAGTGGATCTGTGTACAAATAAAGGTCAAATATTTACATGGAATGTTGACCCTGACTTATAAAATTACTACTTTAAATTATGCCATCTATACAATTTTATGAAGAGCCCCATTTGATAAAAAAATATGCTTTTCAAATAGTTCATAAATATATAAAATTTCACTACATTCTATTTTTCTTTAAACATGACATCTAAACTCTACAAATCAAAAAATAATATTTTTCTGTTTGAAAGTCATAGATGCAATGATTTTTGAATGGCAGGACACATTGTCTTATGGACATTCTAGTATTTTGAGCTAATTACTTGCTGAAGATCAGTAGTATCAAAGGAAAATGAGAGATCCCATCTAAATGTTTACATCATAAGATTAGAATGGCATCTGGCCAGTGTTAAGGATTATTTTGATGATGAAGGATGCTAACATTACATGAAAATTTTTCTAAAATACATCTTAGTGCAATTTAAATATATGGTGATCAACTGTGCATTTTGAAAATTTGCCTTTAACTGAATCAGTAACATGTAAGACCTCTACTTTTAGAATAAGAATCACATTCTTTTAATTTATGGGCAAAATCCAAAGCCAGCTAAAAAAGCTTTTTTGGTGACTCCAGTAATGCGGTCTGAGGATATACAAATAAAAAAAAGTCCTTTGTAATCATTTCTTACCCCAAGATAACACCATTCTAAGATTAATGCCACAAGGAAAAGTTTTTAGTTATATATATTTTATATGTCTATCTTCCCTTATTAAATATTGGTTGAGTCACTGATATGTACTCATAAGGCCTTCTCAAACTATAACACGAGGGCCACTAAGGCAAGTTTTCAGTAATTTCTTCAAGAATGACTTTCGAATGCACACACTGTGAACATACAGCAGGTCCTCGAATAAAAGTTCAATGTAACTTTTGTTGTAACGATGAGATGCCACAGGAACTTAACTCATGTTTATATCGACTAGCCTGTGATAACATTGGTTTCATTATACATTGTTAAATACCATCAACCACATTCAGTGAGGACTTACAAGAAAAAGGTTGCACCTTTAGAATAGAAAGGGGACTCCTCCTTACTGGCAGCCCAGGTGAATCTATGGTGATCCACTCAAAGAACGGCAGAGCTGTCCTGTCTGGAGCCTGCACGAGGCTGCTGATACCTTCATCTGCGAACATGCAGACTTGATGGCAGTCTGAAGCACTGAACTCTCGCATATATTCTCTAGCTATGTCTCTCTAAAAAAGTTCAACCGCATCTTAGAGCTACATATTAAAAACATCCAGAAAGTTTAAAGCTTTGCTTGGAATACACTACTGTGCAAATTTTGATTTTGGATCTTACACTCAAACATTGTTTGAAATAAGGCTATTTTTAAAAAAGATACAAACAGAACCAACATTCAATTTTAACCAAGATTGCACATCTATGACAATGATACAGATTTTTAAAAAACCCTACCACCAAAATGGTAACTGATTCAATCATGCACTCTACAAAAAAAATGATTATGGAAATTTCTCTTAGTTATGAATGTAACCAGCTCACTGGGACCCAGTGGGTCTCTGTCTCTAATTTGTCAAAAGTTGTTTTTAGCTCTTTGAATGCCACGGTGAGATCATCATTTACTATAATTTTGTCAAAGAGATGACCATATTGGCTTTCCATTACTTGTGCTGATTTAATCATTTCTTGAAAGTCTTCTTCCTACAAAAGGAATATTTTTTTAAGTGGTTAACCAGGTAATTACATCACTTCATATCAGTACAAACATTCCACAAATGGTTTATCTAATGCTGTTCTGTGTCAGTTCTTTCACCTCAGCCAGAAATGAACATTAATTACCCTCTTTAATTACGAGTTCTTCAGAAGTCATAATTTCTAACACCATTTCTGTGATTTGCTTGTAACTAAACTGCTCTGACGAGAGTCAAAATTCCTGTCTTACCTGAAGTTCAGGATAATCACTTACAAAGATATTTTAGTATTAAAACAGCTATGTGGGAGGGGTGGGAAGAGTCTTTTAGCCTGATGCTGCATTTTTTATGCTTATTCATAGCAAAGAATTTATAACAAAAACTACTTTTTCAGAGTTGGATACATTTGTGAAAGGACAGTTGCCATGTTCTTCTTATGTCTCATTAGAAGTGGATCCGGTGGGCCCTTCATACTCACAGTTTTGAAACTGAGTATTTCAGTTCATTATATAATTCAAGACTATATTAACTATATATAAAAATATAAGTGAGCTAGATCCTAACACTGTTATCATTTATTATCTCCACTGAGAAACCTTTAAATTTATAGATAGTACAGTAACTCTACTCTGCAACATAGTGAAGTAATTTCAAAGTCCACATTTCAGTGTCTCAGAAGACTTCACAACAGAAAATTTAACTTTAGTGTTAAGCAAGAGCCCTGAGTAACTAACATCATATGACGGTTCCCATTTAGCATGGACATGTACTGGCATCACTGTAGAAAAAGTTACTTATTAAATACTGGGAATCAAAAGCATGTCTGTATTTTGTAACCACAATTAAGAGTGTACAATATTGACTAAAGTTCAAGATGAGTTAATCGAGAGGAGAGGAAGAAAAGTTCTTGACATTTAATTTCTTTGCTTTTAATTTTTGATCCTAAAGTAGAATATGTTAACTTTAAGGTTAAAAACAAAAAAACAATGAAAGGCTTACCATAAACTGTTATAGTCGTTAATATGCCATAGTTGCCATTTGTAATAACATTCATAGGAAATACAATTATTGAATAATATGAGTCTAGTTGTCCTATACCCAAAATGCTTTTTTTTTTTACTATGCTAACTATGACTGTTGATGCAAGAGACAAAAAAGGCAAATTATTAAAATTTTCATCTAGACTATTAATGAATAACAGTAACTGACTTTGGTATTTTTCCCATTAAAACTAAGGCTAGTCTGAAAACTAAGTGGTCTAACTTTTATATAAATGACCTACAAAAATTTTATAAGTTATGCAAAATAGTTTTGAGTCAATATAATAGAAGATCCATCGACAGAAGCACAAAAATCAATCACAGTACAATCACTCAAAAATGTATGTACCTAAATACAATTCTATACTATAGATTTTTGGATCAGTTTATCTATTATAGTCTTCCTAAGGTAGCTGCTACTGCATATTTGATTTTAAGTACTGCTTGCATATTTTCACTAATACATTATCATACTTACTGTAAAGGGCTTTGCAGCACCTTGGTCATCTCTGCTTGAAATAATCTTTGCATTTTTTCTTGTCTCCCTCAAACGCTCTATTGATGGAGGCTTTATAAATATCACATAGGGCTTAAATTCTAGTGTCCGCAAATGCTTCACTGTCTGCAAGGAAGAAGAAATGTTTTCTTATATATCTCCATGATTTCATGAGTGGCTTTTACAGTAAAACTGAATTTTATTTTCTAAGGAGAAAATTCTTGAAAATTATTTTCTAATTAAGGTCAGTAGGTCTTTCAGTATATAATTATTCAATCAGTTATTGACAATTAAATGTAATAAGCACCGCTGAGAAAATAATGGAGAATGCAACTTGCCTTTAAAAATGTTTTGAATGATGCCATAATTAATATTGAACAGAAGTGGCTAAAAATACCATGAAACTGAATTTTAAGTCACGTAACCAGAAGGTGCTGAGTTTAACAACCACCAGTACGTGAAAGTCTTCCAACCATCTCATTTAAGCCTCTTCCTGATCGGAGGCACGAGTTCTCTTTCACTCTACCCTTCAGAGCGCCCTCGATGGGCGAGCCTCCCGCTCTCCCTTCTTGTCAACACTCCCCAAGCAAATACTTTACATTATTTACACTGTGCTTCTGGGGATTCACCTGGCTGACAGAGGGTGAGAATTGAGACCTCTCCAGAACATGGATATAAATCATAAACTCCCTTGAAAGGTTAGGCAGACAGGTTGTGTGTGTGTGCATGCGTAGGGTGGCAGTCGGGGAGACGAGACGGACGGGATGCTGAGGCCCCGCGAATGCAGAGTGTAAACCACAGCGAGGGCGTTGGGAATTAGTAGCCCCAGAACACCGGCAGAGAGGTGCTGGACAAGCAAGAGCGTTCTATCCATCGCCGGGGACTAAGTTAGGAGTCAGCCTCCCTAATGACTCTTAAGAGGTACAAAAGACTTCTCCGGGTCATTCTGGCTCTTAGAGGTTTGCACCCAAGGGTGCAGCCATCTGTGGAGGGAGATTTTGTGGCCTCTGGATAGTGAGAAAATGCTGTGGGTTGGTTTCTGCTAAAGGCTATGTGATATGACAAGGAATTGAATGGCTTTATCCACTCTCAGTCCACAGTGTTCATAAGAGTCCCCAGGGCGCCTGGCAGAGATCTGCCTGACAGCTGCAATGAGGATCTCACGCCATACAATTCCTGTGAATGCCTCGTTACACATACAGAACCAAAATCAAAGAGAGGACTGAGAACCAAAATGTCCATTGTTGAAAATTATGAATACTTATAATACATAACACATAGGAATATATTATACATGCTAATATTTTTTAAATACATAGAAGAAATATCTAAGAGTCATTATACTTGACAAAAACTGAATATAAATAAGAGTTACAAACATAGATCTCGAGACTTCCTCTACTCCTCTTTTCTAATAATAATATAGGCTTTTTGTTCACCAAAGACTTCGTGTTCACCAAATTACACTGAAATGCTTTTGTCATCTTAGGAAAGCCGCATATATGCCCAAAGTGAGTAGACTTCAGAGTTACCTCATATTGAAATACTCTCATGAAGTGCAGTAGATTACATGAGCCTGAAGGTGTTGGAAAGCTCATGGTTTACTTACATGAGGCTGAACATCCAGCAAACAAACTTTGTTTTTAGCTAGGACGGACCGAACTGAGTCTATACTTGTGCCGTAGTAGTTGTTTTTGTATTCACCATATTCAATAAACCTGTAGAAAATTAGACGTGCATCAGAATCATTTATGAATTAAATATATATAGATAGATGGCAAGGCATAATTCCTATATATAAAAGATATTTTTGCTGAACATGGAATTTTTTTACTGTGTTTAATAAATAGGGCCAAGTACTCGGAATGTCAAATTTTTAAAAAATCTTTTATTTTACATTTTTAAATCAGTAACACTTACTTGTATTACACTTAAGCAGAAAAAAGTACTTTAGTCCAGCAGTACTCTAATGTTTTCCATCACCTCTTTTTTCAGGACTAATGCAATGCAATAAAACGGTGAATAAGCCAAACAATAGAAACTACTGAAATTTGACTGCACACTACAGAATAACCAAGCTAAGCTTCAGAACTAGAGGAGGAACTGGTTGGTGGCTAATGGAACCAGGGCAGCTGATTATGTGCTATAAAAACATAATCGCTGTGCCAAATGTGAAAAAAGCATTTTGATGTTTCAATAAAATCCCACAATCCTGCATTAAAACACACATTGCTCCCTCATACCCTAAAATATTCATTTTTAAACAAATGGAAGACCTGGGGAGAAGGGACTTAGGGCTAGCTAAAGGATATGATACAAACAAGATGATTACCATTATTTCAATTTTTTGAAAAGCTAATGAGAGAGGGAGAGGTGTGTATGGAGGAAACTGTGGAACTAGGAATCTAGTATAGTTGTTTTTAAAATAAAATTCTATCCAAATTATATGTTATGATTCAATTAGTGGGGTGGAAGGAGATTACAAAAAGACACTAGCAACCCTCCCCTCATTCTTCAAAATAATTTCTACGTGTTTAACTTATCAGAAACATAGTGGCTCTAGATTATTTAAAAATTACAGGTGAAGACTGGTAACAACTACTAACTGAATTATTACCTTTTTATTGGTTTCAAATATTATAAAAATTAAAATACCTTTCAAATGGAAAGGGACTCTCAGGTGGCTAAAACTGGATATACAGGCACATATTTAAAAGCAAAAGTCACACAAAATCTAAGAAACATCGACTTACTTGTTGTTTTGTACATCTGTCTCAAACAAATGCTTGGAAATGAAAATATATTCAACACCATCACTCTCCTGGCTTCGTCTTGCTCTGGTGGTGTCTGTGATTTAAAGAGTTTAGAAAAGTCTACATCAGCCACCCTAGGGAAAATACTAAAGAAATCATCATGTATTAAAGTTTTTCTTCAATTAAGGTTTTAAAACTTATAAAAGAGCAAATTAGCTAATAAACTACAGCAAAATGCCATTAAGATTTTCCACTGATATTAAAATTATATTATTTGAAGGTGGATTCAGAATTGAATTGCACTGTGTCTGTGCTATTATTCACCATTTTGAAAGTACTTATATGTTATAAAATAAAAATGGTACTTCAGCCCTTGAGAAATATCTCTTTATTTTTGCAAATAATATGCATATTATTGTTATTTATTGATCTTTATTCATTGAAGCAAGTCTAATGCCCACTAGGTTGTAAGGTAAACTCTGAAATTATCTCACTCTTCCACACATGGCACATAGTTGGTATACCATCACTGTTTTGTTTTACTAACTGAAGTCATAGGCCTCTACGTGCTTGCTCTACATTCCTCCTTTGCAAAATTATAAACATCTTCTTGGAATGCTATTAAACTTCCAAACTTTCAGTAATTTTTTCTAATTATTTTTAATGAATTATAATAGAGCAGAAAAATACAGGATTAGTTTTAAAAACAAAAACAAAAACAAAACCCTAAGGATTTGCAGTGCTAGTATGGCAAGTGAAAAACCCACAAAGGTTCA
>NW_006443566.1:577662-601269 GCF_000325575.1 Pteropus alecto
CTAAAAATTCGACCCAAAATAACTATCTTTCAAGAACTTTGAAAATAAATAAAGCAGGTAGATTGTGGAGAGGAGTCAGTCTGCATGAGAAAGAGTTTAACTTTCATTTTTTAACTTTGCCCTCAGGGTGGGATCATTCACAGAGCAGCAGTGGAATGTGTGACTAAGTTCTAATAGAAGCCCTGACTTTTTAGTTTAAAGAGGCAGGCAGAGAAAGCCCCCGTGAGTTAAAGTGTGTGGAGGGAATCCAGGAAGGGAGAGAGCTGGAGAAGGAAATACTCTGTGTATGAACCCACAATAGTCTAAGAATAACCCCTGAGCTATACATACACATGCAGCTCAGACTCAAACCAGCATAGCAAAATATGAAGAAGTGAACTGAGATTAGAATACACAAGTCTCAGCCTAACCCATGAACAACAGAAGTACAGAACACGCCCACACCAATGTTAGGCTAGAACTGAGCTGAGAGTTGAACTATGCACACAAGTTTCAGACTTGTCCCTAAATACCTGACAGGGCAGACCTAAACCAACAAAGCAGAAGTTTAGAAAATTGAAATGAGATTTAAACCACAACTCACAGAAAATGAGACCGAACTTACAGTCTAAATATAAACTGATTACTTATTAAAGTAAAACATCAACATTCTTCAGAAGTTCTTAGAGTTCTTGAGACAACACTGCATTTATAATATCCGGAATGCAACTTACAATTGTTCCATATAAAAGAACCAAGAAAATATGACCGGTTCTCAAGGGGAAAGATAATAGATGGCAACCCTGAGAGACCCAGAAGTTGGAACTATCAAACACTTTAAAGCAACTATTATAATTGTGCTTCACAACGTGAAGGAAAACACATTTTAAAGGAATGAAAATATGAATTCTTAACAGAAATAGTAACAAATGAAAATTTTAGAACTAAAATATACAATATCCAACAGAAATAAATCATTAGATAGGCTCAGTATCAGAATGGAGATGACAGAGAAAAGAGCCAGTGAACCTCAAAACAGATCAATAGGAATTGTAAAATCTGAGCAACAAAGAAAAACCTGTGTGAAAAAACTGAGATGTCTAATGTAGGTATAATTGGGATGCCAGAAGGAGAGGGGAAAAGAGATCGGGGCAATATATAGACACACATACATATATATTTGAAGAAAGAATGGACAAAAACTGCTAAAATTTGATTAATGACATAAATTTTATAGTTTTCAGAAGCTCGACAAACTCCAAACAGGATAAATTCAAAGAAAATTATGCCTCAAAACATCATAACCAAACTACTAAAAACCAAAGAAAAAAATCTTGAAAACATCTAGAAAAAAACCAACACAGTACAAGGAAGAGAATAATTATTTCAATGACTACAAATTTCTTATAAATCACAAAAACAAATCATTGAAGTAATGTCTTTAAAGTACTGAAAGAAAAGATCAACCAAAATATCTTTCAGGAATAAAGGCAAAACAAAAAACAACAACAAAAATAAAACCTCAGATGAAGAGAAACTAACAGAATTCATCAGCAGATCTGTTCTAAAAGAAATATTTAGAAGTGTGTGTGTGTGTGTGTGTGGGCGTGTGTTTTAGGATGAAAAGAACTATTTAGAAGGAAAATTTAGTTTTTCAGGAATGAAGAAAGAGCAGCAAAAAGAATAGTTAAGCAAATACAGAAGTCTAGTTTTTTTCCTCTTAAGCTCTTTAAAATATGTGACTGATTTAAAGTAAAAGTTTTAATATTATCTGGTGGAGTTTTCAATGTATGTAAATATAATACATTTGACAACTACCACAAAAAGATAGGAGTGGGGGTAAAAGGACTTATATTATTGCAAGGTTTCTAAATTTTATGGTAGATGGCACAAAGTTAACTCTAAGCAGACTGTGAATGGTTAGGTATATGCACATGGTAATCCCTAGAGCAGCCACTAAAAAAGTAATGCAAAGAGACATAAGCATTCAGCCAACAGGTAAATTAAAACAGAATACTAAAATATATTCAAACGATCAAAATAAAAAAAAGGGTAGTAAAGGGGAATAAAAAGAAAAGACAGATGATTAATAGAAAACAAGTAATAAAACAGTAGCTTAAATTCAGTCATTTCCATAATTCAGGAAATGTTAATGGTTTATATATGCTCCATTTAAAAGGCAGAGATTTATAGAATGAGTAAAAGCAAGACCCTAGTACATGCTATCTATAAGACACATTAAATATAAAGACACAGATAAGTTGAAAGTAAACAGATGGAAGACAGTATACAGTAAGTCCTCAATGTCATTGATAGGTTCTGTGACTTATAACAAAACCAATTTTACCATTGGCTAACTGATATAAACAAGAGTTCAATTCTTACGGCATATCATCAATGTTATAACTAAATGATGTTGAACAAAATGACATTATTCAAGGACCTGCTGTACAATGTAAATAGTAAGCATAAGAAGGCTGAAGTGGCTACTTTCAAATCAGATGAAAGAGACTTCAAGACAAAAAGTATTACCAGAGATAAAGAGGAACATTTCATAATGATAAAAGGGAAACATAACAACTATAAATTTGTGTACACATAACAACAAAGCTTCAAAATCCAGAAACAAAGTTTATCTGAATTAAGTGGAGAAACAATTTCAAAATCAGAAGAGATTTTAATGACTGTCTCTCAACAACAATAGAACTATACGAAATGTAAAATACGGGTGATCTGAGTACCACCACCAATCTCCTGGGGCTAATTAATATCTATATAACACCACATTCAATAACTTCAGAACACATTCTTTTAAAGTACATATGGTACATTTGCCAAAAGACAGATCCTATGCTGGACCATAAAAAGTCTCAGTAAATTTAAAAGAATCCACATCACAAACAGTATATTCTCTAACCATAAAATAATCTAAAAAACAATAACAAGATACTAGGAAAATCTCAAATATCTGAAAATATATATTTATATGCATTAAATAACACTTCTAAATAATTGATGCTTAAAAGATGAAATATCAAAGGAAGTGAAAAGATACTGTGAGTAAATGTCAAGGAAAATACAACCTATCAAAATTATGGGATTAAGATAATGTAGTGCTTAGCGGGAAACTTATAGCTATAAATACTTACAACATCTAAAATCAGTGACTGAAAGTTTAACTTAAAAATCGCTAGACAGAGAAGACCTAAGTAAACCCAAAGCAAGTATGAGACAGTAATAAACAGAAATTAAAATAGAAAGGAAAGAAAGATACATTAAAGAAAATTTAAAAACCTAGTTAAACTGGTCAAGAAAAAGAGAACAAATATTGCCAATATAAAGAATGAAACGTAGTTATTACCACAGAACCTACGGACATTAAAAAGGATGAGAATATTATGCACTACTTCATGCCAACGTATTTGACAATTTAGATGAAAAGGACGAATTTCTTGAGAAATATAATGAATCAAAATTGAAACAAGAGGAAACAAAAACCCTGAATAGCCCTGTATCAAATAAGTCAAATTTACATTTTTATTTAAAAACCTTCCCCAAAGGAAAACTCCAGACCCAGATGGCTGATGAAGTCTCCCAACCATTCAAGGATGAATTAACACTAATCTTAAACAATTTATGTGAATAGGAGGCTGAATCGCTACTTAAATCATTGTATGATATTAGAACAACTCTAAGAGCAAAATTTCACAAAGACATTAGAAAATTACAGATCAATGTCAATCATAAATTTAGATGCAGAAGTCTTCAACTAAATCATTAGAATTCAAATTCAATAATATATATATTTTTTAAAAATTGTAGATCATGACCAAGTAGAGATTATGTCAGTGGAAACATCTGAAAATCAGTGGAATTTACCATATTAACAAAATGGTAGATAACACATGGTTATTTCAACGTATGCAGAGAAAGCATTTTTAAAAACCCAACCCCCATTCACAATAGAAAATTAAAAAAAAAAAGTTTCACCAAACTAGGAATCACAGGAAATGCCCTCAAACAAATAAAGGGACTCAAGGAGCCAACCTCATACTTAATGGTAAAACACTGAATTGTTTTCCCTTGAGATCAGGAACAAGGCAAGTATGCTAAATAACACAAAAAACAACTTGAAATAGATCAGATGTAAAACCTAAAACTACAAAAACTCTAGGAAAAAAAAAACAGTATGTCTTTGTGACACTGAGACAGTAAAAGATTTTTAGATTGAACACAAAAAGAACAAAACAGAAAAAAATTGATGTTAGAGTTTGTTAAAATTACAAACGTTTGCTTTTTTGAAATACACCATTAAGAAAATGAAAAAAGCAAGCCACAGACTTGAAGAAAATACTTGTAACAAATTTATCAGATAATGTACACAAAAGTGTTGACAAGGATGTGGAGCAACTGGATCTTACATACACTGCTAGTGGGTTGTAAAATGGTATAACCATGTTGGGAAACAGTTTGATAGTTTCTTTAAAAATTAAACATACACCTACCATAGGACTCAGCCATTCTACTCTTACTTATTTACCCAAGAAAAACAAAAACATATGTTCATCAAAAGACTTGAATACAAACCTTATTGTAGGTTTGTTTGTAATAGCCAAAATGAGGGAAAATCACGTGTTCATCAACAGGTGAATGGATGAACAATTGTAGCATTTCCATACTATAGAATACTACTCAGAAATGAAAACGAATGAATTATTGATCTATGAAACATGAGTAAATCTCAAACTTATCTTGCTGAGTGAAATAAGCCAGACCAAAAAAAGGAGGGAATGTACTGTATAATGCTATTTATATAAAATGCTAGATGATTCAAACTAATCTGTGAAAAACTAATAGCAACAGAAAGCAGATCAGTGGTTGCCTGGGGACATGAGTGAGGATGGATTACAAGGGGCACAGGGGAATTTTTTGAGGAGCTTGAAATGTTCATTAGTTGATTGGGGTGATGATTTCACATGTGCATATGTATGTTAAAACTGATCTAAATGCACATTTTAAATATGTGCAGTTTTTAAAATTACATTTCAATAATGTATAAAGGAAAAATGTTAGAGGTGGGGAAAAAGTAACCTAATACAAAAAGTAATGGATTTATAAAACCCAATTATAGCCAAAACTTAATTGCTCTCTGTTTAGTTAGCAAGCATATTTTAATATAACACTCAGATCTCCTGAAACAGTTTTTCATACTTCTGCTAGTGGAATACCAAAGTCACGCTATCCTTTATGGAATGTCACACCTTTGGAGAACAACACGAAGTACTGATAAATTTAAATCTATCATAAAAGCTATGAATAAATTTCATAGCAGAAAAATGTACTTCACTAAGTGTACACAATATGCATCTAAGAATAAGAAGATATTAAAATTAGTATGATACCCTGATTCGAATTTAGGGTGAATATTCACTTATTACCTAATCCATTTTGTTATTGTTCACTGATGTTCCTTTAACAAACAGTAGGCTTAAGAAAAATGTATTATTGAAAATCAAAACAGAATTTTCTGTGCATTAACTGGTTTCTCATGGATTGAGAAAAGGTTGCCTTTATTCACTTTTAATGGGAGAATACTGTGAAAAGCTCGAACACACATTTAATGATCACTGCCCTGACACACTGGGAGGGATAAAAATATTTAGAACCACATAAAGTGGACAAGACATTTCTGACACTGCCTAACACACTTAAAAGGTAACATGTCTGCAACTAAATTGTTTGCTTATCGTGATCAACGCCAGGTATCCAGGTCCAATATAATTTTGTGGATGAAGAATTGTAATGTCTAATTGCAGTGAGATATCACGGGGACCTCACAAACTCTGTAGCAGTGAGGAATAACTGAATGAGGGACCTGAAAGTTCTTATTAGAAGGGAATTCGAAGGGAAAGGTGGGCAAAGCAGCCACAGTGCAGGCTGCTACTCCACCATAGCTCACTGAGCTTAAGACAAACACCAAACGAATATGTGTCACACACCACATTTTTTCCCTGTTCCCAACAAAGTCCCAGAATAATTGGCACCATAAGCTAAGAAAAAAAAAAATTTTTTAACTGGTACCCTAGTTTACAATATATGTTTTTTAGAAATCTCAAGTGAGATATCCTATGGACAAGGAAGTGTTCTGGAACACGAGTACTGAGAAACCTATGAAAACACTTAACTGTGATATATGCCTTCCTGAAAAACCACAGAAAGCGATAAACAAATATAGTTGACGGAGAGTGCCAAATCCAGGCTATCAAGACCTTGGAATCTATCAAGTGTTTGATATCTACTGCAATGCTTTTTGTTAACTAATTTACTGAGAGGCCCTTTCAAAAGACTGGTTATATTCATGTTCGTTTAGATTTGTCGACGATAACCTCTAGCCTTAAAACAACATCGGTGCAACTTATCAAGGATGAAATTTCCCACAGAGAAGGCGACAGGCTTTGGCTTTCTTTAAAAGCCGCTCTGAATGTTTAATATGGCTTTAGGGATAATTTTAAAAGATCGTGTAATTTGTTCAGCCATTTAGCTCAAGAGCAAGAACATTTCCCTGATTTAGCAAAGAGCTTTTCTTTTAATTGAAATAATTGTAGAGTCACAAGAAATAGCAGATATAGCTCAGAGAGGTCCCAAGTAACCATCACTCAGCTTCCTTCTCTGGAGGAAGGTATTAATCTTCCATAACTGTCGTACTTGTCCAGAGTAGAAAATGGACATCAGCAAACTACCATTAATGAAACTACCAAGTATTTCTACTTAACATTTAAAAACCTGAAGTATGATATAGACAGAAAAGTTCACCTGTAAGCTTGATGAATTTTCAGAGACCAAACACTCTCATGTAACCAGAACTCTAACAAGCAGCAGAAAATTGCCAGCACGTCACATGCATTTCTGTTGGGTATGTACTAGGATGGAATCACTGTACTGTACTGTACTAAGATGGAATTGTTGAGTTGTAAGGTGTTTGCTCAGCTTTAGTAGATACGGCCCCTGAGGTTTCCAAAGGGGTCAAATTAATTTAAACTCCCACCAGCAATGTGTGCGAATTCCATTGCTCCACGTCTTTCTCAATTCAGCCATTCTGGTGGATATTTAGTACATGTTTTGGAAAGGAGAATTATAGAGTTAAACATCAAACAGAATACTAGTGGTATAATCAAAGCAATACGTTTTCTCTAAATAATCAAGACTCTACCTAAAGTATTGTACAGAGCAAAACAATCTAAAATTCCAAAATTGCTTTTAAAATATAGGCTTCTGTAATTAATTAAATCACTGTTGGTGCTATAGCTATACTTTCCAAACATGTGATATTATGAATCACCTGGGATGCTCGCTGTAAATACAGATTTTCAGACATTCTGTCAGGTCTCAAGGAGAATCTCTTTTGAAGACCCCCTAAGAGATTCTTATCATCAGGCAAGTCTGGAAAACACTGCTATGAGGGGATCTTTTGACATTAACTGTTTAAAAGTGAATTAGAGTCGAAAATTACTACTTTGGAGATTTCTCTGGAGAGTTTCAGCCCCAGAACCTGTCTGAGCGTTGTCAATTCTTCAGAGGCAAATATGACTTTAACAGTTGGATAAACTGAGGCCAACGTGCCTTGCCCCAGGTCCTTGAGTAATACGAAAACTCTAAGAGAGGATTATGTTGGATAGATAGTCTCATGACATTTCTCATCTTCAAAAGAAATTGGTTTTTCCTACTAACTGGGCTACAATAAAGAGAATCTGTAGTTCAAAAGGACTATATAGTGACAGGAGGCAGAAAATGAAAAGTGGTAACACACAATCTGGTTTCAAATTCAAGTGCAGTTATCACCTATGGGACTCTGAGTCAGAGTTTCCTCTCTATCCCATTTCCCTCGATGAAATGGAGATATCACCCATCTTGACTATCGCTGGGAGCACAAAATTAAGACAAATCAAAGAGATGAATACACAGTAGGAAATTAATAAAGTCATTTTCCTTTGTAATCTATTTTTCCATCCTCTTTTGTAATTGCTCACCTGTAAGCTTAACTAAGGACATGTTTTGTAAAATTTTCTAATTACCTGTATATTGCAACTCAGCTTTTGTAAGAGAAGCAAATAATTAAAGTGAAAAAAAAAAAACTTTAATTTCACGTGTCCACATTTTCCTTTACTTTCATCTCGGTTGGTGGAAACCTTCAGTCCTGTAACTTATGGCTGAAAATGATTACAAACAATAATTTGGAAAAATGTAGTAACAAGGAGTAACTTGAGGTAATAGAAAACTATAATTTTAAAATAAAGTTGAACTCTTCCAAAACTAGAGAACATTGCTAAAGGCAATATACAAACGGCTTTTTTAAAAATAAAAAAAATTTTAAAAAAAACAGTACTAAAACCACTTGAAAAAGCCAACATTTCAATTTAGTCTTTTAAACAGCTTTCTAACATCAACATATTAAGTAGTCAAATGGCATTTATTCTGGAGATCAAAATGCTTCCAGAATCACATTTTATTTGTAAGAATGCCTGTGAAAACCACTTTTATAAAAATAGATGTAATTCTGTGTACTGAAAAGCCTACCATATTTGGATTATATGGCCATGAAAGGCCCATTTAACACTATCTGCCAATTACTACATATAAAAAGTAATTAAGAAAGTTTATATTATAAAAAAGCCCCCTTCAGCTTTCTGTGCTTTGGTCCTTCTAATCTTAAAGCCGGGGAAAAGCTCTGGAAAACATTAGCACTTATTTTAGGAAAAGGAATAGACCTCCATTAGAAGAAAATTTGTAAATAATAATTTGATGTCATATGTGTATAAAAATTCACTGTAAAAATTGACAGTAGGAAAGCTATGATTAACAAATATCTAGCCAGTGATCTGTATAATTTGGGGCAAATCCCTTAACCCTTGTGCCTCAGTTTCTTCCTGTGTCAAATGTGGATAATGTCGCTATATATATCATAGGGCTGTTGTGAGGTCTAGGTGGTGATGCTTAATCAGTGGTTGGCACTGAACGTGCTGTGTAAGTACTGACCAGTCCGTCGTAGTAGCATCTAATAGGACAAGACTTACGCGGCACTGTCACACCATAGTGCTGTGTGTCACTGATCAGCAGCTTTCGTTTCAGTTCATTCAAACCTACTCCTACAGGACCTGAAAAACAAGATAATATAAATCCATTACCAAACAAAACACTATATAAACATATTTATAATGAACACGAATCCACAGGACAGACTGAAAACATGCATCCAACTTTACATGCGTCCCAAGTACAGAGATTATCTCGAGTTGTACACAAGAAAAAGCTAGTTTTTTTGTTGTTTATTTACTTTAAAAATTTTCATCCCCACCTCTCCATTAAAAAGATCATGATATGCAGAAGTACATTCACCTAAAAAAATGGAATTGCACAGTCTAGATAGCAATCACTTCAATTTAAATGTTTTTAGATCTTAATAAAAGAAAATCTTTAAATCTTAATTTTATTTTAGATGCAAATCTAAGGACTCATTTTAAATTGGCAAAACCATCAGCTGCACTTGCATTTGTCAAGGTCTTCTTCTATACTGTGTATTTTCGGTTGGTCCCTAAACATTTGAAAACTTGCATAGACATTACATATTTAAATCAATCAATGCATACATATACTAAACACCTATAATGAACAAGGCATACAGTAGATGCTATGGAGAATCAAAAATAATCAAAGATGAAAACTCCATTTTCAAAGAAAGTAACTGGGTTGAAAGAGTCACACAAAATGTTTAAGAGGCTGGGGCCAAAAACAAAGAGCAGCTTTAAATATGAGTCAACTCAAAAGTTAGAAAGGCACAAGCCCTAAATGGCTAGCTTCTCACAACTCCCCAGTGAGGGTCTATTTAATGATGATGTCATGCACTGGGTAGAGCACAAGCTGTAGAGCCAGACCACCCTAAGTTAGAGTCCCACCTTCATTACTTCCTCACCGGGTGATATCAGGTACTATGGTCTGAATGTGTGTGTCACCTCCCAAATTCACATGTTGGAACCCTAATGCCCAATGTGATACTGTTAGAAGTTTGGGCTTCTAGGAGGTGAAATCCTCATGAAAGGGATTGGTGCTTTTATAAAAGAGACCTCACAGAGCTCCGTAGCCCCTTCAGCCATGCGAGGATGGATACAAGGAGACATCTGTCACCTGGAAGAGGGTCCTCGCCCCACCATGCTGGCACTCCGATCTCCGATTCCCAGCCTCCAGAACTGAGAAATAAATTTCTGTCGATTATAAGCCACCCAACCTGTGGTGTTTTCCTGTGCAGCTGGAAAAGACTAAGACACTGGACAAGTTAAAGTCTTTGAGCTTGGTTAGACTTCAGTCTAATTCTGAAAGTAATTATGAGATAAGTAATTATGCTTCCTTCTAGGAGGAATAAATGAAATCTTACGTGCAGTGCCTAGCAAAGAATCCAGGGATTCGAGCGTTCACTCACTTGCCTACTTCCTCTTCCGAGCTTTGAAAAGAATAAGGTTTTATGCCAGACAATGAAGACCATGTAGGTGGAGAGAGAGTAGGATGAGCATTCCAGGTGGAGGGAAAAGTGTGAGCAAAGACTAAGACGCTAGAGTTGGAGACTGTGCCTTCTTCACTCTGCTACTTCCAGGCCCCTCACTCTGTAGCAAAGACCTGCCCCACTGCTGGTCATTCACTACCACCTCGTGTCTTTCCACAAACTGTTGTCAAGTTCCAATTCTCTGGCAACTTCCCCTGCTTATTCTCCAAGACAAGTGGTTCTCAAAGCCCCCTTTTCATAGTAAATACTCCATAATATCTTACTTGCATCCTAAATGCATTTCATATCTAATATAACTTACTAGTACATATACTTCCTCCCTCCAAATTAATATAAGGCCTTAGTTTAATAGATACAAAGGTAAAAAAGTAAGTTATGATAAAACAACCTATTTCAATATGCAAATGCTTGGGCATGACCAGAGTAGAAAACCGAAAGAAGTCAGATGTTTACACATACTTATAATAAATAAGTTTGGATTGAAGAGTAATAAAAAGATCAGGAGCCATTCTGTACAAGAAAGTACAGGAAAATGAGAGCCCAAAGGTACATGTTGACATTAGAATAAGGACTAGCAACTGGATAGAAACCACAGATGAGACTTACTGGGCTGTGAGAAGGAAAAATGGAGACAGCCTCAATTGAGAAAGGGATGACATGTGAGGACTATCAAAGTTAAGGAAATATTATTTTTGTAAATGACCTGCCCTTTACACATGAGTGCAGTGTAACGGTAATTCCCTGTGGGGTGCTTCGGTGTCACAGAAGGCAGACCCTCTATCTTGAAACCCCACTATATGTTGAGTCATCATTTCAGTCCCTAAACATCTAACGTAATGTTTGGAAGTCATGTAGGATACCCATCGGATTTTTGTTCTGTAGAAATGTGGAATCTACCTCTCTGGCTCCTTCAGCCATTTTTGTATTTAAAAAACAAAACAAAACAAAAAACTCACGTCCATAACACTCCCCAGTGAGTAGTACCGCTCCGTTGAGAAGCACTGCTTTGAGACTTAAGCGCCTGGCTCTTAAGTCACTCACTGTCTGTACCTCAATCCTACCACCATCGCGGGAAACCTCAGCACCCATGCGAACACCCTTCAGAATGCTAGCCACTTACTTCCCTGATCCCTGACCTCTAGTGACCTTTCTCCGTTTCAACCACTTACTGGGCAAACCTTGACTCTGCCATCTAGGGAGTATTTCCTACTAAAAATTTGATTTGAGCTTCCCAATATGATTTCAATCTCTGATCCTTTTAGCTCTGAGTAATTCCTCCCGCACCTATTATCACAAGGGCCTCTGTGCTTTCATTGCTTTCTCTGTATCTAGCAGGTTTTCATGTCTTCACATCCACGGGCCATCATGTGTTCTACTCTTTTTGCTAATAGCCTCAGATCTCTTACACGTTGTCCTTTGATCACACCTGCCAAAGAAACCGCCCGTCTAAGCTCAATCCAGTGCCCCCCCACACCCCCCACATCCACACCTGACTACTGAGTGCAGAAAACCCATCAGCCCTGGTGCTGTAATGCCATATAGTCATGCTCTCCACATAGACGCTAAGACCTTCTTGCTCTCCAGCAATTATTCTGTTGTCCCTATCAATTATATTTCTTAGATCTCTATTTTGGTAATTTCAATCCTCCATTCTCTTCTCTAGTCACACCTGGGAGCCTCTCTGTCACTTCTTTTACATACTCTTATAAGCAAACAATTGCCAAAGGCTGTCAATTTTATCCCCGAAATATCTTTCATATCTATGATTGCCATTGCCACTGCGCCATACTAGTCCAAGATACCACCGTTTTGCCTCTCCTAAAACTGCCTCTTCCTAGTGGCTGTCCCACAGTTGCTCCCCAGCCACTTTAATCCATCATCACCCAGCAGCCAGAAAGGTCTTTTAAGGAGCTCGTCCTATCCCCTTGTTCCCTTGCTTAACATTCTTAGAAATGAAGTTTCCAGTGGCTCTTCTGAAAGAGATGAAAATCTTTACACAGCCCTGCGTGATCTGAGCCTGGCCTCGTCCTCCTGCCTCGAAGCATATGCTCCAGCTGCTCCCCTTTTCACCCGAAGCCCCAGGCAATTCTGAAACGCACCTCAGAGCTCAGCTCAAACAATGCTTCCTCGACAGAATCCCTCCTGACCCTGTAGCCCATGTTCTTCATTTATATGTTATCAGAGCATCTTTTACATCTCCCTCATAATGCTTAATAATCCTAATTCAACAATTAGGTAACACGTTGCTTAATGGTCTGTCTCTGAGCAGCAGACAGGGGTGCTGTGAAGGCAGGAATCACATTATCCCATTTACTGTCTCCATAAAGTAAACAAGCCCTCGATAAAAATCTGCTGAACGAAGGAAATGGCTAGTGTTACCATCATCACCTCAAGGTCAGTAGAAGACCTCAACGACTTCAGAGAACACAGACGCCAACCAGCGCAGTGTCATCAGCCCTTCCATAACAAATGCGCCTAGACCCATCTAGACCGTGCTTTATCCTCTCAGTATGCGCCCTTACGCTTCTCTTAGAGATCTCTCTTCCTGAAACTTTACCTCTCTTGCTGAAGCTCCTTTCCATCGGCACTTAATAAGTTCTCTCCTACCTTAAAACAATCATACTAATAAAACACAAAAATGCAAAAGTCCCTTAACCCTATGGTCTTCTACAGCGACTGCTCACCCCTGTCTCCACCATCCTGGCTGAAGCTTCTGTCATTTCTCACCAGCATCTCTCATCCTTCCCCCATCGCATCGGAATCGAATATGAGTTTCTTTGACAGGTTTACATAGATCGCGTGTTGTGAGCTGCATTTCTCTCTCTGATCTTCACTCCTTCCTTTGCACTGCACACTCCAGCTACTGGAGGCTGCCGCTGCTGCCGGAAATGTGTGGCAGGTGCTCCTTTGTGTTGGGTCCTCAGCACATGCTGCTGCTTTTGCAAAAACACTCCTGTCCTCTCTTCGCACGCTAATGCTTACTTGTTGTTCAGGATTCAGCTTAGAGACACCCTACGGAATCTTCCCTGATACTTTAAAGTTTTTTTAGGTACCAAACTGATGTGTTCCCTGTACTCCCACTTCAAAGGACTAAACACACTATATTGTAATTGTCTGTTTACTTGTCTTTGTCGTTTAGAAGTCAGTGAGCTCTGTAAAAACAGGGATGTCATCTACTTGTTCAACTCACTTTCCCTGGCTGGAAAATTTCAGGCACTCATAATTCTGTTTTATTGATTTATACTCAGGAACTATGCTGTAATGGAGGTAAACTATTTGTTGAATGAACCAAAGGAGTGGGAGTTAAAGGTAAAAAACATTTGCGCCTAGAATGCCTGATACATGGTTAGGTCATGTGCTCAGGTCACTAAGAGAAGTTGGCAGAGCTCATATTTGAACTTGGTTCACTTTTTTTTCATATTTTAGCATATTTTTCTTTTTCTTTTAAAATTTTATTAAGTTTACTGGGGTGACGTCAGTTAATAACATATAAGTTTCAAGTGTACAGTTCCATAATACATCATCTTGAGAGTATCATGCTAAGCAAAATAAGTCAGACAAGGACAAGAACCAGATGATTTCACTCTTGTGGGATATAAAACAGCAACAAATGAACAAATGAAATAAACGCTGGAACTTGGCTCTCTGGATCTTAAGATAAAGAGAAGCTTGAGGGGAGAGTGATGACGCTGACTCTGGTACAGTGAGTTTAAGGGAAGGAAATCTACCTAAACCAAGACAAGAACCGTGATATAATAAAGAGGCCAGCGCCAGGGTGCCCTGGTGAATGCAGTCACATGAAGGTAACACTTGAGACTGCAAGAAGAGACAAAATCTCCAAGGGAGAGGAGGAAAGGGACAGGAATTTAGTGACTGTCTACAAAATGCCAGGCTACTCTAAAGGTATGAAAAATATTTAGAGTAAGTGCTAAACTCACTCTTTAAAGTAAATAGAAAACAAGCAAGAAAAATAAGGGGCTGCCTTCTGTATACGGATGATGTAAACCCAATTATATATGCACAAAGAAAAAGACGGAAGCAAGCAAAACACTAAAACTTAAATAGTGGGACCTGGCCTGCCACTCCCCTACTCCTCCCCCCAACCCCAAGACACCTAGGACTAAAAGGGGTGATGTGAATTTACTGTTTATTCAGTAGGTCTCAGCTCTGGAGTGCTTCCCCGAGTGTGAGATAGTTTGCTAAGTGAGAGTCTAGCTTTTTTCTTTATTTCTTCTACCTACACCAAAACCAAAACCAAAAACCACACACACACACACACACACACACACACACACACACACGATTTTAACTCTGGAAGAAAAAGTACATTCGAATTAGTGAGGAAAAGTATGCCATCTTAATGTGATGCCCTTAAATTCTGACAGCATTCAATTCCAGCCCTTACATACTCTCTGTAGAGAGCTCACTTCACTGCACACTCATGGAGTATGCCAAGAATGTTTGGTGGCAAATGTTTTACTTGAAAACTTTCCTCTAGATTAGATTTGAGGTCATCATCTTCAAGGATGGGAATATCATCAAAAGAAGGTTAAAACAGGGATAAAATCTCAATCACTCTTAACTACAAAAATTGCCCAGTGGGCCTGCAAACAGCATTTTCCCTCACAGGTCATCGGTTTGATTCTGCCATCTACACTGGAGAAGTTCTAGAGTTTTCTCCTCTTTAGATCTTGACCTTAAAACTTAACTAAATTCACATTCCTGTCCTGTCTCCTTTTATGGGTAGGCATAGGTTCACAATGTTTTTAGTTGGCTGGTTTGTATTTAGAATACACAATCTGTTTACACTGCAGACAATTTGGGATGCAAACTGAGTTAGGTGCATTTGTATGTCTCTGCAATGGGACAGATTCATTTCCCCTTCAATACATAAAATTTTACAATAGATGAAATACATTTATACATATGTACTTAAGTAAGTTACTCTATTGTTTGTTTTCCTTTGCCTTGTTAATGCTAAGCAGAGGCAGAGACAATCTAAAGAGCAGATTTAAATCAAAGACAACAGGCTTTGGAACAATGATGATGATTATGACACAAGGAGGTCATGTGCCACATGGTTAAACACACCATTACTAATCCTCAAAACATCCCTGCAACAAAGGTATTATCTTCCTTTTACAGATGAGAAAACCGAGACAATCAAAGGTTAACTAAAGCCCCTAAGGTCGCACATCTGGAGTGCCGCTTAACTGGTATTCACAGCCTGTCTGTCTGACTCAGAAGTCGACATTCCTTCCATTCTGCCTATTATCTTATCAAAAGAATGCCAATAAAACGTGAATCCAGGTAGCCAGTCACTCTGCTTTTAGCTGTGATCCGTCAGGTCATGGAGTCTTTCACATGTCCCAAGCTGTCCCACACTAGATAGTGATGACTATCTGTGCTTATGGAATAGGAAGACATTCTGGCTACAAAAAGTGGCAGAATTCAGATCTGGTCATCTCAAAACCCATCTGCACAGAACCTGTGAGTGGGCCAAACTGAACTTCTTGCAGGCAGCGTGTATGGGCAACGTGCCTGACAATACACGTAGGCACGTCTGTTGGGATTCTTGACTCGGGACTAAGGAAAATCAAATGCGACAATGATTTACTTACAATGATGTAAGTAAAAGCCAAAAAAAAAAACATTAAAAAATCATTTTGGAGATCATTAATTTGGAACTCAGGCAGTGAACTAAAGCTGATGTGCTTACTAGCCTTGAAAATAAAAGAACATTTCTATTCAAATCAGAAATGTAAATATTTATCAGTTACATTATTTTTAATTTCATAAGAATTTACAAAATTAGTGTGGGCAAATTCTGGGCAGAAAGAATAAAGCCATGTGTATCAATCCCCATTAGTTGAAGTTCTTGTAAAAATGTGTCAGATAATTAAGATGATTAGACAGGCATATTATTTTTAATTACTTTGTGTATTTAATTAACAACTCCTTCCTGAAAGTGAGCAGCTGTGTTGTGTGTGATTTTATATATAGGTTCATTCATTTCAGCCAAAGATAGAGTCTTGTAGGGTGTCAATAAAATGATGCTAGTAAAGTTTCTATTTAAAAGTTTACATTGAAGAAAATATTCACATTAACTAAATGCAAAAATGCCTTTATTTTTATCTTAAAGAGAAAGTTTTTTTAAAATCCTTATGCAAATTCATAGCCTCCATTTATATAGGAGTATTTAGACATAACGAATATCAAAATATCAGTATGATGGTCTTATATTTAAAAAAAAAAAATGTTTATGGACATGCTCTATGGTGCCTTAAGCCTCAGCCAGCTACTTATCTGTGTGTGTTAAGTGCAGATCCTGAGTAAATGGTTATGTACCAAAACAGTAACGTATTACTACTGTGAAAGTAATTTTACAGAAATCAATGGAATGCGCTATATTTTTTTAAGTGGCACTCATGTAGTCTACAAAGAATGAGGATAAAGTAATTTTTATTTGTAAATATCTAGCATAGAATTTAGTTGTAGTTTTTCATAAGGCTGATGAGCATCAAATTGAATTTAATAATTGGTAAATATAGATGAAAAGAGAATAATCATGCTAAAGATTATAGTGTTAATAATTCGTTAGGAAAGAAACTTCCCAGAGAGAGAGATAAAGGTAGGTGGAAATTAGCCAAATTAGTTGTAACACACTAGACATCCATGTAACCACCATAGTGCATTAATGATAAAATCCATTCTTATTTGGATTTTTGTCCAATATTAAATTATACATTATAGAGACATCTGTTGCTCTGACCAAGTACTGTTACCCACTTTTGCTATTATCCTTGTATATTCTGGCACAAACATAAAAATAGCATATTATATGGACAGCTACTGACATGGGCACAGCTCTGACTACATGTGTAGTCTACCTCCAGTGTACTACCTGCACTGCTCAACATGAAAGTTCTTCCACATTTCTCCCCCGACATTTTTATGGTATTGACCAGACTCGTTACTCCTACCATCCAGAGAAAAATATCAGAATTACTGGAGTCTGCAATAAATATCCGAACTGCTTTTGTTTCCTGAAAAAACACATTTACTCATTTGATTTACTGCAAGACAAATCAAATAAACTCTCTGGGTGTCCCTCAGATCAGACACGTGTTGTAAAAAGTCTACTTATCATAATACAACACTATTTTTGTCATCGTAGGCAAAAAATAAAAACAACCATGCTATTACATTTGACTCTCAGTTCTAATGGTCACATTAGTGGGCGTCTGGATTTGGGGGTTGGAGCGTGAGAGATCTGTTTATAAAACTAAATTTAAAGTTCCTCTGGAATCAAACCATATAGAAAATGTAGCAACTTAGCAACAAGCCCTGATAGAGGTTCAGATTTGATCTCCTCTGTTGCTTTCATAATGGAAGAAAAATGCTATTAGTGAAGCAGCATTTGAAGACTCATGTCAAAAATAAAAAAGAAGAAGAAGAAAGGGAAAAAAGAGAGTGGGAAGCTTGTCAAAAGCATCATTTTTCCAAAGCAGCTACTTATACCAGACTTATATAAACTAAGTACTGTCTCACCTCTATCTCAGGACTATGATGAAAGTGCAATAAAATTAAAAGGTCAAAATAAAACCACTCATGTCTTCCTTAGCTAAGTGAAAGAGGGCATGGATAACTTCCTTACTTCAGAGACTGTTTAAAAATGAGATCTTTTCAATGAGGTGCCACGACCTACCAATTCAAAAACGCAAACTCCTGATTCCCGGGAACCTTCTTTGCTTTAACTTTCTTCTACAGAATTTATCATGGTCTAACAACTATATAGTTGACTGCTATTTATTACTTACTGTGTATATGTTTTGTTTTGTTCTGTTTTGTTTTGTCTATCTCCTCCCATTAGACTGTAAGCACAAGGTCAAGAATGTCTGTGTTGCTCACTTACAAACCTTCGTGCTGAGGAAGTGGCGGATCAGTACTCCATAAAAATCAGCTGAATGAAAATAACTGTAATCTACGCCCAGAAATTAACCTAGAGTAGAAACTTTTAAGATGAACCAATGGCACAAAAAGCCAACTGTGATTCCAATAAAGATCATATTTACCTCATACACAAAGTTTATCATTTTAAATTCATCACACATAAATTCAATCACTTTGGGGATAAAGGTGTCTATATAAAACCCTCTAGAGCAGACTAATCCTTCAAGCCTTCAAAGTTCAACAAAAGCTAAGGGAATTCTAATAAACATATTAACATTTACATTTAGTTTTGAGCTACTTCTCTCTCTGCTTTATGTGGGAGACTTTATGTCCTGTTGTAGTTCTATGGGAAAATGATGACAGTCTTATAAATGTTTATTCAAACCACCTCTACAAAGCAGTCTTTAGGCAGCATATAAGAGTCAGCACAAAAGAGGCAGAATAGTACTTAGTGTTCAAGCTAGAAATGCGAAATATATAGAAAGATTTATTATTAGTTTCCTCTTATGCCACATAACCAGACAGAACAAGTCACAAATTGTCTGAATATTCACAAGATGAATTTTTGCTCTTCTACTGGCTTAAGTTATAAAAAGTGTTTTATAGTTTTTTAACATCAATGCTTTCTCCCCGCTCCCTCCCCTGCAAACACATACAGTATCGGCTTTACTACTTCACTTTTTGAAAAATCAGATTTCATTAAAGATAAAACATGTAAGAGTACTAAATGCCTGACATTTGGTCTTAACAAACTTTTTGGAAAATACTTTTAAATGCGGAATGGAATATAATAGAAACTGCCACTAAGATGTTTTAGTGGCTGAAATGCCGCTTTGAACTCGCACCTTGACAAAATGAAGAGAAAATGAAATACTTCTGACCAAGCTCAAAGTCCTCCACTGTCATATTTTTGCCATGTTAACGACTTGGTTGATTTTAATTACTTGAACGTTAAGTCCAAGAATGGAAAGCATGCAATATTGTGGTAAGAATGTAGAAAAACTAATACTATACACCTCCTTAGCAATACCCATCTAACAGTCGCAAGGCAAACACCATTATTCTCAATAGCTCTGAAAACACGGGGGGTAAAAAATGAGGCTTGAGGACCACGATGCTTATGCTCTTCCCATCTTCCTATCCATATTGTAGGAGTCGAGAAACTATTTCCTAAGTATATGATTTTTACAATCATGAAAAATAAACGGTTAATTCAGGAACAGTCTTGACTTTCCAAAATTTGATTCTCTCTTTTAGATGATAAACTGCTAAATAATCTAATTTAACTTAAGTGATTTGAACACTGAGGTTCAAAATCAGCAGAAGCCTATTCATGTTTGAACATTGTGTGCTTATCTGGTTGGTATTTTTAGTTGTTAGAGAAGAGCTACTTTTTATTAAAACCTTACTAAGATGCCAGGAACTGGTCTGTCTTTGCAAATATTATTTCATTTTACCCTCGAATGGGTTTAGAAAGCAGATGCTCTATTGTCCTGGTTTTTCAGGTGAAGACACAAAAGCCCAGAGAGCGTCTTGAAGATGCTGGTGTCACACAGCTACTGAAGAGAACGGGATCGGAACGCAGCCTGTCTTGCCACAGGGACCCACTTCTTAACATCTCTGCTATTCCGCCTCACAAGATACGATAGATGGAGATTTTTCCAGAAAATAAACTCCAAACTTCTAATACTACAAATGTGCCATGCATACAAGTGGAAAGGTTTTCTAAGTGATGAATGAGCATGTGGAAGAAAGCAAATAATTGGAAACACTCTGAAGGACAGTCACATACGATGACCTTGGCTGTCACCGAATTCACTACAAAATGTCATGCTGCACAGTCAGAGCAAGGATAAGGGTGGGATTAAACAATATTATATTACACTAGCAATTGCTCCAAAATAGGGAAATAAAGTGTTAGGGACTAAAGAATTTCAAATCATTATTTTTCTTATAGGAATTTTGGAATAAAGGCTGAAAATAATAATAAATCAAAACAGGCCAAATCTAAAATCTCACTGAACAAGTCCTGAACAGTAGATTGACAAAAGCAAAGATTTTAAAACCTTCGATATAACAGATGATGACAACAAAACAAGTGTGATATGAAAAGTAGAAACATCAAAATCAATTGCAGCCAGTTTACAACCGCCAACAAAAGAAGGTCACAGCAACCGAACACATTCAGAGCAACAAGGCTTTCCGGTGTGCACAGCCCCATACCTCACTCCATTTCCATTATAACCAGTAACGGTAGCTAAAAAGCAAAAAAGCACTCTCAGATCAGGCTGGGCCGGCAGCACGGCCGCACCTGGGAACTTGTCAGAGATGCAGAACCTCTGGTCTCGCACTGATAGGAAGCTGCATGTTTCCGAGATCCCTGGGTATCTCAATGAGGTCTGAGAAGCCATGGAGGAGGGGTGGAGGCCGACAGGAAGGGGAGGCCTCCCTCCAAATGAACGGACGCTGCCGCTGTCTGCGCCATCAAAAACCACTCCAGGAAAATCAGTGTGGGATACTTTAGGAATGGATGGCGATTCTGAAGATGACGGAAAGTGAAAGAGTAATTGACGGTACGATGAGTGGCCATGCCTGCGCAGCGCAGTGAAGACGGAGCGAGCCAGCAAGCCTGCTGACCTCCCCCAACGGGGCCTGAAGGAGAAATATCCCCTGGCTCAAGGCCCTGCAGGTGGGTCTAAGTGAACAAGCGGATGAGATTCCGTAGCTGGAAAACTTTAAGCATGGTGCTCTTTGAAGTTAAATCCTCAGTGCCTCACTCATCTCATCAGAATTACACACAAAAGCAAAACTTACCAACCAAGACGACAAGTCTGTATTTCTCATTGGTTTGTCGCCGATAGGGTGTCACTTCCTCATATGTGGGTACATCAGCTGTGTCATACTGATCGCTCTTCTTGCATTCGTACATGGATTTATTTGTTTTCTTATCTTTCCTACTGAGACGGAAACTTCTTCTGAAACCAGCTGTCAATACAAAAAAAAAAAGATTTTTAGTAATAAAAAGTAAAAAAAGAAGCCCCCCCAAAACAAAAATAATAAACCCTCAAAGTGGGTTAGATTTTATTCACCATAATATTGTTACAAGTGCACTTAGTACGAGAACAAAAATAGATACTACACAATTTAATTAAAACACTTTATAAGAGAATCATGTCACAATTTTATTGTTATAATACTATAAATTTTATTTGATTCTAAATCATAGTATTCCTTTCAGAAATCAATGAGTAAAATAACTGTTATAAAGCAAAATAAGGAAGTCAGAAGTGATTTATCACGCACTGATTGAACGCATTTGATAAAGTTAAAAGTACTTAAAAAACATTTTAAATACAAATGAGGAATTCTCTCATTCATAAATCCTGGAATGTTTTATACCATATTCGAAGCCTAGCCTAACAACATACCTGTGGCACAGACAGCATCTATTGTTAAATAGAAAGAAAACTGAATTAAGGAGAGCGTAGTGTCAAACAGGCCTGTGCACAGATCACGCTGATAGAACCAGACTATCTGTAAAAGCAAGTTATTTCACTTTTATGAGACTCCAGGGGGTTGGAGTAAAAGACTGAGCCTCAGGGCCTTTTCCTTCCATGGAAATTCTGTGTTTTTATTATTTAAAACCGATGGAAATTTGGATACAAGTTTCATAGTCTCAGTTGTGTACTCTTATCAACGGGGCATATGACCTTTTACTGCGATAACTTTTTAAGTAGTTAAATAAATTTCATGTCTGCTTAAAGAGCTCTCTCCAGCTCACTGCTGTCAGTTAACATGTGGGCTTAAAAAGCGAGGCAAGAGTTCTTCTCGGTCGACGCCCATCTCATTCTGCTTGCTCTTCATGCCGTTGCACTGTTCTGGTTTTCTAGAATAGGGATCTTTACCATGCGCATAATTTAAGAATTGAGTAAGACGTGCAATGAATTCTTGACCTAATCAACCCTTTACTCTCTCAAAATATAGACTTCAAGGGAGAGAAAATAGCCTGCTTATTAAGACATGCTATATATTCTAAATCATCTCCATAGTACAAAAAAAAATTTACAAGTACATTTTAAATACATAAAAATATATTCTCTCTAAAAATATTGATTACATTTGATACATAGAAAACTTTTTTTAAAAAATAAAGCTATTTTATAACAAACTATAAGAATGTAATAACTAATCTGTTTGAATTTTAGGGAACTTAAAGAAAACATAACTATTACCATTGGATTTAAAAGTTAATAGGATTCAAAATAAAGGCAATATTAAAAAGCAATTATCAGTGACTATGGAGTTATAGTACTCACCTTATAGACTTTAATAAAAATCAATCAAGATATTAATAATGCAGTGATAAAAGTTTATCTGATAATATATTCCTGTGGGCCACCAACAGTCATTCTGATTTTGAGGAAATACTCAGATTATTTGAGGGAAAACATTTACAAAGGATTTGAAACAAGACAATCACTCTAAAGTTCTCTTATCAAAGGTAGAGAGGAAAAAGTTAATGGGGTAAGTGTGAAGCTCATCAGTATTTTACAAAAAATGACGAGATTTGAGGGAGGCAAAGGGGTACATGTGCCAACCTGTTCCTATGATGAAGAAAAAATGAGTGAATTCGAAAATCACACATGCAAACGGAACTCAATCTTCTATATAAAGGGTCAGAGGACACGTTATATATATATTTTTTCTCATTTCTAGGATATTGAGAAGACTCATATGAACCCAGAAAAGGATGCCTTCCATATATCTCAAGAGTCATCACAACACCACACCAGAAGTAACCAAGATTCTTACAACTACTCCCGATGGTTTAGCAGAATTGGTTCCCAGACAGTCATCGCTTCCTAATTTGCAGAAATTAGTTATCCCATCCCAATCCCACCTCAAGTCCGTCACCTGTGACTGCTGGCCCAGATTGGAATCAAATATACGAGGGCTTCTGGTTTAGCACAAAAATGACAAATCAGCTAACATTTCCATTCTGGTATTTCATTGTGTTTTAATTTCAGGTTCTCACAGTTCTTGTCTCATGAAAGGCATTTACAGGAAAGCAGGTAGAACTAGAAATTCCTGCACAACTATTCCTTGTATGGGGCAAGGGTTAT
>NW_006443566.1:601372-607679 GCF_000325575.1 Pteropus alecto
ATCTAATCAGGACATAAATGCCTCATTCAAAGCAAATAAAGTCCCAAAGTGAAAACTTTAAAATTTTCTAATCCACAAATCACAGCTAAATCCTGAATTTCAGTGAAAGCGTTACAATTAATTGAAGTTATTTTCATCGTAAACAATGAAGGGATAGTGGGGAAAAGAGAGAGGTAATCAGATTTCTAATCAGGATCTACGGACGCTGAAAATGGGGTGGTTTGGTGGTGGTAATTGTACGTGCTTGGCACAGAATAGGTGCTTGGTAGAAGTTTACTAAATTGAATTTTAAAAGGCAACAAAAAAAATCCTGTCATTCCTCTTTCATTTTCTTAATGTAAATGTCAACAAAGAAGGCAGGACACATTTTAGTATTTTCACAAGAAAAAATTCTAAAAGGTAGAGAAAAGGACAGGACACTGCGTACACCAAGGCTTAGCACTGGGAGACTCTGGAGTCCACGTGGGCCGGCTATGTCCCCTGCTCCCTCCGTGGCCTGCATCGTCACTGTGTGTGAAAAAGCAAAGACGGGTAAGGTAGACAGGTCTGGGTTCTGTCCTGCTGACTTACCAGCCAACTTCCAAACAACTTTAAGGCTCATTTCCTCAACTTTAAAATGAACATCATAATAGTACCTACCTCACAGTGTTGTTCAGAATTAAACAATTCCCCTTAACCATTTGGCCCAGTACCACATGTAAATACGTGATAGCTGTAAATTAGTACTTGATCATGTCTCCAACTTAGTGAAAGTACCTTAAAGGCAGGAACATGTTATACCTCCCTGTGTTCTAGCTAGAAAGGGAAAAATAAATTAAAGGGCTTATTAATAAGTTGTTAACTGGCTAATGTTATAAAAGAGACAAAATATTAAAATTAAAGCCAGATTCAAATGTGTTAAATATTAAAAGTACCCTATGAAAGTAGTGAGGCATTTTCAAGAAACAACAGAAAGAGTTAGTGTGCCTTAACTACCCTTTCATGTTTTTTAGATGCTCTTCTAGGGTTGTATGTTATTTCTGCTACTATATTTAAAGAGCATCCCTCCCTCTGTCTTATCGTGATCCTTACTCTCATGATCCACATATACCTCTATACACTCCATCTTTACCTCATACAATACATATATACATGTACACATATGCATGCATACAGATGTATGCATAAGTACACAAATATCTATATATAAACAGAGTAGGAAAAAAAATCCAAAATCCAGAGCAACCAATAAAACAGCCAGAACAGAGGATGTGACAAACGGTATGAAATCCAGAATACTTGCTTATATTTCTCAAACGAAAAAAAAAAAAAGCCTACTTTCCTGGAATCCATCCTCCACAGGGAGTGAGAGGTGAGAGCACACTTGGCATGCCTTTCAAGGCAATAGAGAGACTGGGATTTTCAAAGTTCAGTAACATGATGAGTGATGCGTCCACACATCTCGGTTACAGCTAAGCTTAGAGGATAGGGAATTCTGAGTCAGGAAAAGGGGTTAATATTTCTTGCCTTCAGATCTTATGTGCTTCTCTTCTTAAAAGGGAGATCAAAAATGTGTACTTAAACTGAAAGCAAGCAGAGGGTTCTTTCAGGTAAATATAAGTAACCTAGAGCCTATTTCATTCCAGTTCATCTCCAGTGCCCAGGTCTTAGCAAGAGGTGGCTTTAAAAAAAAAGGAACAGTAACAAGAAATGTGCAGTAAGGGAACAGTTTTACACAAAATATATTTTCCCTTATATTTCACATTTTTGTAAGTTATAATTGGCTCAACATTTTTATGGATAGGCTTTTTCCACGGCGCTTACCCACAGCTGCTAGAGATTTGTGTGTTTTAAAGGAGCGGCAGCTTAACGTATTACAATAGTTAAGTGACTTTAGAGTACAACTGCATGTGCAGGTCAGCCCCTAACCACAAAGGGACACTTCTTATCTCATATTTTCCAGTAGAAATCATTTACAATGACGTGTTAACGTATCACTTAATTGTACAGTTTTGTTTAAAGTTATATGTTTTTTACCATAAAAGGTGACGTTTAAGTTGCTTATCTGCTCCTTATTTCAATAAGACTGAAGTAAACATCCCTGCATATTCTCTTTAGTCTGCGTCTGATTTCATTAGGACAAATTGCTGGATGCTAGATAGATCTTGTCCAAATGCCTCTGATTGGTTAATAACGCTGTACATTTCCAGCAGCAGTAAGCACAACTGCCCATATACCATTCTCTCATAAAAGGACTTCTCATCACTTTAAAACCTTTAGTGATTTGACAAGTGAAAAAATATAGCATTTCATTTTAACTGTTAGTGGAGTTGAACTACTTTTCATGTTTATTACTCATTTGCATTTCTTATTTGTTTTGTAAATGGTTAATACTTTTTGATTAAGGTCTTCATAAATACACATACATGTATCTTTTAAGCTCAGAGTCCTTAGCCTTATTTGTTGCAAAGATTTTTAAGATTTTCAATTTTCCTTTTTGAAGAAATTTAAAGTATTTATGTATTTGAATCTGTGGATTTCTTTCCTTTGTGATTTCTTCCACTGTTTTTATGTCTATTCCTATCCTTAGGTCTGATATATAGTCACCTATATTTTCTTACGTTTAAAAAAATGGGTTGCATGGCTTCATACTTAGTATATTTTTTTTTATTTCATCTGGAATTACTTGGCCGTAATCATGTGATCAAGATTGTGAGGTGAGGCCGTAACTTTATATTTCTCTAAATAATTAACCAATAGTCCTAGAAATACTTACTGAACAATCCTTTTACTACTTTATATTGACACATACTTGTACGGAGTACCAGGTGATTTATTGTCATGACCAAAAAAAAAGGTGATTGTTGGTCTGGATTTAGATATTTATCTTATTAATAATATCAATACCAAAACAATAGAAGTGGTGGTGACAGTTGACATTTATTGAAAACTTACTAGAATACAGATACCATTTGAAGTACTTTATGGTGCTTAAATGAAGCGCATCATTTAATTCTCACAGCAACCCAATGAGTAAGTATAAAAACCCACAGGTTCAAGTAACTCTTTTTTTAATGTAATATATGTATATATATAAAAAAAAAAAAAGATTGTCAAGGCTTCGGTACAAATATTAAATGATGAAAAAATGTCAAGAAGAAAGTTTGAAATGTTACTCTACATACTAGATGTATAATAGAAAAAATGATGAGCTTTCTGCTACTTTATGAAATAATTTAATTGGAAAAAATTATCGAAGAGGAGTAGCAGTTTAATGTAGGGGTTAAAAACTATAAGCTCTTTTTCTGTTAGAAGACATTTTTTCAAATATACTTAAATAAATTTTTGATACTCCTCTGAATTTAAGATGATGTGTAAAATATAAAAAAAAATAAAACAGTGTCAATGCCCTCAAAACATCCATATCTAAAAGGAGACATAGAAAATATTCCCAAATATTTGTAGTTTTAGGGGTTTCACAACATAGGCTCATGACTAGAAACTAAGATTTTTCTTCAAGTACTCTTAATCTGTCTGATTGGACTTCGACACTTCTCTTAAGTAAAAAAAATTAAACTCAGTTATGATTTGGATATTTTCAAAGCTACTTCACTACATTTTATTTCTGTAATGCCATTCATTGAGATAATTAAATTTAATGCTTACATATGTAAATTAAGAATCATTTATTATTAAAATAAGCTTCATATTGCAGATAAGTGTTATACTTGTTAACCCTATCATTTCAAATGTTAATGATTTTTTAATGGTAAAAAACCTGAAGCATCCAAAATATACCGAAGTATGGGAAACATAATTTATGAAACACCTTTTCAAAGAAATTGGTTGAAGCCACTAAAATTATAATTATAAAATTATACAGTAACATAGAAATGCATCTGATGTAATAAATGGAGAAAACTGGACAGAATACAATAATCATACTTACACTCTGGGTTTTACTTTTTTACTAATATAAAAATTAGTATAGATAGAAATACAGAAGAACATGTATAAAAATGTTGTGTTAAGGAGAGAGGGTTGTAGGCAATTATTATTCTATTTTTCAAACTTTCTGTAATGTTACATAATTTTAGAATTTGAAAAAAAAAAAAAAACACACAAAAAACACAGAGTTCATAACATATGAACAAGCGAATGAACTCCCAGTATTGGCAGATGTATTTGTGTGGTTATAACAACATATAACACAAAATACATTTTGACTATGTCTCAAAGGCAGGGTCTCGTCTTCTACATTTTGAAATGATTACGGTAATAAATCAATGTTTTTAAATGTTCGCCATAGTTAGAAATAACCAATAAATTACAATATTAAAAAGGCAATGAAAGTGAAAATAATGGAAAATGTTTCTTGAGAAAATGAGAAGGTAAGAACTAAAGATCAAAGGTCAAGGAAGATAAAGAGAGAACCAGCAGTCTCACCTGAGAAGTGAAGATGATAGTGAAGAAAAGCAGTCAGGGTTCTGAAAACTTACAACCAAACTAAAACATGGATGTGAAATCTTTTTTAAAGTCACAAATCATTATCATATTCTTTGGCTCCTATAAATAACTTCAGTATAAATTTATAATATAAATATTTATATTTTTAATGATCTTTTTCATGAAATTTTGACATTTAGGATGGTATTTTATTAAAAATACATGACTGTTTTATAAACAAACATGTCCATTAACACAAGAGACCCTCCAACAGAGTCAAGGTAACTCACCACCACCACTAACAGCCTCAAAAACATACATGTGAACCAGGGTAAAGCGGTACGTGCTTTTATGTTAATTCGAAAGAATATATACTATTATGTTACCACTTATAATTTTCAAATGGGACAGTTTTAGTCTTTAGTTACATTATTTTAGGTATCCAAACTGGTCTAATAACATCAGGTATTATGCATTCCCTTGTTTTTTAATAATAATTTTCCAATATGTTTAAGTTTTACAGATGTTTGTAGGATGGGCAAAGAAGAATCTCAGTGACACCTGTTTTAATCGTAACAGAGCGACAGGCACCTCGAAAATTAGAGATTTACAGAAGGAGCCACTCTAAAGTTACTAATTTTTGAAGAAATACACTTATTTGATACAAACACAATCAAGAAAACTGCTTACTTTCTTAAAAGGAGATAAAAATAAACATTTTAATTGTTTTGTCTCACCTTAAATATACTCGTGTGGATTTTTTTTTAAATTTGGGAGAACTACCAAAAATACTGTATGAATATTTTTTTGTATCTTAAAACACTGGATTAATGTGAAGAAGCAAATATTTCACTAGTTCAAGTTAACTAGTAACTTAATTACAAGGAAAATTTTAATATAAATGACTTTTAAAAGAAGACTTTAAAAAAACCCACGTGGACATTAATAAAAACTAAGCAGCTGAAAACTATTATACAATGTTAAGCTCCTGACAACAAAACATTGAAAATTTCCATTAAAATCAGCATTTTTAATATAAAGCCAATATTGTCATAATGATATAAATCATAACAGACATGTAAAAACTATGTAGTAACAAGATCCTAAGACAAAATTATTGTTGAAATGACGCTCTCATAGTATGCCAATTATAAAATTATCCCAAAGACAGGGGAGGATAATTAAGAACATCTTAAAGCAACAAACAAGTAAAAATCTTGGGAAGAGGTTTAAATTGAAAAGAAATGCCAATACAAAATTATAAAAGTTAATAATAAGATCTGAAGAAGCTGGGTGAGCCAGCTTCTATATTCATCTTATGAAACAGTGTCAGGGGAGAAAAATCAGAGAAACATGAACGTTATCATGGATTACATTTATCGACCGCACAGATGCTAATTTTGTATATGAAGGGGAAAAGGCGCTTGAACAAACAGAAAATTCATCTCTGGAATGTTACAGGTTCAGAGTTGCTCTCAGTAAAACTTAAAGAAGTGTTCAAATGCCATAAATGCCATTGAATCTTTCAACTCATCTCGAGCTAAAAATAGAAATTCAAAGTACCTAATAAAATCATAGAAGCTAATATAAAATATCAATTTGCAACTTCCAAGGGAAAAAAATCACTTAGGTCTTAAAAAGTTTTCCTGATACCACTGACAATTTCTAAAGCGTAGCACAGCATTACCATAAAAAAAAAAGAGAAACCATATGAGAATTTAATTTTCTGCCAGCCAGCTAATAAAGAAATGAGTTCTTAGTTATACTCTTTCGAAATTATGAGAAAATACAGTATGCACATATAAAATTGAATATAAAAATATAGTTCTGAAAAGAGAGGAAAATTGGATTTGAAATTTTAATATATTTTTTTAAGTTGAGT
>NW_006443566.1:607754-629269 GCF_000325575.1 Pteropus alecto
TATGCAGAGTTCTTTCTTGTTCAAGAAAGAACCTGTACCACTTTTGAAAGAATGCTTCTAAATGTTCTCTTTGTATAAATTCTATTTTTTGGAAAAATATTAAGGCAGTATATTTAGACATAGCTATATTTACCTACATAACATTCTTTAATAAAATGGATGAATATTGGCAGAAATGGGAATTTTTACGAAATTTAAAAAATAGGCAATGTAACTTGTTGAGGATCAATGGTGCTTATTTATAGGAGAAATAAGAAACAGGTTTAGAAAAAACATAGACGTATAGATGGATAAATAATAACATTTAAAAGAAATAACAGCAAATGGACAGTTTTGATTTTATTAAACTTTATGGTAAACACTTTAGTTAAATAGAAAGAACAGTCTTAACTTACATAAGTCCCAAAAACTGATCTTGTTTTAAAAGAATGCATGAAGTACTCCAGGAAGGGCAAAAGTGGAGAAAAATTGATGATTTTTCAGGAAACCATTTGCAAGAAATTATGTTTGAAGACAGATGCATGATAAGCAGCACTTTGTGAAATGATTATAACGAGATTTCAATAATGAATTAACCAGAGGTAAAATATTCTGTAATTCTTACCAATGTAAAAAAAAAAAAAATCACTCTTCATATGCACTATTTTGTATGGCATTAGGAAAAAGGAGAGAGAATCTTTAAAACAGACCATTGTACCATCAAGAAACAATTACCTTTAGGATGCACACACATGCGCTCACACACACACACACCGAAAATACACTAACTTCCACACCATCCACCAAAGGTAAATGAAATAGATATATAATTAAATATAAATGAAATATATGTAATAAGTGAAATATATATAAAGTAAATAATTTGCAATCTTTATATATAAAAAGACTGGCCACCTTAAAAGGTGCAATTTTCTGCAATTCATATTTACAGCATACTATCGATTTCCGTTCATGTTACTATAAAATTTTATGCAAATACCACACAACTTACATTGCCCACTCAGTGTACTTTTTTCCTTCCTTCCAAAAATAAAAGCCAAACGATTTTTTTATTGATAAATATCCTGACCTCAAAGAATGTGGTGTGTTACACATCAGTAAGATCCATACCACACAGTGTACATTTGTATCAGCGACAGCTTATTAAATGTGGTTTTAAGATACAATTCATATACAAATAGACATTCAATTCTTGGAGTATTATAATATTGCTTTTTTCAAAAGAGTCCAGTTAGATTATTGTGGAATAGTATGTATTTTTCAAAAATGTAACTGATCATCAGGTAAGGACTACTTATATACACACTGTTTTGTGCTTAATTTTTATGTACTTCAAAGAAAGTGAAAATAACCAAATGTATTCACTGGGCCATTGGCCTAATTTTAATCGATAGAGGTCATGGGTCTACAGGTTGACCCTGGGCAGTCCCAGTTTTGGTTCAAGGTCTGCAAGGTAGATCACTTTTGTTTTTCCTTTCCTTCTGTGGACTCGGAAGACACAAGGTGTGGAGGAGGATGAAGGACAAGGCTAAGGTTCTAAAATAAAGGTCTCAGAAATTTTTCTAAGTAGATTTTGGAAAAGCCCCCGTGAGAAGGCTAAACTTCCTGAAACTCTCTCGATTATTTTCCGGAGCTTCTCTAGAACTGGAGAAAGACATCATGTGCCAAGGATGGCTATAGACCCACTCTGTGTACATAGATGTTCTTTCAAAATAGTGGCACTTGGACATATCTGTGAAAGTAGTGGTACCTGCTGGCATTTGACGCACACCAGAATACTATGGTCATTTGTATGACACACAGTGACTAAAATGTTACAAATCTATTCCACTTTGTTGACTTGTACTGTTTAAATTACTTCTTTTAGTGAAAGAAACATTTGATATGTGGAAGACATATCAAATCTCAAAAGGGTAACTTTTTCCTCAATGCATTGATTACCATGGGTATATTTAGAGTAGGAGAATGGAGAAGGTGATGGTTAATTTTATGTGTCAAATTGGTTGGGACACAGTGCTGAGACATTGGGTCAAACATTATTCTGGATGTTTCTGTGAAGGTGGTTTTTGGATGAGATTAACATTTAGACCAGATTACCCTCCATAATGTGAGTGGGCCTCATCTAATCAGTTGAAAAGAGATTAACTTCCCCTGAGCAAGAAGGAACTGTGCCAGCAAATGATCTTTGGACTTGAACTACAACTCTCCACTGGATTGACTGGCCCACCCTGCCTCCGTAATCACATAAGCCAATTCCTTAAACTCTCTCTTTCTCTGTATATATACGTGTGTGTGTGTGTGTGTGTGTGTGTGTGTGTGTGTGCACACTCTGTTTCTTGACTAATACAGAGGATTAAGAAGGAAATGTTAAATTTTAAATGTTAAAATTTTAGAATAAACATTTCCTAGTTAGTGCAGAAATCGACTTATATTTTAACGTCCCTTAGAATAGAGAAAAATCAATAAATCCAATTTTTGGTTCTCTGAAAGAATCGATAAAATTGATAAACCTTTATCTACTCTAATTTTAAAAGAGAGAGAAGACCTTAATTACTAAAATTAGGAATGAAAGAGAGGATACTGCTACCAACCTTGAGGAAATAAAAAGAGTACAAGAAAATACTATGAACAACTATATGTCAACAAATTAGATAGTTTAGAGGAAATGGACCAAAAAAAAAAAATCCAAACAGATCTTTAAACAAGCAAAGGGATTAAATTGGTAATCAAAAACTTCTCACAAAGAAAAAAGCCCAGGGCCAGATGGCTTCACTGGTAAACCCTATCAAACGTTTAGAGAATAATTAACCCAATCTTTTACAAATACTTTAACAAATAAGAAGAGTAGGGAACACTTTCCATGTATGAGGCCAGTACTATACTGACATTGAAATCAGACAAAGATATCACAAGGAAATCTGTAGACCAATATCTCAATTCCTCAAAATACTAGCAACCCGAGTTCAATAAAACCAAACATAAAAAAAGGATTATATACCGAGAGCAAGTGGGATTTATCTTAGGAATGCAAAGTTGGGTCAACAAAAAAAATCAATCAATGTTAATACACCACATTAGGAGAATTAAAGAAAAAAGCCACAATCATCTCAATTGATGCAGAAAAAGAATCTTCTATATCCAAGATGAAGTAATCTTCAAACAGATAGTTTTACTACTTTCTTTCTAGAGGCCTTTTATTTCTTTCTCTTGCCTAATTGCTCTAGCTAACACCTCCAGTACAGTAAGTGTCAAGAATGTACATGCTTGTCCAGTTTCTGATCTTAGGGTGATCTCATCTAGCTTCATGGCTTTAAATTTGATCTAACTTTGACAACTTCCAAATCAATACCCTGAGCTCAAAGCTGTCTATCCAACTGCCTGTTTGACATCTCTGTTTGGATATCTTAAACTCAATATATCCTAAATGGAATACCTGATCTTCCCCTGCCTAAACCCTCTCTTGCAGTTTTTCCCATCTCAGTAAATGGTGACTCCATCCTTGAAGTCATGAATTCCAAAAACCATGCACTCACCCTTGATTCTCCAGTCTGTCTGAAAATCCTGTCACTTCTACTTTCAAAGTGTATCCAGAATCTCACATCTTCTCACTACGTCCAATGATATCTCGGTTCAAGCCACAGTCATTTTTGTCTGGATTATCACATAGTTTCCTGCTTTTGCCCTTGCTCCACGACGGTCCTTTCTCAACTGCTCAGCCAGAGTGGTCCTTAATGTACGTCTCATCATGTCACTGCTCTGCTCATAATCATTCTATGATTTCCCATCTCGCACAGAAGAGAGCCAAGGAATGCCCCTCCGCCTCTCACCCTTCCATAACCCCTCTGCTACTTTATTGACCCATAAAGTCCTCCCTTGTTCACTCTGCTCTGGCCACACTGGTCTCCTCACTGATCCTCAGACACATCAGAGCCCCAGGGCCTTTGCACATGCTTGTTTCATTCCTCAGAATGCTCATTTCCCACAAGCCTTCAGGCTTTTGCTCAAATATGATCTCAGTGAGGCATGCCTTAACTATCCTATTGAAATTCGAAGCCTCATTTCCCCAGCTCCCCACATCACCCCATTTCTGCTTTACTTTTCCTCATAGCACTTATTACCATATAACATACTACATAATTTATTTGTCTGTCTTCAGTCCTATCCCAATATGGAAGTTCTATGAAAGGGTATTTGTTTTGACCTCTCTTAAAACTCCAGGTCCTAAAACAGTCTAGAAACATACAAGGCACTCATTAAATACTAGAGAGAAAATCTAGAAACAGCATTATAAGAAAGTTATATTCTGCAAATACCAGAAAAATACTGCTAACCAGAGCTATACTGAATTTCTCTTGAGGGCGGACATGGAACTGGAAAGGGAGAGGGAAAGGAATTCCTGTTCGGTTTGTGAAAATTACAATAAATACTATTTCACTTTTAAACAATTTATTAAATAGAGCCATATGAAGCTGCTGCCATTATATTGTTTTTTGACCTTCAAAAACAGCAATTTTATATACCTCAACCTAATTAACATATTACTTTGATATAAATTTTTAAATTATCTTCAAAATTACGGTGTGAGAACACAAAAGAAAAATTAGACAGAAAGAAAACAATCTGGATTTGGCTATAAAAATTAAAATATCTCTATGCTGTGAAAATTACATAGAATAAGGTAAAATCCAACCCTAAGGCCAGAAGAAAATGCAAAAATGCACTCAACAGGGAGAACATTAATACTCGTGACACAAAGAGCTCGTCAAATTACTAGGAGACTGATAAAGAACCTGATAGAAAAAATAGGCAAAGAAACGATAATTCAAGTGAAAAAGAAGAAGAAAAACTAATAACGAGTCAGAGTATTGCACCAAACCACAGCATACTGTAAGGTGTTTAACCAGATAATACTTTTACCATAAAACAGATTTATCATTTGTTAGCATGTTGCTTATGAGACCTCTTTTAAAAATGCATAAGATCTGTAGGTATTTTAAGAATTTGGCTTTTGGGGGGAAAATACCACAAAACAGTCAATATGTTCAATGAATTTATAACAAAGTGATAATAGTATAAAAATAATATAGTATTCTCCCTTTTTCCCCAGAGGATATGTTACAAGACCCCCAGTGGATGCCTGAAACCATGGACAGTACAGAACCCTATAATATACTATGTTTTTCCTATACATACATACCTATAGTAAAGTTTAACTTATAAATTTAGGCACAGTGAGAGATTAATAATAACTTACATAATAGAACAATTATAACAATATACTATAATAAAAGTTATGTGAATGTGATCACTCTTTTCAGGGGATCCATTGCTGATTGAAGTCTCCATACAGGCTCAGTGTTTTCTGGCACATTATTGTCAGTCAGAACATGTTTCCTGTTCATGTTTTTTACCCATGAATTTCATGCCTTTTCCATCTTAACTAAGCACTTATCACATACTGCGGCCATAACGTTAGCCGTCTGAGGCGCAAAAGCAAAACTAGCATGAATTTCTTTTTCCTTCTTCACAATTTCACAGAAGATTTGTTCTTACCATAGACCTTAGCAACCTCAGCATCTGCTCTTTTCTTCCTTTCCTGATTAAGAAGAACTTTCATCTGTTCACTTACAGGAAGCACTTTACATGCGGCTTCTCTTTGGCATAACTTAATTGCCAGCACCAATGTCTCCTCTTGCACTCTGGGGCCATTATTAAGTAAAATAAGGGTGACCCAAACACAAGCACTGTGATAGGTAACAACTGGCCTGATAACCAAGGTGGCTACTCAGTGACTAATGGGCGGGGACTGTCTGCAGCGTGGAGACGCTGGACAAAGGGATGATTCACATTCCAGGCAGGATGGAGCGGGACGGTGGGAGTTTCATCCCACTACTCGGAAAGGTGACCAACTTAGAGCTTACGAATCGTTTACTGAATTTATTCTGAAATTTCTCACTACTGTTTTTGGACTGCGGTTGACCACAAGTAATTAAAACTACGGAAAATGAAACCTTGGATAAGAAGGCAGGCAGTATGCTTCTCAAGTAACTTGCTAGATTCCCTGATGGGACGGTGGGAGTTTCATCCCACTACTCAGAAAGGTGACCAACTTAGAGCTTACGAATCGTTTACTGAATTTATTCTGAAATTTCCCACTACTGTTTTTGGACTGCAGTTGACCACAAGTAATTGAAACTACGGAAAATGAAACCTTGGATAAGAAGGCAGGCAGTATGCTTCTCAAGTAACTTGCTAGATTCCCTGAACTCAGTCATAACTAAACAAACTTCTAGGTGCATGAAACTATGGTGGTCTCTTGACACACATGTGTCAGACAAGCATTTAGACCAGAAAGAAAGAATGTCATGATGCACATATATTAAAACATATTGGCCATATTTTTTTCTTTGCTATAGGAAGGTGTAGAAAGGACAATGATAATTTCTAAGACCAAGAGGTAGACTGGATAGCTATACTCTATAATCAGGGCTTGCCAATTCAAAAGCCTATAGAAGCTAAACAGGTAGAAAACTCTTAAACTGCATTCTGTCGAGACTAAACATTCTGCACAACATTCAGCTGTGGAAGAAATAGGTTGTCCTATTTTTCTTTAAATACTCTGTGGTAATTTTTATTCCCCCACATTTGAGAACACGGATACAAAGAAATACTTCTTATTATAATATGAGCACAAACATAAGTGTTAGGAGAATGCCTGCTGATATTCTGCAAGCACTGGCAAGACAGGAAGGAGCGGTGGAGACTGTGTTGAACTGGAGAGCTTGTGTTCCGTTTGAGGAGTCGGCCAATTATGAGGAGTTGAGAAATGAAGTTGGTCAAAACTTTTGTTAAAGGAGCCAGAAAATTTTACGTGAAATTTCTCATATTTGGGTGCAAACAAAAATATATCTTTCGTTTAAACACATCTTAAAGATTGTCTGTGAGCCACCAATAATGACACAAGTTATTATGATGTATGATATTCTCATTTTACCTACGTGGTGCCCTACTTTCATCTGTAATAGGGTGATACAGAATGGTCTCTTGGAAGCACAAAGCCCTCTGCCTTTGCAAAGGAAAGCACTTTTCTGGGTTCTGGAATATCTACATGCTTAACTTCACCTGCTAATGCCAAATTCTTTTACCTGAAGTACTCCTGTGGTCTCAATTCCATCTAATCTAGTCTGCTTTGGGGCTTTGTTCAACCCGTTACTTTCCGCCTCAGACATTCAGTCCTTTACCATTGGTCCCGTCATCTGTCTACAAAATTGATCCTATTTTCCTTTCCCACTAAACTATATCTGCCCTCAACTCTAAAAACCTGGCTTGAACTCAAGCACTATCTTGCTTTCATTGTCCACGGCTGCTCCTTGCAATTTCGCTTCCAGGAAAGTTATTTCTCAGATTTTATCTGTGACTCCAGATGACAGAGTTGTCGCCAATGCCAGTGCCATTTTATCAGATTCCATTTTCTCTAAACTCTCTAAAGAAACCCACTTTACTGATCACCTTTGCTTTTGTGCTTTGTCTACTGATTAAATATTAATTTTATAAAACTCCTACATGCTTTAAGAGATATACAGATTAAAAATCCATATTTTGTTATTTGAATGAAATTTTATACAAAGAATAATGGGAGTGCAAAAATCAAGCAAAATGTTAAGAAATGTGTAAATGACAGCCTGTCATTGAAGGTCTCACATTATTAAGTGCCATGCTAAATTTCCAGCCCTATCATCCACATGTCACCCAAACTTAAATATGCCTCAGGCTCTGCGACAGTCATCTGTCTCCACGTTATTGCCTCTACCTTCAGCCTCTGCTGCTAATGATAATTCCACCTAATCCATGGTGCCCAGTTTTAATGTCATCTCTTGTGAGACTGAGTCCCTCACCGTCACAGGCTCAAATGATCCACCTCTCTTCTGAATTAAGGCATTTTATGTGACACTCATCAGATAATGCTTTTTGCCGCGGTTATTCATTGGATGGCTATACATGTCCCATCTAATTGAGTATAAACCATTAAAATCAGAGAGAGCAGTCTCCCCTCTATTTTTGAGAGAGGTAGAAGCTTACAGTCATGGCTGCCCATTTCTTGACCTCTCCCTGTATCCAAGTGTTCAGGTGGTCTCCTCCCACACCAACTCTGGCTCGGCCACGACACTGTTTTGACCAATGGGACATTAGCAGGTGTGATGTGAGTGGAGGCTTCAACAACACGTATCTACCAGATTATTTTCTAATCCTCTCTGGAACCCTGAGACCACCAGCTTACTGGGGAAGGGTGAGGGACTACATGAAACAGAAACAAGTTCACCTAGCTCACCAACCCCACTTCCCAGATCAACCAGACCCCAGCCAAACCACCAGACTGCACTGATCCACCAAGCTAAAACAGACCAGAACCACCTGGCTGACCACAGAATAAGGAGAATAATAAATGCGTGTCGTTTTAAGCCATTAAGGTTTCTGAGGACGTAAGGGGAGGCATTAATCGATATACAGAGTATCTGGCACACTTGTTTTGAATAAGTAAAGAATTAGTGAAATTTTAACCTCTCTCTGATCATTTAATTCTTAGTAAATTATAGCTTTTCCAGCCTAAAAATTGGCATGCTCTATCTTTCTGCACAGAGTTTTTTGTTTTGTAGAACAAGAAACTAGAAGGCAGTGTATTTTAAAGGATAGAGTACAGGTATTATATCTACGTAGATGTGGAATTGAAACCACAATTCACCATTTACTATTTTTAGGAAATCCTGTAAACGTTCTGGGCCTCAATTTCCTTTTTGTAAAGTGAATAAAATACCACCGATTTCACAGTATTTGAAATACTATATTATACATATTAAACACCAAATATAATATCTGACACATTTCTTCAGTAATCAAGAGATATTATCATATACATTTGACGCCTAAACAGCACAGGGTTTAGGGGTGCTGACCTGTGCGCAGTCAAAAATCCACATTGCAATTTTAACTCCCGAAAAACTCAGTTGTTCCTCAGCATCTGTGGGGATTGGTTCCAGGACCCCCGTGGATAGCAAAACTTCAGATGCTCAAGCCCCGTATATGAAACAGCATAAAACCATGCATACACACCCACCAACTCTAAACTTCAGATGGAAAATACTGTTTTCGATCCATAGTTGGTTGAATTTGCAGATGCGAAACCTGAGAATACAGAGGGCTGACTATATATTTACTGAAAAATACCTGCATATAAGTGGACCTGTGAAGTTCAAACCCACGTTGTTCAAGTGTCAACTACAGAAATATTAATCTGAAAATAAGGAAATTGAAGCAGTTATCTATAAATCTGTTTCTACACTATTACCCCTCATGACCGAAAGTAGAGAACTTGTGAGCATACCAATACATGGCAAGGTTGGGGAACAGTCTGAAGTGAAATGCAGATGATACTTCTGATGCCTTTAACAATTTCTAGATATCTTGGCTTTTGTTTATAATATCGCTTGGCGTCGCCAAACTGGAAATTTTTCCTTCCAATACAGATTAATCATAAAGTTTAATTATATTTGGAGCTGTTCAGTCAATGGTTATTTAGGGGATGGTGTTAAGGGAATAATAAATCATTAGAAAACATTACCAAAAAGTTATTTACAAAGAAATAAGTTATTTAGAAGCTTTGAATAATTTACAGCTAACCAGATAATTTAGAAAGCTCCAGATACTGTTAATGGAGTAAAATTACTTAGCACAAATGGATGCTTTATCATCTTCTCTCAAAAAATATATAATGGTTTACAAAAAATATAGCACCTGGAAAGCTTCTTGAATAATAACCAGAGCACACTACAAATTCCTTTGTGTCCAACCCATTGAGCCTGTTTAATACAAAGGATCGTGCTCCCCCACTGAACAGCAGGACATGCTAATGCAAATATGCTAATTTAAGGTAAAACAATATAATGGTTTTGAAGAAAGCAACAGAAAGAAAGAAATCTTCTTCCATGACCAGTTGCTCACCTATATAGGTTCCACTGTGGTTACCAGCATAGTCAGCATCTTCTGGATGGAGTGTAAAAGCATTCAGAACAAAAGCCAAGAAATAAAGCAGAAGTTAGATGCCCAGCCACAGATGCAAAAAGTAAACTACTTAAAACAATTATGTAAAGCACAGCACAGAACAGCCTTCACAATGCCACTCTTAAACATAAAACGCTGTTTTATATTTAAGTTTAAAGTAGCATTTCGAAATATCATGCAATTCTTTTCTCAACCTTCTTCAGAGGTTCCTTGATACGGTTCCAAGAAAATTATAAAAGACTTGCCTGGGATATTTATACTTTCGCAGTTAAGGAAATGACAACACTTGATCCCCAAAGTAAATTTATTTTTGTAAATCAGGCTCTTTGATAATATGTAAAATATAGCACTTATTTGGGCTCACTGGATTAGACAGAAAGGTTAAGATTAAGATGCATCCTTTCTTTTAATAGAAAAGATTCTGTGTTGGAAAGGAATAAAGGCATAATATTTCTATTTTTATTTTGCCTTTTAAAATGAACAGATGAAAACATTTAAAAGTAATATGCTATTAATTATTTCCAGGAATTAATACTGGGCTATGCTTGTCTTAAAAACTTAATCTAAGCAGAGGAGTACTTATTATATGGGCCTCTAATCTTTACATAAATATACCTCTAGAACTAACAGCACAGCTCGTGCAGAAATCAAGTAATTGAGAAGATTCTCCCCATATCCATGTTAAAATAAGTCTTTCAATATGTTTGAATAACATTGTTTTCCTCATTCACCTTTTTTTATTCAGACTACTGACAGTGAAAAAGAAACATAATGTACTAGTTCAGATTACTTTCCATATTTCTGCTATATGAAGCAAATATATATATATACACACATATATATACACATATATATACATATGTGTATATATATGTGTATATATGTGTGTGTGTGTGTATATATATATATATCTACCTACCATCCTTTCTAAAACAAAGTCCAACCATGATTTTTGGTACTGCAATGTCAAGATGGGAGTTTGGACGTACAATATTTTATAAACTATTTGTTATATCCAATTTAATCCCACACATATGTGCACTAGACTACGCAGGGGAGCTTTTATACATGTACCTTTAATTTCCTCTGAGAAGCACAAAGAAAATGAAAAAGGAAATGATTAAATGTGCAGAAAATACAATTAAAGTAGGAAGATATTGCATCCAAGGGAAAAAAAAATCTACCTACCACACTCAACTGTTTCCTCATCTTAGAAAAGCCATAGGAAAAAAACAAATGTATTTTAAATATTTCAAAATTATTAGTCAACAAATAAATAGAATTTATGAAAAATATACATTTTAGACTGTACTCTTGGTCTAAAAAGAATGTATATACATAAGCAGTAAAAGCATATAGCCTTCTTATAGCTTATTAAATACCTAAATGGAAAAAATGAGAAAAAACTGTAATTTTTTGAAACAATATCCTTCATAAGGGGATCATATTTATTTTTCATAGAACAGTTCTGTGTGTAAACTAATCTGTTCAACACTGAGGCTATTCCATGATAAAAATAGTAAAAAGAAAACATTTTAGAAACAACCAATTTGCCTTTAAAATGCCTAAATCTAAATATTCTGTAAATTCAATAACATCCTGATAATTATCACCTTATTACACATGTGAAATGAGTCAGGCAGAACCTTTTGATTCTGTCTATCATGTCTGATGAAAGGGATTTTAAAAAGCAATTCTTGAGTTACTAATGGGACAGCAGTTTAAGAGTTAAGTTTGACTTAGGCGACTCACCTTCAGTTAAAGGTGGAAAAAAAACTGGCAACTTAACAGAAGCAAAATCTACCCACAAGTCGAAGCAGAATGGGTTTTGCTACGTGACCTTACAGAGTGAGTGTGACTGATCAGCAAAGTTCTTTGCTCCTTTATGTCTCCAAACTACAGAATGGCAGTCAAAGAAAACACAGGAGAAAGTATATACCATGGCATTTTTGCTTTTCAGATACTTATGGGTCCTCAAACTGTATTGGTTTTATTTGAACGGTATTAGCAAAAATGGCAAGTAAGTTATTATTATTCAGGCAATTATTATGAGTCACGCACATTGTAAGTTTATTTATACTTGTTTCTTAGCAGCGCTGAAATGCAATACACACCTAAACAAATTATTAGAAAATCAACAATCGACCACGTGATAAGCATGGGTTAGCCAAGCCAAGCAATTAGGCATGCTGGAAATAATATGCACGGTGCTTAAAACTGATCAGTCTGCAATCTCAGAGACTCCACCATCATGAAGATTGTTAAACAGAGAGTACATTTTCAGAAGAAACAATAGGATAGAGTATTGCACCCTTGATTAAAGAACCAGTGTCATGTAAAGCAGATGAAAAAAACCATGTCGATCACTCACGCATGATTAAAGCCAACCCACAATAAAAATAAACATATTTTATATTACATATAGTATATGTTTACATCATATTCTAATAAAAGGTCATGAATATACTACGTAAATTCTCAAAAGAGTATTTCCTCTATGCGATACTTAAGTAGGAAGAGAACAGTATTTTTAACTTAATAAAACACACACATTATCTCCAATAGCAAGTATGCTTACTAGGCATCCAATAGAAAAAACAAAGGAACACATTTCCTTCCAGTTAGAAAATTTGAATGAAGAGGGAAACCACATAAAAAGTTGAGAGTTGGGATACTTGCATGATTCTTACTATGGTAAGACAGTGTTCTGTACACATTAAATGCATAAACTTATTTAATTTTCCAACAACTCTGTGAGGCCAACACTATACTCTTCACCCCCGTTGTACAGATGGGAAGTCAGAGGTACAGAGAAACGAAGTGCTCAGAAGTGGCAAGACTGGGATTTGGATACACGAAGTCTGGCTCCAGACTCAAGCGTTTAAGGGTTACGCTGTACTGTCACACCCAAGTCACTGATTAATTTACTCAGGCTTTAGGCTAGAAAATACGAGCTACAGGAGAGGTCAAGGGAAGTAAGTTTCAAGATTCCCGTCTACTCGCACTGCCACCCGCCACGCCAGCCTCTGGGCCCCTGCCCCACAGCTTCAACCTGTCACGTGTTCCTCCTCTCCCCAGTCTCATCGGAAGCCCGCTCTCTACATCTTCAAGCACTGAAGAGCAGGATGAAAAAATTATAACAGCACAGAGGAGAGGCCAACAGGTCACAAAAAGCAATTTTTCTGTCTTCTGCGAATGGAGCGGAAAGGATCTCATGAAGAGCATTTGATGAACCCTGCACGACAGGAGAGCTTTTCCAGGCTGCTGGATGTCACTCTGAGGGGACATGTCTGATACTCTGGACAAGTGGAGAGATTGTGTCTATTTAGGTGATATTATACACAGGGGCAAAGTTAAATCCCCACCTGAGAAACTACTTTCTTCAAATCCCCTCTGCCCTCACTTCCATCTCCCCTAAAAGTCTGCAATAATCCCTGACCACTAACCAGACCTCTCTAATCGTTAATCAGTTCTTACCTGCACGGCACTGGGTCCATAGGACAAAAGGCAAGAGACAGTATGACTTAGAACCCATCATCTGGAGAAGCTAAAAGCACATCCCCTGAATAGTGTCTTATAAGCAACACCTTCATATATGGAAGGAGAACACATTTAGTGAGACAAAAAGTGGGCAATGAAATTAGAAATGCCTACACCTCGACCACCTCATGACATTAAGGAATCAGATATGTAATTTACAGCCTAGATTGTCTGCACCTCTTTCTACCCAAACTCTAAACTCTGGCGTCTCCCAGGGTATCAGTAAGTATTAAGGGGGAAAAATACTTTTAGTATTTAAAACCCTAGATGTTGTTATACAAAATCCCGCTAATATTAAGAAAATGTTTGACAAAGTTTTAGACATACGAATTTAATATATAAGAACATTAGCTATCTATTTAATCCCTGAATTAACTTTAACATGTTAAACAGACATTATTTAAGATGCCAGGAGGAAGGAGCTTATTCAACTTGAAAAGTTGTATTACTGTGGAGTAATGTTATATATTATTCTGAAATGTTCGGCCTTCAAAACATTGGTACCACGTAGAATGAAATCATTCATTGACGCAGTGTTTTAAATTTTGTGGCTGGTAGATGGTGATCTTCAGTCTCCAAAATGAACTTGTCTTTGAATGAACTTGGTTACACCCAGTTTGAATGGACCCCTTTGGCAGCAGTTAAAGATCTTTTTTACCCACATGATCACAATCACAATTGGTTAAAACAATTTCTGAACTACAATATTTGTGGTTTTACCTTCTAATCTTTAAAAGGTCAAAAAACTAAACATTTTGTTTTTTTATTACAAGAATTCTATAAGAGCTATTATGTAAAAGAAAATTTTTAAATTAATATTATTCAGTCAGCAGTGTTAGAAATTTTCAGATACTTTGATAACTAAAAAAAGAAAACTAAGCACTGTAAATATATATCATACTTCTGTATTCTTCTGTAAAATACACTATATGGATAAGAACTTTTTCTAAATACCGTATAGACTGGATTTCAATATAAATTACATCCTACTGAAGTTAAAGTGATGTTTTTAATATTAGGACAATCCCTAACTTAAATACTTTGATTTCAATAGAAAGGGAACAAACAATATTTCAAGTAATCAAAGAAATTCATGTTTCTTTTTAAAGGTTAGGTGATATTTCATATTCCTTTATATATGCAACTGAACTATACAAATAAGCTTTTGGTAGAAAATGAGAGTACTTTAAATTATATCAACACACGAATTGCAAGATGTCAAGCGTCTGTCGTGTAAACCCCTACTTTATGCTACTTGACACATAAGATACTTTTCTTACTCATTTTCAAAACGCTTAACTTGGGTCTGCTCTTCTGTCTCGATTACTAATATAAATCCGTTATGTGAGATCCTATCATTAGATGAAAGAGGGAGGGAGGAAGCAAAATTCTATTAATAATTTCTTTGTTTGATGAGCTACTCTAAAAAAAAAATAGGAGAAAGAGGAGATGAATCTCTATATCAACCTTCTAAGATTTAGGAATGTTTTAAGAGTTTATGTTTTAGTTTTTAGGTATGTTTCATTTTAAAAAGGCAATTACTTTGTTTGAGAAGCCTATTTTCTGGATATGTCTTATTAGATTGGGGAGGAATTAACCAAGTATCAAAGATGAACACCATCCATACTGAGCGTTTTGCAGAAGGCTGGTAGTTTTAAAACTTGAAGAAGTCGGTATTATCATGGCTCCTGATTTTATTTACCATGGAACCAGGATCTAGCATTCTGAGCACAAATAGAAATACCAAGGTAATAGTACTGGGATTTTCCATTCCTTTTTGAATTCTGTGTTGACAGTAACTGAACTCCTATACTTCCAGAGCCATCTTTCATGAACTTTTCCTCTATGGAAACTTTACTTACGATGGTACACTGTGAATCAAGTAAAGAGTAAAACATAATAATAATAGCAGTCTCTTTGTGAAAAAGTTAACTGGCCAACTTGATACATATTACTACCTGGCTAAAGTTATTATTCTAAATTCAATGCTTAACAATATCTTCCTAGGTGTTAAGTGCACTTATAAAAATTTACTGCCGAAAACTTTTATCAACACTAGTATTTTTTCATAAACTTATAAACACCAATATGACAGACTTATTCTTTTTTCAGAGGTTTTACATTAAATCAGACACTTTTCTTAAAGCCTTTCCTATGAATTATTAAGTCATTAAAATATAAGATTTTATATCAACTTTCTGTTTTTCTCCATAGCCTTATTCTATAATTTAGCACAGGGCATGATGACATGAATGTCCTATTAAATCTACGTACCAAATGCTGAAGTCCAGGAAGTGTTGAGTCAGATGGCCTTTACAAAAATTAGTTCTTTAAAGAATCACTATCAACTATACAAGTTATAAAACAAAGTGCTTTAGCCTTTAAAAATGTTCAGAACCAGTGCAATGATTTTTGCATAACTTGAATTTAGGGATTTCTGAGACAACAGCAAAGAAATTTTAAATGGAATTTTAATTCTTTTAAAATCAAGACACTTGATTTCTATTTAGTTTTCATAGAAATATACTGTCTCTCTGAATAAAGCCATATAAATTCTATACTAGTGATTTAATTTGGATAATACTGACCAGATTTATTTTTGTTTAAAAATAAAGAACATCTGTACATGAGAACACTATATCTCTCAGCGAATCAGATTCTAATAAAAAAATAAAAGAGAAAAAAGAAAAAGAAGGGTGAAAGGAGAAACAGTAGGCATTTTTAAATGGTATTCAAGGACAAAAAGAAAAAAAAAAGCATTCAAATGAGGACATTTCAGTAAAGATAAGTCCTGGAATAAATACCTCGCAGATTCCAATACTGAAGTATTAACATATAAAAGAAATTTTGCAAAGTAACAAAAAGGCTTCATTACATACACTCCTCACTTTTACACACGTTTATACTGAAACCAGTTTGAGGAGTGGTATTAAAAAGATCATCTACGCACGTTGTATAATTCTTTAAAGAAACATACATTTATCACAATTTTAAAATAAACGAAAATTCATAATTATAACAAATTGTACATTTCAAAGTTGCCTAACACTTAGATTTGAGGATGGATTCAGATTCGAGTAGAATCACATTTATTTCGTTTTCAAGCTACACATATTTTATCCCACGTGCACCAAATATACAAATATATTAAAAATGTGCCAGCCCCAAATTTAAAAACCCCTCAAAGGGCAAGTCAGGTGGATGTTCCAAAGGTCCTTTCAAATGAATGAGTTGCCAGTGAAAATTCATACACTAAAACAGTGCAACATCCTGGTTAAACTTTAAGCTTTCTGATGTCACAATACACGTGGCATTCTACGACAAGTGTTTTTTCCTTCTCCCTGGACTTAGCGGAGCAAGAACAAGCAGGCTTTTGAATCAGTGCTGCATGTGGAGTATTTGCTTGCTTGGGAGATTTATACCGACTGCAGTTTGGCTCTCTTATAATGTAATTTCTGGGCTATAAGCTTCTACAAACTGACAGAAATAACAGGAGATGTGAAAAATGCAACAATACTAAAAACAGATGTTGGTGTAAAATTCCAAGACCATTTATTTGCTCATTTTGCCTTTTAACGTACAATTTCCATACTGAAAACAAAGGGCATTTTTTTGACACTTACAATACCTAGAACCATGAAACATTTAGAAGAGATGAAGCAGGAAATTTATGAGATGGAGACTGGAGAGAAGTGGGAAGTAAAAAGAAGCTGAAAGACGCGTAGGCTGAAAGAAAAAAAAGTGCACCTAAGTCTACACTATCTTTTGCAGTAATCCCGTATCATCTTTTTTCTCACCCTTATTTTCTTTTCATCTAGCCTGGTAATAAGTCCAAACAGACAAGATAAAGGTCAGAGTTACTACGATTTCTGGATAAGCAAGGAACTAAGAGGAAGAACAATTAATTGTTCTTCGGCACAACTGCTTTCGTGCCCAAGAATGTGGTGGAATTTCCCCCATAATCTTTACCAAGAAATATCTTACTCAAACCTCCTGTCTTTGGAGAAATAAAAAATATGAATTTCAAGTTACATTTGTAAAATACCTAAATTCAAAAATCAAACACAGTAGTAGTAATCAGTTCTTTTTTTAAAGAGTGATTTAAAAATGGGTTTATTATAAACAACTCCGAACATCCCTTTCTTCAAAAGATTCACTTTAATAGTCCTACTATGAATGTCTTATCTGTTTAATTCCTGTGAAATGATGATCCAGAAGCTATCACAGGTAATATGACCTCTCATTCTACCACCAGCACCTGCTTTAATAGTCAAAAATAAACAGCAAGATTTGGTTACTCTGCGTTCTTAGTAACAAACTTACATGATTTCCTGTTGGAAACTTTCAGAGGCTGAACTATTATTTCTGGTCGTCTCAGAGCCAATCTCCTGGGGGAAAAGAAGGTCAATATGCCTATCAATTTTCAGTACAGATCCAAGATTAATATAACACCAAAATAATAAAAGTCTTAAGGAAAAAGAAATGGAAAGTTAGGGGGGAAATGAACACGATGCAATCTATTCGAATTAAGAAATAAATACTCTTCTTTCAAACTTTTATAAATTACCTTCATTCCAAAATCCTTCTTCTTTTTTTTCCGTCCTTCACATCAATACAGTCTCAGATATTAATGTGCTATTTTCCACTTGCTTCATAACAAAAACTGAATATGACCTGGTACTGTCATATTATTTTTGGTCATTATTCATACTTAGACAAAACAGAAATCCAAACCTGAGGGATAAAGGATTCTAAGGCAAGGTTTTAGTGCTTATTTTATCATAACTATGCTGGAGTGATATTTTGCAGAGAACGAAAGGTCAGTTGAAGAAAGGCCATCTTTACTTGCCAGTAGCTCACCTTTCCTGGAAGTGCTTTGAAGGAATCAAGCCTGCTCTGGGATTGGCATCACCTTCATGCTTCGCTTGCCACCATGTTGCATCATCTTGGCTCATAATCTGAAGAATATCTCCCTTTTTGAAAGAAAGCCCAGCTTCCTTACATGGAATTGCTTTATCCTCATTAGGGTCATAGTCAAAGAGGGCTTTGATAAACATCTGGAAAAAAGTTCCATTTAAAATGAATAAATATAAATGTGAAATGGCCAGCATTCTTCTAACTCTGATTTAAGAACAATTTTTTAAAAATACAATATTAAAATAAACTTGTCATGACAAAGAAGATATGTATTAGAGGAAAAAAACACCATTTCCCCCCACAAAAAAGATTCTTAAGTAATGATTACCTTGCCTTCTTTAGATGGTGTCTCTTCTTTGATGCTGGGTATGATCTTAAATGTAATTGCTCCCTGCGACTGAGCCTTATATCAGAGGAAACAAAGAATTATTAGGCAACTTCTAGAGCCAAGAAAAAGTAAAATAGGTTAGAAAACTAAATGCATCTAAAAATCTACAAGTATGGGGTTTCTACTCTTAGAACAAACTGAGAAACTATTTTTGTAGAAATTCCTGTAACATGAGAAAGCACTAAAGCTTGTCAAATAAGTTAAAAACCATCGACCATTAAATCCACTTTTACCTCCTGTGCACTTAAAATGCCAATGAATATATTACCATCCATGTTGAGTTACTTTCGAATGGAAACACAGAATATGCACAGTGCTTTTATACAGATAATTATAAATGTTGAGAACAGATAATGTGCAAGGTTCAGACTATTACATTTAAGTATCGGCATCCATGTTTTTAGAAACAAAATACCTATACTGTCAGTTATAGTTAGAAATCTGTGATTTAATTAGTTGCAATGTTCATCAGAAAAAATAAAAAAACAAAAAGGAACATTTGTCTCTATTCTGGTTAGTGAGTAAAATACCAAATGTAATACATTAATTAAAAGATGAAAGAATTGAGTATCTATTCTAATTTAATTAAAACAAGCAACAATACTCATAATTCTTTGCTGACTATCTCAGACAAGGATAAGTCTCCCTTTAACAAATTCTCATGTCATTCATCTCTCTCTCTTTTTAGCATTTATCATAACCATATCTCAATAATTATTTATACAATTATTTCCTAATATCTGTTACCCTGCTAATTGTAAGCTCCATGAAAGCAGTAAATAGCTGGCACATATTGAAGAGAGGGAATAAAAGAGGGAGACAGGCAGATACAGGGGAAAGCAGGCAGGGAAGGAAAGGAGAGGGGTGAATGGGTAGATCTCTCTGAGGCTCATTACAAGGGGTGTGCTGGTAAACAAGGACCATGTTTTATTTAAAAAAAAAAAAAAAAAAAGAGGCCCTGATTTGTATTGTTTGCCAATGTCCAGACCAATTTTATTAAAAAAAAAAAAAAAAAAAAAAAGAGGCCCTGATTTGTATTGTTTGCCAATGTCCGTGGTATAAATACTCCCACTGTAGCCAATTATAATTTACCAGTGTGAAGTCACTGAAGCCAAGCTGGGAAGAGTTGTCTAGAATCAGCTATTGTAAGCCTAAGAAGGAGATCCAGTAAGCACAAAGACTCAAGTAAAATGGAGTTTTAACAGTATAAATATCAGAATTTTATAAAGGAGTGATTTCAAAATGGCAATATCATTGTTGCTGCTTATCATAAAAGTAATTCACAAATCTTATTAAGAATTCATACACTCAGTAGGGAGAATTCATACACATAGGTAGAGAGAAAGCAAGTCTTCTCTATAATCCCTTCCCATTCTTCTAGTTTTCTGTGTGTGTGTGTGTGTTTTAATGTATATAAAGCCCTTAGGATGGTGTTATTAAGAGCTCAATCAATGTAAGCAATTATTACTATTATTATTAAGTAATATAAGTCTATCAGCCATTGTGATTGCCTCATGGTACTTCATCACATGGATAAATGATTATTCAATCATTTCAACCTTCTTGATAGTTTCTAATTTTTTTTTTAAGATATCTTGTTTATGCGCATTTGCCAAATTATTTTCTTAGAATTAATTTCCAACAGTTGAGTTTCTTAAGGGGTATGCAAATTTAAAATTTTGATAGTTTGAATAGCCATCTCAAAAGGCTCTATTAACTTATCCTAATACTAAAAGCATGTAAACGTATCTATTTCCCTATAATCTGGCTAACTCTAGGCATTTTCAAGTTTTTAAATCCCCAATAATTTTCAGACATCATGTTTTCTTTTGTAAATTGTGCATTTGCTTTGCCAATTTTCCTGTAACTGTTTTTTTAACTAATTTTTATGAACTCTCCATGCATTAAATATTAGCCTTGTGTCATATATATTGAAAATTTTTTCTACAATCTCATTTACCTTTTAAGTTTTATGTCTGGCATCATTTTCTCTACATAAGGTTTTCAATCCTATAGTCTCATTAGTTATTTTCTATTTGAAATTACCACCGCTAAAGAATTTTTTTTGTAATTTTTTAAAAACGTAAATATTTAATTTGTCAGGACTTATTTTTGTGTGTGTGGTATAAAATAGGGACTGATTTTATTTATTTCTAACTGAATCACCAATTAATCCAATATCATTTACTATTTCATTTTTTTTCCCACTAATATAAGATGCCATCATAATCATATACTAAATTTCATATATACCGAGGTCTATTTTGAGATACTACACTCTCTTTTTTATTTCTGTAAGTTCATAATATGTTTTCGTATGTAACAGTCTCCCTTCATTTTATCCTTACAAACGAATATTGTCGAGGCCAAACATAATTTCAGTCTGTTTTAGACTTCAGAAGACATCTGAACCAGTCTTACAATCTCATATACCTAGAAAGCGTATCATACAGTCTGGCTATGTCGATGGGAGAAAGAGAAAGATAAATGTATCACTAACAACAGAGTAGATGACAGCTACTAAATACCTAATTTGGGACAGGCCATGTAATAAATTCTTTACATACATTAGCTCATTTAATTCTCAAAACACTCCAGTAAGAAAATTACCTCT
>NW_006443566.1:629297-644004 GCF_000325575.1 Pteropus alecto
ATTCTGTAAAGAAACACTGAGGCAATAAAAAGGTTAAGATATTTTCCACAGACACACAGGGATTAAGTGGTGGGACTGGAATTCAAACCCAGGAACGCTAAATTCGAATCCTGTTTTCATAACCAAGTCTGAAAGAGAGCGACTCGGTTTCATTTTTATTGAATTTTAAAATAAAATGTCAGCTTACCAAAATCTGAATGATTTCCTCAGGCTTTTTATCCTCAACTGGTATCCCATTCACTTCCCTAAGTTCATCGCCAACGTGAATAAGACCTGAGAAACAGTAAATGCGGTAAATCAGCAGTGTAACCTACAAAAGTAACTGTAATTTGCAGTTGTCTCCACACATCAAGCGTTGTTTGGTTCCCCTAACACATCTGAGGGTTGGAAAGGAGACATTCATGCGTCTCAGCTTTCAGATTCTGTGTCTCTGAATAGCGATGAATCAATGACTATGACATGCTGGACAACAGCCTCTTCCTCTGTGTGTAAAATGCGTGTTATTTGCCCCATATAAAAGAATTCTTACACATTTTTTAAAAGGTTGCATGCTTTTCGCAGTACCTTTCAAAGCAGAAACACTGAAACAAGTCAATATAACTTTGGAAGCCCATGTAAACCAAGACAGTAGAGATTTATTTCTCATTTATTGAAATAGGTTCCCATATTTCAACTTAATGAAAAGTATCTTATTCTTGTTTTGCTGTATTATATCAAAAGATTATTCTCTTTGTTATGTATTGGAAATATTATACATTAAACACATTTTCTTTTGTAAATTGTGCATATGCTCTGCCAATTTTCCTGTAACATTTTTAAGAACTCTCCATACATTACATATTAGCCTTCTGTCATATATATTGAAATCTCTTTTCCTACAATCTTGTTTGTCTTTTAAGTTTCATGTATGGCATTGTTTTCTATACAGAAAGTTTTCCATTCCATAGTCCCATTAGTTATTTTCTATTTGAATTTCTCAACATTAAAGTGTTTCTCTTTTTATTTTTTTTTTAAACCTTACATATCTGTTGGGATACATGACTTGTCTGCATTCGCTTAACATTTAAACTCTTACCGCTTCTGTCCGCGGCCCCTCCTCTCATGATTCTAGCCACAATGATGGCCCCAGTCTGCTCATGTTTCTTAATGGTGGCTCCCTTTTAAGAAAAACGATATTTGTGGGTAAATATATGTGCTGGTGGTATGAAGGGGGAGGCAGAAATAAAGACATTCAGCTGAAAAAACTGAAAACAACTAGAAAAAATTAAAGGAAGCAGGTAGGAGAAATAGACATCATGCCATGTATGTTATAAATGCTCATTACTAGGTATAGAATTTTCTACTGTACTTATCATGTAAAATTTTCAGCAAAATTTAAAGATTTTTAAAATCTAACTTCTTCAACACTATGGAAAGTACAAATATCTTTTTTCCATTATTATATCTTGTATTTGAGTACTACTTGTTTTTACTCTTTTAAAGGATTTCCTCATTTCATCTTTAAAATACCCCCACAAAGAAGGTAGACTATTATAAACAAGGTCAAGAGAATAGAAAATGATTATATAAATTGTAAAACTCAGGTCATCTAACTTTTAGTTCAGTGATCCTTCTATTACAGTATTATAGTAAAGAAGCTCAGTGATAATAATAAAGAAAAACTTAAAACTACAAAGTTAGTTGTATTTCTTACTCAAAACTAATATAAACTAATGGAACAAAGAACTGCTAGTCCAGGGTTTTTATGTACTAGGATTGTCCCTAGTACAAACAGAACATTTTGGCATAAGATTAGGAAACAATTTCAAAATGAATCCAGAAATTCTTCATTTATGGATGTTCAGAAGCAGATTAACTGCATGTTGCTTTGTCAGAACATCAGGCACAAACGGTTACTTTGAACATCCTTTCATGACTTTTCTTTCCAAGAAACCGACACTGGTTTCAAAAAGCTGTTCTACCTTGGATCACGAGGCTAAATAAAAATGCACATTAGGTCGTGGCAAAATTCAACCCCCCCAAGAAAGTGGAATTTTTCTTGTGTGCCAATAAACACATTTATATCACTAAAAAATAGATATGTGAACAAAATTAGAAATCTATTTGTAGCAAGCATATTTAATATATGACAACTATCAGATACATGTCATATTAGTAAAAATCGAATAATTGATAGGATGATTTTTGTAGCATTTTTCATCACCTAAGCATACATTAAGGCCAAAGACTTGAATAAGCATCTCTCCATGGTCATAAACTTTAGAGTTACCAATTACTCGTATTTTCTGCTTTTAAACAGTCAACTTGTAGCCAAGATTACTGGAAATTTAATATTCTTAATACAACTAATTAGTTTGGTTAATTCAACTTTCGTTTCCTTAACAGTGTATCTCAAACTTTCCCACCAAAGTATGGCGAATGGCAGACTGGTCTACTAATGTGATTTAATATCACTTATCCATATTTCACAGTTGAGGAACTGAATTCCGAATGGTTATAATTTGTCCAAACGCAGACAATTACTGTGCAGCAAAGTCAGGACCTGTCTAAGGCAAACTGTTCAGAATTGATTGTCTTAATTACCATTCAATCCTGCTTACCCTATTATCTTAATTGTCATTCAATCCTGCTTACCTTATTATCTTTAACTTTTTATTCATAAGGTCATAAGCTCATTACCCTTGTGGGAGCTTGTTTCTGAGATGGCGGTAATCAATTCTTTCCCTCTTTGTACGCATATGCCATATTCTCAAATCAAACAGTGAAAATGACAAGATGACTTGTAGATGCCACCTGGGCTTCTTCAAACACTTGCTCTACGGGAAACCAGCCGCCATGTAAGAAATCATGGCCAATGCCATGCTGTGAGGAAGTCCAAGCTAGCCAAGTGGAGATGCCACTTGGAAAAAGAGATGCCTCACTACCCTCCAACTTTCCAACCATCCCAACCCAGGTATCAATCATGGGAATGAAGGAACCCTTAGATGACTTGTCTCGGCCACTGTCTAACTGTCCTTGTAAGAGACTCCAAGTAAAAACTACTCAACTGAGCCTGAAAACCTCCAAAACTGTGAGAGATAATAATATATTATTGTTAGTTATTTAGTCACAAAATTTTTGTGTGGTTTGTAATGTAGAACTAGGACTGCAATGTACCTTCCACACTATGGGTTGTACTGTTTTTCAGTATAGGGCCATCCCATTTATTATGCTTAATGCTAGTCATCCTTTTGACTTAGTCTGTAATTCAATGAAGGTGACAAATGTTTACTAAGAACCTACTATGTGACAAGTACTGTTCTAAAGGCTCATGATATCATGATGGGGGAAAAAAAATAAAATAAAAAACCTCAAAGATTTCTGTCCCCTCACGGAGATTACATTCTGACAGAGGGGACAGACAATAAACAAAAATAGAATACTTATATGTTAGAAGGGGGTTCGATGCTATGGAGATGGGTTAGGGCAGGTAAGAAAAATCAGAAGTGCCAGGGCAGATAGAGGGGAGACATTGTAAAGACACAGGCCTCATTGAAAAGATGACATCTGAGTAAAGAAATACTGGTAGGACATGGAGTTAGCCAAAGAGAAAGAACAGAAGATACATCCAGGGCAAATGCACTCAGGTGGGCTGTGAATGGAATGTTCAAGGAAGAGCCAAGAAGCCGGTGGGGCTGGAATAAGGTAAAAAGAGAGAAGCAGGAGGAGGTGAGATCAGATGGTAACAGGGAGCCAGATCATGTGGGCTTTGCAGGTCATTGTGAGGACTCTGAAATTTACTCTGAATGAAACGGGGAGAACCCGCACGGTTCTGAGAAGCAGAAATGACACAATCTGAAAGGATCACTCGACCTACTGTGCTAAGAAAAGGAGTGAGGGAAGGCAGAGGCTAAACCAAGGAAACAAATTGGAAGCTGTTACAATAATCCAAGAGAAATCTGATTGGCAGAAGGAGAAGTAATGAAAAGTGGTCTGGATATAGTATTGTAGAGCCAAAAGGATTTCTCAATGGGTTGGAAATGGAATGGAAAAGAGACAGAGGTATCAAAGATTGACTATGGTTTTTGGCTGAGCACCTGGAAAGATGGAATTATCATCAACTGACAGCGAGAACTAGATCTATGGGTGGAACACATTTGGGGACAAAGACTGGTTTACTTTGGAACATGTGAAGACTGAGATGTCTATTAGACATCCAAATGGAGATATCAAGTAGACAGATGGCCATACAAATGTAAAGATCAGAAGAAAGATCTGGAAGAGAAATAGCTCTGGGAGTCATTAGCACACAGATGTTGTTTAACGCCATAGGCTGGATGAAATCTCTTCCAGAATCTGTAGATAAAAAAAAGCACTCCACACATAAGGGTTATTTTGTTACAGATGCATACCCTGAAGGAGAATACATTGCTATCTGCTGATTCTCCCTACCCTTGGATGGTAAACTAGGAGCCTGAGGCACGATCTCTCACTTTCTACATGATACTAGCACAACTCAATCTTCTTGTGGATCCCTTCATTCCTGAAGATATCTATTTCCATATTGCTTTTGAAACCCTTATTATCACAATTCCTTGATGTAGTGCTAGTACAACATACTTGCATGAAAATAAAATCAAAACTCATTAAAATAGAGCACATTAAATGCAATATTATACAAAAGTTAACAGAGCTAAGGCATAAGATTTAAGAGATTTTGACAAAAAATAAGGGTAGAGAGAACTTCAGATTAGATTAAGAAGTTAAAATTCTCGTTAGATTTTTGTTGCCACTTCTGTAAATGGTTTATGAAAGAGGACTGGGCTACCACGATCTCCTTGAATAAAAACTGTATGTCCTATAACACTGCCAATATTGTAAGACCTCCTTAAGCAGGTAGCACATCGATTTCAGGTTGAACCTCTGAAATAAATGTTTTCGAAGTATGGTTTACCAAATATTTGCATCGAAAACTTCTGAGACACTCTTTAAAATCTAGATTCCCAGGCCCCACCCAAAACTTACTGCCTCTTTGGGGCAGAGGCACAGAAGTCTATATTTTAAGTAAGCACCTGCAGTAATGCTCATAATACCAAAGTTTGAGAACCACAGTTCTAAAATAAGCCAGAGGACAAACCATGCAAGAAACGCTGAAAACTTAGGATCGAATCCACCCAACAACAAATTGCACTTTCTTAAGCTTGTCTAAAAATTAATCTGGATAAAACAAATATGAAATGCTCCCCGCACATAAGGGAGGGAGGACAGCTCTGCCCCTCGCATCCTGACCACTGTTTTTCTCCCCTTCTCTCAATTCTTTTATCCATCCTCCCCTCACACTGTCATCCTCTTCCCTTCGCATTGCCAAATGTCCACATGACCTTTGTTTACTGCCTCTTCTCCCAGGAAACCATCCTCTGCTTAAACAGTTGTCATCGACTTTGTCATTCTATGTGACATTTATATAACGTATGCCTAACACGTAAGAACTTATAAAACATTGCAAATACATTATAACTCAGTTGACATTTAAAACACTCCTGAGGAGGTACAGCTCCTGATTTTCTGATCAGGAATATGAGGCTGAGATGTTAAGTGACTTACTGCTGTAAAGATATAGAGCAGAAAGTGATACCCTATATCTCCCACTTAGGTCATCTAATGCAAGCTTCATATTCATTTTGCCACATTATTTTTGGGTCTAATAAACAAAATTATATTCTTAACACTGATAACCTAACCCATTCATTGCTAAAGTTTACTGCCTCTTCTTCTGAATCATTTGCCAAATGGCTCCTGACCATCCACTTGTATGAATTTTACTCCACCTTGGCTTCCCTTCCCTTACCTATTTCTGATTCTTACTTCTTGACTTATTTTCCTAAAGATGCCTCGGACTCAGTCTTCTCTTGGTCTCTGCTTCCTTCCCCTCTTGGCAGTTTTGTGGCTTCTCCAGTAACTCCCAAACTGATATATGACATTTGATAAATGTAAAATGACAACTTTGTTAAAAATAAATATTTTCTACTTTTTTGGGCACTGCATTTTTTAAACTTTAAATTTATTCACCCAATAATCCTACTTTACCTTTACAATAATTGTCAAACTGAAGATAATACAGTGATTATACATTTGGATGAGAAAAAGTTCAAGACAAGTAATTCTCCTTATTTGATTTCCTATTCCAATGTTAAAACATTTTAAATCTTAATACTTTTCTCAAGAATCTCGACATAATTTGGGGAATTTCTTCATTCCAATTAGAAGTCTTATTTTCTGTATGAAGCTTTTATTTATTTTTACAACACAGCTCTTGGGACAGAAATCACACAATCGAATCATGGCTCACTAGAAAGAAGACGAAGCATCACTAAAATAATTTTAAGTAAAATAATTTAAAAAGCATTCAAAATTATTTTAAATTGCATTAAATGTAGAAAACTAAACCTAGAGTTTAAAGAAGTTATCTGCATATGTTTGGAGAGGGAAAGCTTTTACTAATTCACTTTTAAATAATTAACTGAAATTCAGAGAGAAAAAATTAAAAATCCATGTAAAAATGGGCAAATAAGCAGAATGTGAATTAGGGATAAAATAAAATGGAACTAAAATTCGTAAACACCCAAATTTAAGGGGAAATGGAGAGGAAAGTGCTATTAAGTATATTACAAAATATATGCCAAATTACACCATAATATACTAATAAACTGAACAATTTTGAGAAATGCTTACACTAACCCTGAATACACAAATATTATAAACTTGGAAAATACTCTCTTGCTTACAAGAAAAATTCATTTTTTAAACAGCTTCATCAGTTTAACCTATTTTTAAAGAAATTTCCCTGGTTCCTTTTCCTAAATGTCTAACCTCCTCCTAGCACCCACATAGCCCCACAGGCTCAGTATAACCATAAGAAAATTAAGTCACTTTTATCCCCCATGCATTTCCTTTTATTTTTGCTGGTTAAGTATACAGTACTGCTAGTCACCTAAATATAAACCGCCTGTGGTACTACTGACTTCCTCTTTCCTCTGGCCCTCTACATCCAAAGATTTGCCTGGTCCTATCAAATGTAACATGTGGTTCTTGTTGCTGTCCTAGTTCAAAGTCTCATTTTAAACACACTGTATTATATAATACATAACAAAAGAGGGTGATAGATGAAGATTCACCAACTCAAAGTTAGGTCTAATTATTTCAGTTGTGACATGCTTAGTAACAAACTATGATAACATAACTTTAGATTATTTTATATACTTCATTCAATTTGTTTAAATTTAAACTAATTTACAGTAGGCCCAGTTACACCTTTTGTGAAATCTTGATGCAATGTATTCCTAGTTTCTTTGATAAACATTTCGAAGATCTTATTTTATCGGGAGGCACGGGACTTAAATGTTGCTGATGACTGTTTTAAATGTTAGCTCACCAAAGCAGCACACTAAAAACTACTCCTTGGGGAAACTAGGACTGATCAAAAAAATCATTAATGAATTATTGAACTCATAAAGATGGTTTTTAATTATCTCCCAAACTTTGACTAACACGTAAGAACTTATAAAACATTGAGAGGTTGAATTCATCAAACAAAAATGTATTTCATATTGACAAACAGATGCACAGAATCTACTAAGAATTAGTCACTTTGTGGTGGTAGGCTGGGATAGCTCTTTCTACATCAACACAAGTACCACCTATTCTTACTAAGTATATCACCTTTATAATAAAAATCGACAGCTGTTTTACGTCACCAGCATAGAAGTATAACCACAGACGAAAAGCAGGAAGTTATAATCAAAATTAAACAATCTTAGCCAGGAATGCAGGGAGCCCTGGATGAGCTTCAGAGGCTTAATAAACCTCCTCATATAATATGCAAACTTATCTGTACATTTTTCTGGGTAGGAGTGTCCAATGCATTTATCGACATGCCAAAGTTGCCCTAAAACAAAACAAGAGGGCAAAAACTACCAAAAAGAGAAAGATATCAAGACACAATATGGTGTAGAAGAAAAAAACTAGTATTTGAAGATAAAGAGCCAAGTCTAGATGGATCTTAGTTCTACCACTTGTTAGCTGTGATACTTGAGGTAAGTTGCTTTGCTTCTCTGAATGTGTTTCCTAGTCTGTAAAGAGAGAAACCATGATCTTCATGCCAATTATGAGGATTAAATATAATATATGTAAAGTACTTAAAATAATGCCCGGCAACTAACGTATTACCAACTGCTACTTGCTACTGATTTAAATGTGCCCCATTTACCCTAAGTAGGATAAATTTATTTTTCTTTTAAATGAAATTTTTCTTTTAAATGTAGTTTCATAAAAATATGGATACACTGCATTCACTCCCTATTGCTGCTATAACAAATAACCACAAATGTAGTGGCTTAAAACAACACAGATTTATTATCTTACAGTTCCGGAGGTAGGAAGGCCAAAATGGGTATCATGGAGCTAAAATCAAGGTTTCAGTAGGGCTGCATTCCTCTGGAGGGTCTAGGAGAAAATCCAGTCCTTGACCGTTCTATTTTCTAGGAGCTTCTGGCATCCTTTCACTCACAGTCACAGCACTCCGACCTTTGCTTCCATCATCGCAACTCCGTCTGTAACTCTGACCCTCCTGCCTCTTTCTTTCACTTTCATAAGAACCCTCGTGATTAGCCTGGGCCCAGCAGATAATTCAGAATAATCGCCCCACCTCAAGATCCTTAACTAATCATGGAAATCCCCTTTTGCCATGTAAAGTAACATATCTACATGTTCTTTAGATTAGGATGCGACGTCACTGGGAATTGGGGTGGGGGACATTATTCTGTCTATCATAGATCCTTTAACATAATTCAACATTGTATAAATTCTGGTGCTAAAATAAATGGTGACATTTACATTTTGAAGTATGAGACGCTTGAACAATTTCTCATTACTATTAAATAAGTAGGCTTTTTAGAAAAGCCATAAGCAATTATTTTTGGTTGCACCATTTAATCTCAAACCAACTGTGACTGGTGCATGTTATTTTATACTGTCTCATAAATGTCAACAAGTTACATTTTAAAAATTACTGCTATTTATAACCTCTATTAATGCCTATCATTTGGCTTCATTTTCATTTTTCTAAATTATATTCTTTAGAGGAGAAAGTTCCATTTATTTTAAAGTTTGAAGACACAGAAAAAGTATATTTTAAAGAGAGAAATATATAGAATGTCCCCCATCAGATATGGCTTTATCACGATATCTACTCATATCTGAGCACAAGATGTAGACCAAAACTTACCAGTGGTTCTCTATTTTTGACAAGGCGGATGATTTTTACTGAGTCTTCCTCATCATCAATATCATCAGGCATAGGAGGCAATACAGGATCATAATTCTTCTGAGCCACGGTATCATGTACAGAGAGCAATGCCTATCAGAGTCAAAGTTTGGTAAGAAAATATATATATATATTAATCAAATATAAAACCCCAAACCCTTCAAACTATAAAATCAAATCGATGTTATAATTTTGACATAACAATGGTAATAAGGCAACCATTTGAAAAAGTCTCTTACAAACAAGGAATATATAGAACAGCAGAAGACAGTTCCACTTAGCTGCCACCCCCATCCCCAATGCAATTAATGTATGACAAAAATCAGCATAAAATATCTCCTAACCTGTGTGTTCTCTGGTTCATCCATATAAGAGTGGCAGTTGGGGACATGGTGGGCGGGGCGGGGGGGGTGTCAATTTTGAAAAGAGGGAGAAAATTAGGCTATAGACATATTGCCCATGAGCCAATAGGAGTCTGAGAAAACTATGTATTTTCTTTCCTACTGTTAGCAGAAAACACAAAAATAACTGATCAATATGATTGACTAGCTTTAATTCTTTTGTTGTTTTCTCACTTTTTAATTTTTAGTGTAATAGGTGACCAAGACACTAAAGAGGTAAAACTCCACAAAACACCATCATATTGTCGTTATAGACCAAAAATTAGAAAAACACTGGAACCTTGACATGACACTACTCACTAAGTGAGCAGGTCTAGACTTATAACTAATTTGCTCCCTAACCAGCAACATCATAAATTACTCTAGCCAGAATCCGAGAAACCATCCTTGAAATCTCCTCTCTTACCTACACTTCCAAGATCTAATCTGTATCCTGTAAATCCACTTCCAAAATGAATGCTCTCTAGTCTAGATCAGAGGTTGACAGACAATGCCACCTGCTTCTGTAAATGAAGTTTTAATGGAATACAGCCCTGCTCACTCACTGATATAATGTCAATGGCCACTGTCACCCTCCAATAACAAAATTAAGTAGAAGCAAGAGACACTTTTCACATAAAGACTTGACAGACCCCTGGTCCAGATCATTGATGCCATTGTTGATCTATGCAATAACCTCTAAAGAATCCAAATGCATTTATTTATCTTTGGCTCATTTTTAAATCCTTAAGTCAGTGTTGCCAAAGTGATTATTTTAAAACTAGATAAAATCACATAACTGGCCTGCTAATAACTCTTCTAAAGTTTTCCTCTGATCTCGGGATAAAGATCAAACTTGAGCACGTCCTAGTCTTGCATTTCTCTCCAACTGTACTTTATACCGCTCTCCTCACTCGGCCAAAACATTCGATATAAAAGCTGATCACCTGGTTACTTGATCTTGTAGTGCCTTCTTCTTTGCCTTCATACATTCATAATTCATAACCATATATTTTTATGTGCATATATTTAATATTTCTATCTACCGAAAGAGAAGCTCTAAGTGACAAATGATGTCTAGTTTTTAAGTTTTATTAACTGTAATGTAATAAATGGTATCTATTTCTTAATTAAGCTTTTTATTGACCATAATATATATATACAGAAAAGTACACAATTCACACATTCACAGCATATTTTCAAAAATGAATATTCCCATGTAAACATTCCCCAAACAAGAAATACGACATTAATTGAGTCTCAGAAGCCCCCGCTTATGCCCCTTTGTAGTCAGCATGCCCTCTATTCCTCTGAAGGTAGTAATTTTGCCTCAATTTACATACTGCATAAATAGAATTTTAAGTGTGTATTTATTTTTTCCCTGATATTAAGTTGGTGAGAACCATCCATACTATTACTGGTGATAGCATTCACTTTTCATTGTTACGTAGCATTTCGACATATGAATGTTTCACAGTTTCTTTACCCATTATGCCCATTGCTGAGGGACATGTAGGTTGTTTTCATTTCTTGACTATCATAAATAATAAATAATGCTGCTATAAATATTTCATATTGTTTGATGCATACACATATTTCTATGTATAATGTGGTTAAGTATATTTAAGAGTGGACTCTCTGGGTCATGGGTTATAAGTATATTCATTCAACATTAGTAGACAGAAAGTTTTTCAAAGTGTTTGTCCCAATTATTTTGTCCCCATTATACCCCCACCAACAGCATTAATAAGTTCTGTGATCCCCCAACAATTTACATTATTAGTTTAAATTTGGCCATTCTGAGTGTGTAGTGGTATCCTCTTGGGGTTAAAATTTCATTTTTCTTACAACTAATGATATTGAAAACCTCCTCTTATGTTTATTAGGAATGTGCATACCTTCTTTTGTGAGATGCCAGTTCAAGACTCTTGCATGTTTTTCTATTCCATCCATCTTTTTCTTATCAATTTGTAAGAATTCTTTATAATATATTGGATCCAAGCTTTTGTTGGTTAGCCATGCTATGAATACATTTTCCCTTTTTGTAGCTTGCCCTTTCACTTTCTTCTTAGTGTTTTTGATCAACAAAGGATCTAATTTTAATGAACATAATTAATATTTTTCCTTTCTGGTTGGAGCTTTTTATATCCAATAAGAGTTTCAAAGAGAAAGAATGAAGAAACCCAGACTTAGATACATTATAGTGAAAGTGCACAATGTTAAAGGCAAAGAGAAGATCTTAAAAATAACAGAGAGAAAAAAAAGATCATCAGAAAGAAAAAAATTGAGAGCTGACCGATCAGCAGCAGCAATGGAAATCAGAAGACAGTTAAATTACTTCAAAAGTGCATAGAAAAAAATAATAGCCAGCCTAGAATTGTATATTTAACAAAAGTATCATTCAAGAATGAGAATGGGGGCGGGGGGGGGCGGCGCTGAGAAAACTTAAAAAAAGAAAAAAGGATAATACGACCACGGTTTTTGAAAACGCTGGACATCAGACAACAAAGGATGGTGACCACTGAGAGACAGGAAACAAACATGAGTCCTATGATTGCCCCATTTTACTACATAGAGAGTTTCCTGGCTGTGTCAGAGGAAGAGGAACCCAGGCAGGAAGCAGTGGTCTCCTCAAGTTGGAAAAAACAGCTGAGAATCCAAGGAGGTCAAGTGGTAAAGTTCTCAGGGGTATGAGAGAGGAGAGAACTGCCAGGGTCAGAGCTCTGGAGATCTGCAGGGGGCCTCCTTGAGTCCTTAGCCAGGTACTTAACCAAAGATAATACAAGAGAAACTACCAGAAAGGACTAGAGCAATGGTTCTTAACTGAGGGCAATTTTACTCACCCGGAACCATTTGCCAATATCTGCAGACATTTTTGATTTGTCAAAATAGAGGCCAGGGATGCTCCTAAACATCTGATAACATATAAAACAGTCCCCTGCCCCAACAAATAATTATCCATCCCCGAAACGTCAATAGTTTTAAGGTTCGGAAACCCTGCATTATAGGTTTCCCCTGCGATCTGAAAGTAGAGCATTCCTATGAAAACTTTCCTAAACCTAAAATGACATAAAGCAAAGGGGCAATTACTATTAATTTGGATGGAAAAATTTTTGAGCGTTCCCAGAACCAAAAAATAACTATCAAAAATGAAATTTAAAAAAGTGAAAAATTGTGAACAAGATATTATCGAGCTGTAGAACAACTTCAATGGCCTAATATATAGCATAATTGGCACCTTCAAAGAAAGGAAGGGTGCTAAAAAAATTTGAAAAAATATGGCAGAAAATATTCCAAACATGCTGAGGAAAAAAAGCCCACATCTTCAAGAAGCTCAGTGTATCTAACCATGAGAAATGCAAAAGAAGTAATACCAAATTGTTTAAAACCAGTGAGAAAGTCATCCAAAAGGGGGAAAAAGTACATTTCTAGCAGAAAAAAGCATACACACACACACACACACACACATACATACACACACACACACACACTTATTTATATGTATATTTCCTTTTTATTTATATATAAATATTTCATATAAATATATAAAGGGAATATACATGTTCCCTTTTATTTATATTATTTGTATATAAACATATATATTTATATATCCATGTATATATTTACATATTTATATTTACATATAGATCTATATTTATATATCTACATCTATCTATAGATCTATAAATATATATATAAAGATAAAAATGACAATACACGTCTCATATGAAAGACAAGCTGCAAGACAATGGAGCAACATCTTTAAAATACTCAGAAAAATACTGTCAACCTAAAATTCTATACCTAGTAAAAATATCTTTTAGAAATGAAGGAATATTGAAGACTTTTTAAAGACATACAAAAGCTGAACAAATTCATCACCAGCAGAAAAAAAAAAAAAAAGTTACATCTTTCAAACAGAAAAAATGGCAGCAGATGGGACTATGGATCTATACAGAGGAATGAAGAGTACCAGAAATGTCCACTATCTAGACACCTATGGTAACTATCTTATATATATATACAAAGTAAGAATAGAGATAACTAATGAATGCATTTTAAATGAATATTGTAGTTGATAGGCAATATTAAGAATACCAGCTATGTATTTTTCTTCCTTTGCTTTGTGTTAAGTTCCATGTCTAGATTTCGAAATATAATTTTAAGATTAATAGACATCAAGTTCCTAATTTTTAATAGCTTTGCTTTACAACTATTTTTGGTTGTAAAAGCAACATTTCTATTTCGGACAACTAAAAGTAACTTTGTATTCCATTTTCCTGTTTTAACTATGGTGGCTTTACTCTTTAGTATACAGATTTTCCTTTTAAAAGGCAATACCTAAATGAAAATTGTGTTTCCATATGTCCTAAATCCCAATCACAATTGATGGGTTTACCTGTCGCTCAGAATAATCTGCAGGAAATTGAACACTTGACCTTGTAACTCATCAGGCTCACAAGCTCTCATTGCCTTGGAATCCCTGAAGTCATTTCTATGTTCTAAGTATCTCTCAGGTCCACAGAATTAAGTGTCTAACTCAGAAGGATGAGTAACATTGATTTATTCCTCCAGAAGGAAGCTTAACTTTTCCCTTTAGCATGCTTTAATGAAACCTCATCCATTCTGCATGCTCAGGCAATGAGTAATTCACTTGTAGGTGAATGCTTTGGAAAGCTGAAAAATTACAACAAATCTTTTTATTTTATTGCCTAATACGGATCTACCGAATTTTCCCCAACTTCCTAAATTATAATACCATGTTCTAAAAATGATGTCACTTCCCTGTTTTATCAAAAATAAGCCACAGAATGATGACTCATAGGGTTTGATTTGCCTTTAATGTGACAATTTGATGCCTAGGAATAGTTCTTATTTATTGATGACTCCCTTTGCTTCCCGTAGAAACAAAGTCTTTGTAGAGATCAACAAACCTCCATCGGTGCCCCCGAATGCCACCAACATTATTGCTGATGGAATGGTCCATCGCTAAAGGAAGCTTTCACATTTTATTATTTATATATAT
>NW_006443566.1:644079-666302 GCF_000325575.1 Pteropus alecto
ACATTTTTCTTCTCACCATCTGTTCTTTCGTTTTAACTTTGTTATTCTGTCCTGGACTTTAAGATCTGAACAATAAGCCTGGATTTTGTAGACATTATTAAGAATACTTGTTTTATTTTTTTGTGTAGGGCAGCTAACCAATCAATTCAAAGATTTAAAGACTGAGTGTAATCTTTAAATCTTTGACAGTTCTCAGATGAGACTACTATTATGTAATGAGTCATTTTCTAACTATTGAAGACTAGAGGGCAACAAGTTATACAGGAAAAGTGTTGATTTATATTCTAGTGATGATCAACTAGCATAGCTAAAAAAAAGAACATTAATTGAACAGGTCTTGCAAGGGCATGGAGCAAAAGGCCCTTCATATGTAGTACTGAAGGCACTGTACATTGAGAGAACCTGTCTAGATTATTACTAAGGACAAGCTGTCAATAACTATCGAAATTTTAAATGTACAAACATTTTAACCCAACATTATTCACTGAATAAAATTCTGTAATATACAAGAGATGTGTGGTATAGTAATGTTTAAATAGCAGAAAAGCAGAAACAATAGAAATGTTCGCCTCTAAGGGATGTTAAGTAGGTAATTATGCTGATCCAAAGAGAAGTCCAAAATATCCAAATGTTAAAAGTCCAGAAAACAAGAAAACATTAAGTAGCACATTATATTATCCTATTTATAATGGAAAAATGTATATGTAATATTTCTGTATACAAAAAGGAATGAAAGGTAATATAGCCAATTAAGAAGTTACCTGAAAAGGTATACGAACACAGTTCACAGAAGAAAAAGTCTTTAAGCATAAAAACAATGCTCATATTCCCTAATAAAGAAATGAGGACAGCGGCTCCTACTCTATAGTTTGAATTAAAAATACTATTACGTATTATCAAAATTTTTTTTCTGTATATTTTTAAAAGTATCAAAGGACTTTCTAAAAAAAGTAATAAACTATCACAATGTATCAAAGACAAAGATAGCTGTTTATATAAATAATTCCTTGTAACCTCATTTATGAATTCCTTAAAACTTTCTGTGTGTGTGTATCTGTCCCTAAGGCTGTGAATGTTTCTTCTCTATTCCATGACTATGGTTCAATTTTTTACACTTATATCTTTAATCTACTTGGAATTCATTCCAGTAGGGGGAGTTTCTTACTTTCTCTCAATGATTAACCGCTTTCACCAACACCATGTATTGAAGTTTCATCCAATTCCACCCATCCCTCACATCTGTCATTAAAGCCACAATTATCTTTCACCTGAATTATTTCTACGAGCTCTCAACTGGCCTTCCTCCATTCTGGATTCCATTCCTCCCACCCTACCACCACTCCTGCCCAAGTAACTGTTCTGTATACTCCAATCAGAGTGATTGTGTCGCTTGCCTATTTAAATGCTTTCAATGGCTTTCCATTGCTCTGAGAATGAAATCCAAACATTTTAATAAGCTCACAATTAGGGTGACCACATAATTTATCATCTAAATAAGGAAACAACTGAAATTGAAAGAGAGGCTATCAATCATAATGCCAGAAGTTCAGGCATAAACCAGACCATCCTGGGCAAACAGGGATGCGTATCCCCCACCACCCCAATCAAAGGCTCTGCTGCCTAGCTCTAAACTGTTGCCCCTCGTCTTTCACAAACAACTGTTCAGCCAAAGTGAACTTATTTTACAACCTCAAACTTGACAAGTTATATTCTTTATGGGATTTCACATACTATTCACTCTATTTAAAACATTTATTTTTCACATCCTACCCTTGACTCCTCTTTCTCCCTCCCTCTCTCTCCCTTCTTCTCCCTTTTGATTATCTCAACTTATATGCCACTTCCTTCAGAAAGTTTTCCTCCCCGCTCCCTGCCCTGCCCCCGCCCAGACCTCTCCCACAACCCAAGTTTAGATTTAGCACTACTCCTGTATTCCACACGTGCCCTTTTCTTACCCAGAATTTCTCCTATTACCTTCATTAATCTACGTATATCTTCTATAAGTTGTATCTATAGAGCCTGGCACAGAGTAGGCATTAAATAAACACATGAGAATGAATGAATCAAGATGTGACGCCAGTGACATTTACAAATTACCAAAGAAAGTTGTAAAACTTTTCAAAAGAGTTGGCAGATCTGTGGGATACATTACCTTCCCATAGTGGCTACATATTTGGTTGTATACATCTGTGTGTATTTTAAAAAGTTATTATTATTTTGGAGGTACACCTCAGGTTTCTTTTTAGTATTATTGTGAATTGAATATTTAAAATGGAACAGCAATCTTTAAAAGTAAATACTTTCTTTATCCAGTGAAAATTAAAGACAATATTCAAATTAACACCCCAGGATTCATATTTCATATTTTAACTGTCAGTTCGACTAACAATTCATGTATATATGTCATATTCTACTGTACCACTTTGATTCTGCTTAAAAAAAAAAAAAAAAGCAAATATTTTATTTCATTCCCAGGACAAAAAGTGGGCAGTGATCGTATTCTGAAATAGAATAAAACTTATTTGGGGGCTGCGCTTCTTAAAGTAATACCTATAAAAGTGAGATTCAAAATGATGACAGTTAATATAAATGATTTCAAGGAAAGCAATGTCAAATGTTAGGTCAAAAAGGAAAGAAAGTTTTTTCTTCCCAAGACTGGCTAACTAGAAAAAGTTATTGCCAACTGCAACATCATGTGCCTGCAATCTTACCCACCTTCTACAAATTATTCCCTGAATATACACCTTTCAAGCTGACTTCTCACCCATGCTTTATTCGCACTGCTATGTAAGTATGAAAAATAAAATTATTCCTCTAAAATAATTTTTGCTATGATAAAGTTCAAGTATTCAAGTATAAAGTTTTTTTGAATGGCAGTGTATAATGCCATCTAAAATCATATCTGCCTCTCAAGTCAAATGCCAGTTTCCATCCAGTATATTTGCTGTTATTAGCTATTTCATTTCAAACGAACTTGAACAGAACACCAAAATCATGTTTTGTTTTGGTCGGGAATTTCTAATACTCAAACCAAGATAATACTTCTCAGAAAGGAGTTAACAAACTTATCGCAGCTAACCTGAAATGCTCTGGTTAATATCGCTTTCTTATGTACAGTCTAAGACCAACTGATGAAATTTTCAGAGCATTGACTGTGAATCTCCTACTCTGAGCTCTTAACCTTTCCACACACTTTGTCTTTAACATAAAGCAACTATTCTGCTCTAATGCAATCCTTATTCTTTTGGAACTAAAATTTAACCAGCCTCCTCTGTACCCTTACAAGTTAATTACTCTCATATTACTAATCATAATCCATTTACCCTTTACAGCAATATATCCGTGTACTTAAATAGGGGTTAGAAATTATAGTCCATGTATATCTTCATCTTTTATTTAAAACAATCTTTCTTTTTTTGAATATCAATTTAAGACCATAGATAACATTCCAGTGGAGATTATTCAAGGAAGGTAGAAAGCAATTTTGCATCTAGGCATAAATTTTCATCCAACAGTCCACGTATGCTTAACTAATCATGTTAATTACATAATTATGTAATCTATATGTAACTTTGACTCATGGACAATGTTTTACATACAACTGCAGTAGTGTCTAGTCCAAAACATATAAGTTTTGGGATTTAGTGCACTAAGAATCTTTGAATTAAGGACATTTTCAGAATGCCTTTTGTTGACTAATCACATTGGAGGAAAAAATAAGTGACAAAACATGGGAGGAAAATTGCAAGGAGAATTGAATTTGTCTACTGATATTTTATTGGTATTTATGCTGAAACACTGCTCTGCAAAACTATAGGATGTATTATAACATGAACTGATACAGGGATAGGAGACGGGGTGGGGGGAAGGAATGCTGAAATAATCCAACAGAAAAATAGATATAGTTGTCAAATATATTGGAATACCATTAACTAGCCAAGTAAAATGAAGCTAAACCAAATCACTAATAGGTTCTGTATTCTGTACTTGTAACTTCATTTAAAAGGAAAATAACCATGAAGCCACATTATGTCTGCCAAATTAAATCCTGAGCTTCTCAACTAAAGTATTTTGTAATGTCACAACATTAGCATCAAAAGCTCAACTCTTTTTCCTTAATGAGAGTTAGACTATTAAAATACTATGCGCTTTTTAAAAATACATTTACTTGAAAATTGATGCTCGAAACAAAATTCATCTGAAGTCTCGGAAAGTGGCCCTTTTGGAAGATATTTATTGCACGTCCTCACCTTCACATTGGGTTTTGACAGCAGTTTCAACAGCTCTCTGATCTCACTGTTTAATGGCTTGTTCTGAAGCTCTTCGGCCAGCTGCAAGAGAGATCACATTGACATAAAGAACACTTAGTGAGAGCGTTGGGTAGTTCCACGTGTGACCACTGCGATTCTATCTTGCTACTGTTCAGTGATTAAGGAGAAGTCGGCATGAAGGAAAACAGACTATCAATCATTGCTCTTCTTTTTAGGCCCTTGGTAGGCCAGATCCTAGCCCAGGCTCTTGGCTGAGCATAAATCAGTCAGATCATCTTCTGATTTATTACAATGAGGGCAAACCCAGCACTTCATCTACCGAATGGGGTTTAGCGTGCAGACAAAGGGCTACTTGTAAAAAGGACTGGATCAAGCTTTGACTCAATTTGAAAGGGAGAAAGAGAGAGAGAAGAAGAAAGGAAGAAAGGAAAGGAGGAAGAGAAGAAAAGAGAGAAGAGAAAAGAGAAGAGGACCTGCTGAATGAGGTGGTGAAATCCACAAGGTTTCCCAAAACCCACAGTAGCTTGCTATTCAGAGCCTGGGTGAAAAGAACTAGAATGCCTCTAATAGAACAAATAGTCTGAAACTTTTATTATGTTTACCTACACAGACTAAGAAGTCTGTTAAATATAAACCAAGTCAATCATAAAATGACTTATAACAGGTTGACAACTACTCAGCACCAAAAACGCTGACTGTCCTTTACAATGATTAAGAATTCTCATTTGCTGGTTGTAGCTAAAGAAAGGATTTGTTGGAGCTTTGAACCTGCCTCATGTTCTTCATTAAGATATCTTCCTATCAGAATTTATATTCAATTTTGTATTATAGGAAGGATCACATAATTTTCATAAGAAAAGCAAGACTCGAAAAAAGATTAGAATTATGAAATAAGAAATACAGAAGTCAAACAATGTATATATTTTCATTTAAAAACCTTTCTAAAACATTGGATTAAATTTCTATTTGCCCCGATGTTTCTATCAAGCTAAAAATTTTCTTATCTCTGGAAAAGTACTTTTCTCTAAAAGAAAGACATAATATAAATTATGCACAAAAAATAAAATCAGTATATTCATCGATTACATTTTGAAAAGTGCTTTTACTTTTTCAAGGTAACATTTTTACAAAATTAAGTTGCAGAAAGTCACAAAGGGCTCTTTGCACTCTTTGGTCACTTAATATGTAACGGTATTTTTTAACATGTCAATGCACTTTTCTGATAAATTCCAAAATGCCGTTTTACCATATTTACTAATAGTCTCTAATTTTTTAAAAAAGCGATATTGCTGTAGTACGATTTCATCACTTTATAAACAAATATTTCCCCAAACCCTCGACAGTAAATTTTTAAAAACTGGTTTTTAAGACTTTCTCAAGTGGCAAGTGCAGCTTTTTGTGGAACTATATCTACACTTTTATTCATCTTCACTTTAAATGTTTTGGTTCTATAATGCAGAGGTAAGCTCCCTCATAAAATACATATGTTGAAACATTCTTGTAACCTGTAATTTTTGTAGATAAAAATGGAAGGCAAAAAGTTTGAGGACTAAACAAATACCATACAGCTTGGAAATTTATTACATATGCTTTATTTTCTAAATTAGAATATAAAGTGTATCAAGTAAACTATACCTGAACATGGTCAATTTTTTTTTATTACTCTTATAGCCATGGTATTTTACTAAACTGAATTACATTTTATCATAACAAAGTTTAAACTTAAAAAGCAACAAATAAGCTCCAGGAGATCACTAAAATCAGCCTTCACACTAACCATATTTCTCGTCTAGCTTAGTGTCCCTTATAGTTTATCCAGGTGTGCTCTCAATTCATCCGAGTCCGAAAGTTAACAGCAAGAAACAGCAAGTTAGTTCCCTCCCCCACATTGAAAATAAAATTATAGCTACAGGAAATTAACTACTCCATCAATGCCAACTGCTTCTAAAATTTATTTTTTGGTTATGAAGGTAATTTGGAAAGGTCTAATACCCATAAATCATTACTATGCTTTATAATCCATTTTAAAAACAATCCTGTCTTTTTATGTATTTCATATGCCTCATTCCTATACTAGCATCTGTCATTTTTTTAGTACTGTCAGCAATAGAGCTATCTCATTTGTCTTTCTCTCTCCAAAGCATTCCTCTTGTCTGTGACTTTCTCCAAACGCTAATAGCTGACAGCTTCTCTCTCCCCAGAGAGTTACAGCCTAAAATTTCTATTGCGTAGTTACTAAGGTAGAACAAGACGGTATCTACAGGCAAAATTTTCGAACAGGAAAGTGAGTGAAAATCAGCATAACATCGGCGTAAGCTCAGTGATGACAGGGCTTTCAGAAATATTTGCGACTTCTGGTGTTCACGCATAGGATCGCACACATCTGTCTGTGCTGGGATGAGTTCTGCCGTGGCCCGGCGGGTGGGAGACATGTCCCAATGATCTCAGAAAGGACACACTTACTTACATCATCAGCCAAGGCTGCCGCGCCATGGAGGATGGGCACGGGATTCTGCTTCTCATAGTAGTGAAGTTTTTCATGAATCTGAAAGAATAGCAAATTCATATATAAGTTCACCTGCTGACAAACAATCTGAGATATTTAACCATTTTTTATCGTTGACGATAGAAGCCAATCCATCGAATATTCTAAACGAAAAGTATATGTTCCTATGAACCTATAGATGACAAACATGCATACATAATTCATCCATGAGGATGGTCCAGTGTTTATAACATGAAGTTGAATGGAAAAAAAAAATCATCAGCAAAGAAAACCCACTTAGAAACGACACCTTTGTTCCCCCCAACAAACATTAGCTTTATAAAATCTTTAATTTCTAAAACGTAGCGCTTTAATACTTCAAGTATTGGTTGTAGTATATATTCCTGCTAAAAAACATACATTATGATTAAAGTAAAGCAGTAAGCTGGCAGCCTCGTTTGGGCAGTCTGGTATCAACCGCCACCAAGGGTGAAGAAGCTGGCGCCGTCGGCCCTGTGTGCCAGCACTCCGGGAACAACACGCTGTTCCTTTCACTGCTTCTTCTTCTTTTTTTAATTGCCAACTTTTCCTCCCAAATTCAAGTTTCTAAGAAAAAAGAAGCGGACTTCTCTTAACTAGCGACATTTCTTATAACTAGTTAGCTTAAATAAAATAATTTTCCACACTGGAAAGCAAAATTACATTAATAAAAAATAATTTGGGGACTTCATTTCCCATCATCATTACCCAAGAAACTCAAAGGCAAGAATATACTTTAAAGAATTATAAAACAAATTGTGTTCCTTTAAAATTCTAGTATTATAGATAAAAAGTGAAAGATGGTTTGACGAATGCAAAACTGTCAGCACTTGTTGAATGTATGTCCGCTCTTACACTTAAATTTTATACTTGAAAATCTACTTTAGCTTCTTATTGATAGTTGACCAACTGCCCCCCGCTACATATGAAAAACAGCTGCACCTCACAATTTCCTGTTTCTAATAGGAATCAAGGAATACACTCTTTAATTATACTCAAAGCAAACCATACTCTCATATAAAAAGTCTGGAAAGATTATATTTTGAATATCCTAATGCTACTGCTAAGAGGAAATTCTATTACCTTTTTGGCAACCTGGTACATAATGCAAAGCATCAGGGAAAGAATTTTGACACTTATGATATTCCCAGAATCATCAGGGCAAAATTCTTAATATCTTAGAACTGTTAAGTATTTATTACATTCAAGTAATAAACAAATTTCCAAGAATACAGCTTTATAAGGAATAAGGTTTGATCTGAACATTATTACAGTATAATTTAAAACAAAACCAACCATCCTAAGAGCTAAATTAATTTTGCTTAAGTACTTATCAAGAATGAGGTCACCTCAACATATACTATGATGGAATACTGAACATTCTCTCTCATAACTTTATTGCAACTACTTGTTTATATGTCTGCTTCCCTGCAGTAATAAATATAGAAGCTTGTACTTACTAGATATCATGTGCCTAGATTACCTAATAATAGTTATCAGTACTATCAGTAATTCAGTCTTCCATGAGTTCAATATTTTAATACTCTAATCCTTACAAGTACCTTAGGAGGTAGATGGCACCATTATCCCAAATTTTACAGGTAAACAGGTACACAGGAGTGAAATAACTTGCTGTGGTCCCACAAATTGTAAATGACAGAGCTGGGATTTGAACCCCGGGCCATCTGGCTCAGCCTCACAGCGTTTTGTCACTTTGCTTGCCTGACTCTCAGACTCACATCTTGTCTGCGTTCTTCACTGATCTCTTCCACTGAATGCATACGATCTGTTTGTAGGACACAGAAAGGAGGCTAGATAGAAATGTGACAGAGTAGTGACTGTTTTCAATTAAGACAGGATTACTGACAGTTCCTCTCAGTCTCTCCACCCTTATTTTTCCTTTCCTATGGCTCCTAATTTTTCTAGATTCATTTACACTAATACTATAATTATAACCAAAATTACATGCCCCACATACATTATTTCTCCACTTCATTTGCTTCCTCTGAGTGGCTTTTAAAAAGAGTCAGTTCTTCTTTCTATATCATCTTGTCTCTAGATTCTTACCCAACGGCCCACCGCTCCCCTGCCGACCTCTGGCCTTTGTACTAGATCAAGAATTTTTTAAATGTTCTGAGATTTCCAAACTCTGGCAACCCTATGTTATGTTTTTTTACTTTTATACATAATTTTTAAAATTAAGCTGGTAGGAAAGTAAAACTCTAAATAATTTTGAGCTGTTCATGTTTCCAGAAATATTGACAAATTCTGCTTAACACCAGAAAAGAAAATTTAAAAACCAAAATGAATTTTAAATTCTAATACAATAAACAGGTAACATGTATAGACTTCATGCCAAGGTTGTTCAAGAGAACTTTCTGTGAGGATGTTGAAATCATTCTAAATCTGCCTGTTCAATATGTAATTTGGACTAGTCATATACAGTTATTGAGCACTTGAACTGTGGCTAGTATGCTTGAAGAACCGAACTGTCATTTAATTTTAATTAATTTAAATGTAAATGACCACAGGTGGCTAGTGGCTTTCATATTGGATAACATGGCATAGCTTTATATTATGCACTCTGTAATTTCCCTCTTAACTACCCCCCCCACCTCAAAAAAAAATTCACTCTGATATAATTTGGCAAATTTTCCTGAATGGAAACATTTTGGAATCCAATAGACAAAATATATATCCAAAGACATGGCTTAATCATCAATAAGGCAAACTAACATCTATTACTAAATATCATGTATAGCCAAATCTGCAAAATCTCATTTTAACTAAACACGTCCCTTTGAAGATTCAGCGGTGGGATACAATTCATTTTTCTACCTGAACAACAAGAAGAAAGCAAAAGTGGAAGGAGTTGAGGAAAGGAAACAGGCGTAAAGAAGTCTGGAGAGAAGGGGAGGCTCTGGTTAAATTCATTTCCTATAAAAACTATGCAATTATTCAAAAGTAAGATCTTTAACAAGAGCATGCCAAAAAATTTAAAATACACTATTAAGAAATAACGTACATTTCAAAATGCATGTACATTTCAAGATACACACATATTTATGCCCTAAATAGTATAGTCGAAAGTATGTGTCCTTAAGGGTTTGTTTTCTATCATTATATTTGTAATCAGAAAGAGGCAGTTAAAATAAAAATCATTTTTATATGTAACCGATTCTTATAGGAAATATGTAATTACCTTCATTTATACACATCTTGAAAATAAATACTTAAAATTTGTAAGGGAACCTGGTGCCAATTATCTAAAAAGTACACGTACAGTAGAAATCGTTTTAAACGAAGCTTCAATAACAAAAGTATAAATAAGGCTTAACCAGTCCCAGTGCGATCATTTGTTTTCAACCTCTCGGTGATGAGTAGAGGCATTGAAACTGAAAAACCCACTCACGGTTACTGGAATGACATTAAGTAAACCAAGGCTGTAAAATCCGTTTCCTGTCTTCTATTATGAGCATAAAAAAGTACTGAAATAACTGCTCAGCAGTTTGAATCTCTTCTATGTTAGGTAAAAGTACCCAATCTAAAAGTGGCATTGCGTGCACACGCACACGCATGCACAACACACACCCATCTCCCTCCTTTATTTAATACATAGAAAAGAGGGAATTCTGAGTATTAAAAGATCCCTGGATACAACGACAGCCAAGATGAGCTGGAAATTATACACTATGTTGTGTAGAAATAAAAAAATATTCTAATGGCTGGGACCCTCACTAAAAAGAACAATTTAATCCTTTCTCCAAAAGGATAAAAATAATTTTAGCTCAAAAGAAAAAAGGGACAATGAAGGGAAAATTTAAAACTGAAAAACAACAAGCATAGTGAAGGCAATGGTGCTAACTGTATGTCCTCCTTTCCAGTTTTAGACCACTAACCTTTCTCTTTTGGTTAATTTTCACGGCCAATAACTCCAGAAAAAAGAAAAACTTTAATAGAATCATTGAGAGTTGAAATCCTTGTTCCGTTCCCACCTTTAATGTGATAAAATCTGGCTTTCCTTTGCCACAGATACATATTATCACATGAAATCAGTATCATATATTCTAAATTTATCAAGAATTTTTTAAAAGAATGGATGTTTGATTTCAAGAGCTGCTTTTCAGCATTGACAAACATTTTGTGTTCTTATTTGACCAGTTAATTTGGTAAATTCTATTGATAGATTTCCAAATACTAAGCCATCCTTGCACTCCCACGATGAACCTCACTTGATTACGATGGATTATTCTTTTAATGTGCTATGGAATTTCACTGGCTAATATTTTATGAAGAATTTTTGCATCAAGATTCACAACTGAGGCTGGCATTTGTATTTTGGTTTTGTTTGTTTGGTCCTGTCTTTATTGGGTATTAATATCAATGTTATAGTCATTTCATTATTTTTAAAACTATGAAAGCTTTCTGTATTTTTATATGCTCCAAGAATGATCTCTTCTTTAAGTATTTGATAACATTTCCCTGAGAAACCAGCTGAGTCTGATACATTTTGGAGGGTAGCTTTATCCCCCAAATTTCTTTATTTCTTCTGGCTGGTTTATGGCAATTTCTCCATTTAGGTTTTTCTACTGCTTCAAGTGTCAATTGCAGAAAATACTATTTCCTAGAAAATTATTTCTTTTTATCTAGCTTTAAAAAAAATTACTTAAGCAAACAGTCTCTTAGGAGTCTTTGAATTTCTTGTATTGTGTACATTTTTCTCCATTACCATTTCTTATTTGGTGATTTATACCTCCTCTATTTTCTCCTTTCATTAGCGAGCTAATATTGATTTTACTGTATTTTCAAAGAACCACCTTTTAGATTTATTAGTTTTACCATTTTTGCTTTCTAATATTTATTTTTGTTTTTACCTTAATTTGTTCCTTCTATCTTTACGTAACCCGGCCATACATCACACTTCAGTCATGTGCATCACACAAATTATTGGAAAACAAAAGAAAAGGCAAACTAGTCTAATCAGAGTTTATTCATTCCTAAAATATTGAGTAAAATAAGCACCCATTCCAGAAGAAAGATACTCTGGGTCAGAGACAAAATACAGCAGGAGAGTAAGTAATTCTAACCTTGCTATTAGAAAGGTGACCTGAGAAAGAAAGAAAAGGACATACATCATACAAAGGGAAAACTTCAGTTGACCTATTTAAGGAAGCTGAAATATTATTTGTTCCTCTTTCATTCACTATTCCTTAGTTGAGCAGCTGAGAAGAAAGAGGTTTTTGTCAATTTAATCTTTGCCATTACTTTAGTACTCGCTTAAGAGTACTTAGTATAGGACGAAAACATCGGGCCACCTGTGCCACTAGTGGCACTAAGACCATGAAGGACTAGCTCTCTACCCAACTGTAAAATCAGAAGTGAAATCACGTACTTTCAACTCCCTCTTTTCATCTTTGCCCTTCAGTCATGAAATGCTTCTAATAATAAGGAATTTACAAAGCGGCTTTCATGTGGGTTTTTTTTGTTTGTTTGTTTTCATTGTATGTAGTGCACCATTCTCTAACTTCTAAAATTTTTGCAACATTTTAATAAAGTTCTATTTTTAAACAGACATATAAAAAAGGAAAGAAAATGTGACAAACTGCATACCAGCATCAAAATTAAAGAGATATTAACCTGGTATATTTGCTTCAGAGATCTTGCGATATAAATCATAAAAGATATGACTGAAGACCCATCCTTTCATCCCTCCCTCCTCCTCCTCAAGGGAAAAAAAAAATATGCTGAAACTGGATATGGTCCCACACACATTTTCATACGTGTGTGTGTGTGTGTGTGTGTGTGTGTAATACATGCTATTATTTTTGAAGTGTACTTAAATGATACTGTTTCCTTTACAACTAAATTTTTCATTCGATACTATATTGAGATATGTAGGTTGATAAATGTCCATCTAGTTCATTTTTAACAGCTGAATAATAGTCTATCATATTAACAGCAGTTTACTTATCCATTTTTTAATTGAGGAACACTATGGTTGTTTCCACTTTTTGCTACTGCATACCCTTTCACATTCCTTTCATACTCCTGCCTGCACTCTGGCGGACACGCCTACAAGTGTTTAAGTGTTTCTTGTGTCCCCACACCCTAGCTAAGACTTGCGTTCGCAGACATTTTGCCGATCAAATGGATATGAAACTGAATCTCCCTATGGTTTTAATTTCTATCGTCTCCAGTCTAGGACTTGTCTTTTCATAATAGTTTCTGAGGCAGAGATAGCGGCTCCCCAACACCAATTGTCCCCTTCCACAGTAGCTAGAAAGAAGCTGCCTAGTCAAGAGCCGCATTTGCTATAATGCCCACCCTTCCGCCTCCTCCCTGCAGTTAGGTTAAGGAACATTAGCTGTCAAACATGAAATGTAAGTGTAAGTTCTAAGTGCCACTCCCAGGCTGAGACCTTTAGGAAACTCGCATGCTCCCCATTCTGCCAGCTGGATGCAGATTAAGACAAGGCCTTAAGGGACAGCAAAGCTACCAGATGGAAGGAAACTGGGTCCCCAAAATACTTTATGGAGGAGAGTGACACATCAATCTGGCATATCCCTCTAAATGATTACTAAGTGGGAAATTAACTTCTATTGTCTCTTAACTATTACGTTTCTTGGACTGTGTCAATTATTCCCCTTACCTTAAATAATACAGTGGCCCTGGACAAGCAGAAGTTTTTTTTAACATACACGGATATATATTTTTCTTTATTGTTGTGCATTTTATTTAAGAAAACATTTCCTATCCTATGGTAATACAGAGATTCTCCTGTGTCTTTTTTTTTTTTTAAGTTTTACTTTATATGCTGAAGTCTTAACTCACACCACAAGGAGCTCTCACTTTATCACTTTCCAAAAAGATAACACCATTTATGCTTTTCCCACTGGTGTGCAATACTACTTGACATCGATCAAACTCCCACATACAAGTGTCTGTATCTGGGCTCTCTATTCTGTTCCTTGATTCACCTCTCTGAGCCAATATCATTACTATATTTTTATATACACTCTTGATATGTAGTAAGGCAAAACCTCTTAGCCCTTTATTCTTCCACAAGGCTTTTAGGATTCCATATTCCATGAAAAACCAAGTTAATGTGTCTTAACCTTGTTATTTCTCTGCCTTCTAGGAATTTTCCTGAAATCTATCTTCCAATTCACTTTGCTCTCTTAAGCTGAGTCTAATCTCTGAGAGACCTATGCAGAATTTTGTTTTCTTTAAGTGACTATATTTTTTATTCCTGTAGTTTAAATATGGCTTTTTACAAATCTTTCTTCTCTTTTCCTAGCACTCAAGTGTTTTTCTCATGATTGAGGCCTTCTTTTATGTCCTATATCATTTTAAACATACTTAGGTTATAAGGTTGTTTTACTATATAGAGTGCTTAGGTTTTAAACTTGCTATTTGTGGTACCTGTTGACTAAAGCTGAAAGTAGATTTTATTTTTCTCAAATGTTTTGTAATTTGGAGTTGTTAGTGAATCTTTTGTGGGGTGTTATATGAGCCAGTCCTAGGGTGATGGTATAGCTTTTCAGAAATATTTTTTATTTGCTTTTAATGGGTGACCTTCAAATATCACCAGTCACTTTTCTATTTTCACAGTAAGGATTCCTGGAGTTTGTGGATAAAAAACTCAAACCCCAAGCTATGGACCAACTAGTTCATGGTTACAAATTCTTAAACTAGACTTTTTTTTTTCTGTGTTCCTACCTAATCTCAGGAAGAGACAGACCAGATTCTTTGCCACCTCCCTAGAAAGGTAGTTGAAATTTTTCTCATCTTCTCATTCACTAACAGAGTAACCCTAGAAAATAGCTGGTGTGTGTGTGTGTGTGTGCGCGCGCGCACCAATTCCCCATTGTGACTTTAGTATAAATGTCAGGGAGGGAGCGCCCTCCACCCCCATCTCTGGCCAGTCCTTCCAACACAGCTGCAACATAGCTTAAGAAGTCACCAGGACAGCATTCTGTCTACTCTCAAGTTTGCCTTACTTTGTTATAAGCATAGATACATTTAAAAGAATGTTTGCAATTCTGTACCCAGTATTTCTAAGTACTTGTTGTAGGAATCAGAAGGCTAGCTTGGTTCTTTAATGTAAATTAATTCTGGTGTCTCCCAAGACAGCATCCAGTTCCTTTATGCAATATTATTATAAAGGGTAGAGTGGGGAATCACATTTTGCTTACAGGAAGAGGTTTCTAGGTACCTTTATATTTCACCTTTCAGGAGTTCTTACGTACATTTGGTTTGTGAGTTTATTTTGGACGGTGCTTCTACCTGATCTTAATGAATTTTTTTTTTTTTAAGTTAAAAATAATCACCTAATTTGGAATTATATTTTCAGGTTAAAACAGACATAATGCTTTTATCTTTAGACTCTTCTCTGTGTTATGTAGTTTATGAATGTACCTGTGCTCACAAGCATAGTTAAAAAAAAGCTTTGAGGCCATGACTTTGCTCAAATGACACAGCCAGAAAGGGGGAGAAAAAGGCCTTTCCTCAGGGAACCACTAGGAACAACCAGTAACCTTGCCTTTAGTTCAGGCCGGGCTGTTTGCAACATCTCTATAGAGATGGATAATTCTTATAAGGGACATGGCCTTAACATGTGGTTATAAAAACCAAAAACAGGTTTCAGGCTTAAGTTAAATTATAGAAAGCAACAAAACCATCAACCTTTTAATTTTGGTTAAAGTGTAATAATTCTATTTGAAATCATGTCCAAGAATCTTCTCCACAGATCAGATTCCTTTAGCTCCCTGAACAATATTCTAGAGAAAGTAAATTTTATCCAATTTAAAAAAAAAAAAAAAAAGCCATTAAAGAGGAAAAACAAGATCCGATTTGTATTTCCTTCCATTTTTTTTTTTTTCCAGACTGGGGAAGAGGGAGAACAGGAAACAGGAAACCAGTTAAGAGGATCGTACTGCAGTGCTAAGAAATCCCAGGGACCTGTCAGAGCTCAGCGAGGATCCATCGGCCTGCCTTCTTTTGTGTGCAGGCCCGATGGACTCCATGTCCTCTCAGGAGCCACACTGCCATCTCTGTTCCCAAGTCAGCTGTGAAGTTGGATATACTCTTCCTGCTGCTGATTTCCTTGCTGTCCCCAAAGAGAAGCATACGGGTCCGTATGTTTTAGAGATTTTACTGCTACCACATGGGGAAAAGGACAAGGACAAAGAACAGTAAACAGGAAGAATTGATAACATTGTCGCAGCTTTTAAAAAATAAAGTATCAATATAATTTATTAAGAACCTCGAATTCAAACATATCTGAGTTTAAATCCCAGTTCGGCCCCTTACTTGCCATTAGACAACTTACTTAACTTTTGCAATGGACTGAATGTTCATCTTCCTCTCTAAATTCATATGGTGACGTCTATACTCCCAAAATGATGGCATTAAGAGGCGGGGCCTTTGGAAGGTGATTAGGTCACGAAGGTGGAGCCCTCGTGAATGAGATTAGTGCCTGTACAGTAGGGACCCCGGAGAGCTCCCTCCCACATCTCATCAGGTGAGGGCACAGCAAAAAGTGGCTGTCTAGGAACCAGGAAGCAAGTCTTCACCAGACCAAATCTGCTGGAGCCTTGATCTTGGACTTCTCATGCTCCAGCACTGTGAGAAATGCATTTCTGTTGTTTATAAACCGCCTAGTCCATGGTATATTATTATAGCTGCCTAAAAAGACCAAGATAACTTTCGAAACCTCAGTTTGCCCATATTTAGAAGATAATAATAGTACTATGTAGGTAAGTTACTGTGAAAATTAAACAAAATGACCATTAAAAGAGCTTCACACTCTCTCTAGAAAATAGAAGATACCCAATAAATGGCAGTTTATGTCCTGATTCTAACACCGTACATTGTTAACCCTATGGACAAGACATGGTAGTTTCCCCGACTACGACACATGGCACATACGTTAGATACAACTGATGCCTAAAAATAAAGTCCAAGCAGAGTATGGACTTTATCTATGCTCAAGTAGAGAATATGCACGTTTGCGGGACACTCAACTAAACTAAACGCCATCCCCCTTGACGTTTCTTCAAAGGCAGTCACAGGAAAAGGAGACAAAGACCTGAACAAAGGCAGTGGCTGCAGGATTAAGAAAGCCTGAGTGGTCACAGAAAAGGCAGAAATTTATTTGCCCACAGCAAGAGACAAATGACGGAGAGAACGCAAGATCAACCTAAGACATCCAATGAGATTTCCAGGCAGAATGCAGTTTGTGATGAAAATCTAGATCTAAGGGTTTATTACTACAGGCTAAAGGCACTTGTCTTAAAGCATCCACCACTCCGGTCACCCCATTCTCAAAGGAGAAAGTTCTGTCCTTGGGGATGAGAATGAAACCCTCACGCAGGAAAAAGTGTAACGACTAGATGGAAGTTTTCTTAAAAAAAAAAAAAAAGAGCAACCATAACGATTTCAAAGCCCACAAGAAGCTAGCTGCCACTGTTATCAACTACAGTAATTTGCCCACAATCCAAAATTATGTTAAAGGAAACACACAATTCCGAGACGAGCTAGGAGCTGGTCAGGGGATGTGGCATGCACTCCAACGCGACTGCGGAAAATGAGTGTTAGACAGGAACCAGACTTCACTCACAGAGCAACTCCCCAGCAACCATAAATTGGCCGTCACGTCCTCATTCAAACCCTCCGGTGGCTTGCTGCTGCACTCGAGATTAAGTGTATGCTTGCTAGTATACTAGGAAGTCACTCGCCCTGCAAGACCCAGAAGATCCGGCCCCTCCAGGGTTCTGTCTCGAGCCATTCTCCCCCAGATTCCAACCACTGGGACCTTGTGTTAGCTCCTCAAGCCAGCAGGGTCCCTCCCACATCCAGGCATTTTCTTTGCCTGCAATGCTCCTTGGTCTTGGGGATGCCCACGCTCATCTTTGGGCCCAGCTCAAATGTTACATATCCAAAGATGCATTCCCCAACTGTCCTATCTGATCAAAATTAGTACTCCGCCATTATATTTCCGTTAGCTCCCTATTCTTTTTGTTCATCATCCTTTTCAGACTTTGTATGTTTATTGCATTTACCTCGTTAGGCCTGTCCCCAACTTAGGTAATGAAATTTACAGACTTGGGAAAATGTCCCTAGCGTTCACTACTATATCCCTAGCTCATAGTCTAATAAGGCTCATAAAATAGCTCAAAAGTTATAATTATTATTAATTAGTTAATGATAAATAGACCCATGAATCTTACAATCCCAAGCCAGCTAGTAACATTCTAAGATCACAGTTTAAGAGATGGTAGGTGGAGGAAGGAAAGAACACACTGTGCCCATCAACTCCGCTACTCTGAGCTGGCACTAGGGAATGGAAGTGGTAAGATTTAAATGAGATACGACAGAAAAATAAAAAATAAAAATAAATGAGATATGACAAAGGAGTTTTTGACTGGTCTTTGAATAACTGAAAATGTCTTGGAAGTTACAGACTTTGTGAGAAATTTTGTTTGAGATTTAAAAAGCTAGTTTCAATGTAACAGTTTGGGGCAGCAATTAGTGAAAAATTAAAACTGCCTTTTATCTGCATGCAGTGGTTCTATTCGTTGACTAGAGTACTACAGACCAACAGCTCACAAACATTTTTGGTCTCAGAATCCCTTTATCCTCTTAAAATTCACTGAGAACCTCAAAGAGTTCTTATTTGGGTTATATATTTTGATATTTGTAGCACTGACATTAAAACTAATTTTTTAAAATTTATTAATTTACTTAAAATGTGTTAAAATACATGCTTTATGTGAAATACGTATATTTTCCAGAATAAAAATTTTCGATAAAGAATTGTATTATTTTACAAATTTGCAAACATCTTTCAATTCTGGCTGAAAAGAAAACAGCTTGGAGTCGCCTATGTGCTTCTGCATTCAATCTATTGGGATATGTTACTTTGGTTGAAGAAATGAAGAAAATCCAGTCTCACAGAGGCTTGTAGCTGGAAGAGGGAGTAATATTTTAGTAGCCGTTTTAACTAATTGTGGCTATTCACTGACGCTACACCAAAACTCTACAGGTGGTAGGTTTTTAGACTTAAGCTGTAATGTGGACTCTGAAGCCGTATCAATGAGCTTTCCACACTCCATATTACATTACAATCACTGGTCTCTCCTGCACTCAACATGGCGTTCTTACCCATGCATGATTTTGTAATATCATGCTTTGGTCATTTGGAAAATAGTGTTTCACTGAGTTATTCAGATTTTCCAAATGTTTATGCATTTTATGGTACGGCAAGAACAACAAAATCCCATTTGTTAATATCACCACTGATTTCATCCAAAAAAGTCTTTAAGTACTGGGAAGTTGGCAACCTCTGGGAGCAGATACAATTTTTTCAAAATTCTAATACCTGCCTGAAAGCTCGAATTTTATTACTGGCATCAATACAGTTGGTTGTTGTCTTTGAAGTGACAGGCTCACTTTGATCATGTGAGCTGTCTTCCAAACACCATTCAATCTGAATAAACATAGTTTCTGTGGTAGTCATTCTTTTAAGTAAGAAAGTTATCCCATGAAAAAAAAAAGGAGCTAGTTTAATTCCCTTTGATATGCAGCAAAGTGCTTTCTGAATACTTCTCATTTCTTCCATATTAAAAAGACTTTAGAGTAAAAAGACATATACTCAATGGTTCCAATTTAATGCAATTAATAATTTTTACTGCTCCATCAAGCATATTTTTAATTAAAACTGGCATTTGTTGGCTTTTTTTACTGTGAGTGCATGGTGGTAAAGAACATAGTAATACTAACTAATACCACTTGGTGCCACTGCCTTGATTTGTGAGAAGCAACAGCAGTTTAATGAACCATTGCTTTTCTACATCAATGCAAATGCGGATTCAGTGAAAAACGCAAACAACATCATAATCGTAATTACAAAAATAGTTTTGACCTTTCAGACTCCCCGAAATAGTCTCAGGGACCCTCATGGGCCCACAGTTCATACTTTGAGAACCACCGCCATATATGAACTCTGAGTATGTGTAACAAATACAGGGAAATGTGACTTTCCTTTGTGGCTGCACCACTCACAGTGAATTACATGCCTCTAGCATAGCAATATTAACACTTTTCATTTTATGCACACTTTCTTTAAAGCTTGTAAGACCCGTTACTCTCAGAACCAGATGGTACTTTTCAATAAAACCATAATTTCAATGGCTGAAAAGTGGTAACAAGGAGCGTTAAGAAAAAAAGTAGCATACTTTTTAAGAGTTAAACAGAGAACACGACAGGTTTTAGCATTTCCTGAAAGTTAAGTTTGCTCAACGCCTAATGTTGTTTCATCATTCACATTTTTTGAAAGTTCTCTCTTTAATGCCTTTCTTGCCTATAGCTGCAACTATGAGTACATTTAAACCGAGGCGATTTACGACACTGTCCCAGACCAAGCACTTTTGGCATCAGCCCAGGACCACTATTATCATCTTTTATTTATTGCATTGCTTCAAAACTGTTGTATATTTCTCAATTTTGTATTTTTTACTTTCACATATTTTTGTCTAAAATGCTATTTTATGTTTCTGCTTTACATAATAACATAAAAAGTTATTTACTTATACAACTACCATCACAACTAGGATATTTTAATGCTCTTAACGCAATTGTCACAAATCTAATCATATTTGTAGCATATCTAAAAAATGGCATTCTTTTCTCCTCCCTCTAAGTTTTATATAAAACACAGCAAAACATTCTCCCTCCTATTTCTGGCAGAGTTACCCAAAATGTTTATCTTTCTATTAAAAACATCTTGTACTATGATTTGCTTTTTAATAGAAAACAAAGCTGCTATTAATATATGAGGCTTTGCAGACATGCAAAATCAAATACCTCTTGGGCGGTAAGAAACAAAAACTTGTAATGTCTTTGCTTATAAGAAGATGGTCCCTAGGTGGGCAGTGTGAATTCAGACCAAAATTAACCATTTTAATCTTGTTCCAAAACAAATTTTCCTACCACCTCAAAGCTAAACATCCTAGGTCTCTGAAGTGTAAGTTAAAATATTTTTAATTCATCTCTAATAAAATAAAACCTCAATTTTCTAAGATTATTTGCCCAACTTTTCACTCTATTAAGTCCTTAGAATCATATAGGTATGTTAAAACATATTTACAAAAATGGAATTGTAAAATGTTTATGTCTTTCTACTAGCTTGAAGATTATCTCCAGTGGTGCTCGCTTCGGCAGCACATATACTAAAAAGAGATTCTCTCCAGTAGCTCATACTGAAAGGTGTATAAAATCTGATTATTTGTAAAAGTCAGAAGGTTAATACATTATTACTGAGATAGTTTAGGCATAGCTTAGGCAAGTCACAATTCACAAAGCAATTGAATTCAACCTTTGGAGAATCTGTCAAACTCTACCACTCTGAAATTAGACTAAAATATCCCCTGACCAATTAAAACAAAGTATTAATACCGAAACCCAGGGGAAAAGAGCTTTGGATCTCAGAGACGTAAAGATAACTCTCTGAAGGAGCAAAAGAACAGTTTTTCCATCAACTTAATATTTTACATATGGGAATATCAACAGTTCCACTAAAAAAGGGAAGAGCCACCTGATAACACAGAACAAGTCTTTCTAGTTTCAAGACCACAAATGTATCACCTTTCCTACTCAGGATCCCATCGAAATGACCAAATAATATGCATTAAAAAAAAAAAAAAAAGTATGTCAATAGCAGAGAAAAATGCCATGCAAAGAGCAGGAAAAGTTAAAAAATTTCTAGAAAATATTAAGATAAAATAGGAAAAGCCTATCTATATCATCGTATTCTATATTCACAGGCAAAGACGGTCATGCTGAAAAAAGTGAACACATTGTTATCAGAGGCCCAAAGAACTTCAAGCTGAGAGAAGCAGAAGTTCGGGGGCGGGGGGTGGGGGGGGAACGGGTAGAATATTAATACTGATTATGCAACAATAATTTATTAAGTGCAGTAGGCTGCTTCTCAAATGGCTCCCAAAGACCCTCCCCTCCGTGTTCTCTCCCCTGTGTAATATGTTCCCCTTGTACTTAGGGAATTAGCTGTGAAAGGGTGGAGTGTCACTTCTGAGATTAGGTTATTAAAAAACATGACTCCTTTCCTGCTGTCTCATTCTCATTCTCTCTCTCTCACCCCCATCCCCCAAATGCTTCCATTCTGTCCTGACTCTGACCCTTTTGCTTCCTGTTACAAGGATCTCGAGATTACACTCAATCCACCTGGATAATCCAGGATTTTCTCCCTATCTCAAGATCCTTACTTCAATCACTTCCCAGTCCCTTCTTCCATGTAAGGTGACATATGAGGATATGGGCATCTTGGGATGGGGAAGTACTATTCTGTCCTCCACACTCGACCTCCAGCGCTCCATATGATCTGGCCCCTCTCCTCTGTCTGCGCCCAC
>NW_006443566.1:666344-727517 GCF_000325575.1 Pteropus alecto
CACTGGGCTCTCCCTGTGTCTTAGATGTACCACAATCTTTCCCAGTTTAGGGACCTTGTACCTAGAACACTCTGTCTAGAACACTCTGCCTCCAGACCTTAAAGGACAACTTCCAGTCATTCAGGTCTCCATTAAAATGTTATCTGTTAAATTCTGGGGTCTAATGTATAACAGGCAATATTGTAGTTAACAATATTATAGTCTTGAAAATTATTATGAGAGTAGATCTTAAATGTTCTCACCACAAAATAAATGTAATTACGTACGGTGATGTGTTAACCTTATAGTGGTAATCATTTTGCAATATATACATATGTCAAATAAAAATAAGTTACCTCTTCAGAGAGGCCTTCCATGATCTTATATTACTGTTTCTCACATCACTGTTTTATTGCTTTCATAGTATTTATCACTATCAGAAATTACCTTGCTCATTTGTTACTTATCTAACATATGTTCTGAGAGAAAAGAAAACCCTATTTTGTCCTGTTTAGTTCTATATGCCCAGGGCCTAGAATAGTGCAAGAGACTTAGTACCTATACATATATATGTCGAACAAATAAATCAGACAATAAAAAGTACTTGGAGTTTGATCACTTATACTGGGAGAAGGAAGTTTCTAGGATGTTTTGTTTCCATAAGGAAGAACTGGAGGTACAATACTGTCACTTACTGAAATCTAGAATTCTGAGAGAGGAGGATCACATTCAAAGGGGAAGATCACGACTTCGGTTTTAGATACATTCAGTGTCAAGTCCTGTGAGACAACCAAGCAGACAGGTAGAATAGGCAGTTACCTACACAGGGCTGGCTTTTTCAAGATAGACCAAAACTAAAGATAAAAATCTCCAGAGTCGAGAATGCAAATAGTAACTGCAGTGAATTGAAGGGAATGAAATCACCCAGGGAGAAATTACCGTAGACGGTCTTAGAAGTAGACCAAGGACAAGGACAAGGACAGCGCACTTCCAACATCAATGGTTGGGGAGAGAGGAGCCTGTAAGAGAGTAGCTAGAGAGGAAAGGGGAAAGCCAGCAGATTTTCATGTCTCAAAGTCCTAGGGAATAAAATTTTAAGGATATTTATCAAAAGACAAAAGGAAAAAATTCCAAAACTGAACCAGCACCTCCTCACATAGTATATCTGTTTGCCCTTGACTTAGTAGGAACTGCTTGGTAATTGGGTGTTGCAACAATGGGCTCCAAACATAGAAAGTCAGAGAAGGAACGCAGCCACCTGGCAGTCACAAGCTTCCATGGCAAAGCTGGCAGGGTAAAGGAGGGCAGAGTGAGGAATGGCATTTTCAAAACCCTTGGCGCACCAGTGAGTCTTCCACTCCCCGCTAATATCCTTGGCTGCAAATGAACACAGATCATAGGAGCTAGAGAAGAAATGCCGGGGAACAATAGTGGGGCACGTGATAGGTGAGTAATGACCCCCCAAAGATATCTGCATCGGAATCCCCAGAACCTGTGAATATGCTACCTTACGTGGTAAAGGGGCTTTGCAGATGCGTTTAAGATCTTGAGATGGGAACATTATCCTGGATTAGTCAAGTGGGTCCACAGAAGAGGGATGCAGAAAGATTAGACAGAAGATGGCTATGTGATGACGAAGAACATGGTGGGATGAAGGGCCACAAGCCAAGGAATGAGGACAGCTTCTAGTAGTTGGAAAAGGCAATGGATTCTTCCTTCCTGGGTCCTGAAGGAATCAGCCCTGCGGACACTTTCATTTTAGCTCAGTGAGTTTCTGACCTCCAGACTCCAAAATAAGTCTGAGTTATTTTAAGCCAACAACGTTGTTGTAATTTGTTACAGCAGCAACAGGAAAGTACTACAGGGCACGCTCTAAAGAAGCTAGGAACTGCAGCTTTGCCCCAACTGTGTCCTTGGGACAGATAAAACATCCTAGGGTTTAAAAAATCCTCCTTTCCCAACCACTCACTTTGACTGATGGGATCCAGAGGTCTGTGACCATTTAGGGACCATTTTCTAGGAAGCTGCCACCCACCATGCTTAGAGGCAAGGCTTGAACAAACTGTCCATTTAAACCTGTCAAACTAGACCCCTGTATTTATAAACAAAGAATCACCAAATAAGTTGTATACTTGAAACTAATACAATATTGTATGTTAGCTACATTTTAATAAAAAATTTTTTTAAAATCACCAAATAAATAAGGAAAATCAAAGAAGGGGGAACAAGAAAGAAAAGTAATTGGAAGAAACAGTCCCCAGTGGACTACATTAAAATGAGCCCCATGCTATGCTACGCGGACAAGAAGACTTTGGTCGCAAAAATTTTTAAGACAGCCATTATCAGTTCATCACATCAAACCAAAGAGAACTTGGGTATGACATTTTCCAAAGCTTACTCTGATAAGCACTGACTCCTGTCATACGGATCTGAATAAAAGCAAAACTTGAAATTCCATTTCCTATGTGGTCCAGAAGGTGCTTGTCTTCCAGGCAAACCAACCATCCTAATGTTCGTGCATCCTTAATGATGCTAAGAAACTAGTCAGAGTTGATTTTCTATTTGTTCATTCACTATTATCTTAACATATTATTTGATGTATAAAAAGAACATATGAAATTTCTATGAGCATATAAATATTTTTATAATGTTAATAAGCATAATTTATTAGGAACAGCCCAGAACCTATAATGGAATCACACACTTGGACATTGCATCTATCAATGTGGCCTTGCTCCGAGAGGTAACCATTACACAGGTTACTGTTATATCTTTCCATTAAAAAAAAAAAACAAACCAAAACTCTAGTTTTATAGCTCATATATGACTGTTTGAGTAAGTGTTCATGTTCAGTTTTGTTTGTTTTACAGCTTCACAGAAATGGCAGCAAACTGTAAGTGTTTTTCTCAGACTTGCTTTTTTTCTCTCTCAACACGACATTTTGAAGATTACCCATTTTGTGGTCATATCCTATAGATCAATTTTTCACTGCTGCAATAATAATTTCATTGTGCAAAAAAAAATCCCATAAGTTATTTATCCATTTTCCTGTCAATGGACATCTGAGTTATTTCCAGTTTTTCTGCTGTTAAGAACTCTAATGCTATAAACACTCTTGTAAAAAGTTCCCTGGTACACACATGTCAGAGGCTCCCTAAGGTATATTCTTATGAGAATTGCTGGGTCATGGGGTACAACTATTTTTAACTTGGTTAGTTAATGTCAAATTGTTTTCTAAAATGGTAGTGTCCACACCCATTAGCAAAATATAAAAGTTGATCCACATACTCACCAATACTTGGTATTAACAAATTCCTTAATTTTTGCCAATCTAGTGGGTGTAAAAGAATAGAGAGCTCATTGTGAGATTAGCGATTTGCATCTGCTTACTAATGAGATTATATTTTCTATGTCTACTGATCTGATGAATTTGTTTTTACCCATTTTCTATTGAGTTGTTTGTCTTAAAATCTGTAGGTTTTCTTTATGTTTTCAGGAAACTAAACCTTTGTCAATAATAAATACAATTATCTTCTTCCAATTTATGGCCTGTCTTTCCATTTGCTTATGGGATACTATGACTAACTAAAGTTCTTCATTTTAATGTAGTCAAAATTTTCAGACTACTTTTTTATGGCGAATAGAATGATATTCTCCAATCTCATCTTCCAAAATTTTTGAAGTTTTACTTTTCACATTTAGATCTATAACCCACCGAAAACTGATTTTCGCTATCAAGTGAGATAGGAATTCAAATCCATTCTTCTCCTATGAATACACTATCTTGTCAGCATTCTTCTTTTTCCACTGTCCTATCATGGCTCCCTCCACTGGCAGGTCTGTAACTAGGACTCTTCCATCCTTTCATCTCCTTTACAATACCAGGCCATCTTCATGATAAAGACTTTATGATACATCTTGATGTCTGGTAGGAAAAGCACACCACCACCCTTATCATCTCCATCAAGGGCATGCTGGTTCTCTCTAGCACTTTGCTGGTCTATGTAAACTGAAGCCGTAAAACACTCTGGAGCAGGTAGCATCTGTATAATACTGAGTCTTCTTCCTATTCATGAAATGGCATCGCTCTCTACTTTTGTCATCTCTACAATACTTCAGTAAAGTCTCATCATGTGTATAAGTCGTGAACATTTTTTTCTTAGGTGACTTACATTTTTTGCTGTAAATGTAAACAGAGTTAAAAAAATATATTTCATTTTCTGTTGCTTGTTGGAGACTATAAACACACTGATTTTTGTAGACTTTGCAGTCAGCCACACAGTGCTAAACTCTATTAAATAGCTTATAGATTTTTGAGGGGTTGGCTCTGCAGAGACAATTGTATAAATGGTGAATGATGACCAAAGTTCTGTTTTTTCCTTCCCAAACCTTCTTCGCCTTCTCTTGTCTTATACTTCAGATTAGGATCTTCATCACAAGATTTTTAAGTGGTAATAGGAAGTATTTCTTATTTGTTCGTGATTTTAAAAAGAATGGTTTTAATTTTCCCCATTAAGAATAATTACTGTAGACTTTAGTAGATACTTGTAAGAAAGTGTTCTCCCATTCCTCCTACTCTTATTTTCTCCAAGTATTTTCTTTAACTCATAAGTGAAAGGTTAAATCGTTATGAGTTTTGCCTTTCCTACATCTATCAAAATAATTATGAGCAAGCCTCATGTTGGTAAACTCCATCAATTTTCAGTTATATATAATTTTTAATTCATCTTGGTTCTTGAAAATACTTTTGCCTAGATATGTCCAGACTGACAGTTCTTTTCTTCCAGCACTTCTTTGAAGACTGATTTTTACTATCATCCGGCCTGTACTTTTGTTTTTGAGAAGTCTGTTAACATTCTAATTGTAATTCTTTGTCCTTTCTTTCTGGATGCTTTTAAGATGTTCACTTTCCCTTTAAGTGCTCTGTGGTTTCCTGATAATGCATGTAGATATGGAGATATATCTTTAAGTTTTAAAATTTATTTTATATGTAGTTTGTTGTGCTTCCTGAACCTGTGAAGTCCTGTTTTTTCTTCAATTCTGGAAAATCTGCAGCCATTCTCCCTCTACTATCAACTCTCCTCCATCTTCTCTATCATCACCTTCCGGTTTTCCAAGTGAGCATGTATGAGACTGTCTCACTCCAACCTTCATACCTCTTTTGCATTCTCTATCACTTTTGAGTATAATTATGATATATAATAAAAATACATAGAGATTCTCTTACTTGCTTTCTTCAGCTATATTATAAGTTCACTAATTTTCTTCAGTCATATCTAACTTGCAATTTAAGCCATTAAATCCACCGAGGTTTTTATTTCGACAATGACATTTTTAGACATTCCATTTTCCACCCACGTCTGCCTGTTTATTCCCAATAATAACTGCAGCTCATCTTTATGACAGCATTCTCTATATTGTAATTCATTTCCTCTCTTTTCATTTCTAATCAAATAATAAGCTTAGAAAAGTGTCTACTGATATCAATATGTAATAGTTATATAATAATAACCTAATTACTGAGTTGATTTAAACCACTCCAGCATTCCGCAATGGTTCCAAAGATAAATTATACTACAGAAATTCTGAGAATGTCACATTATATACTAAAATACAAATTAATAAGTGTCTAATAGGTGTCAAATAATGTGCCCCATCAACATCAAGGATACAGAAGGGATATAAGACAAATACAATACTGTCTTGAAGTTTATAGTATATTGGTGGAGCAACTGACATCAAGCAACTAACTACAATTAATTACAGTTGTTTTAACTTCCTTTTTAGGCAATTTTCTCAAAAAAGAAAAAAACCATATGTGAATAAAAGAGAATGAAAATTAATGAAGTTAATGAAAACCAGAAGCAGGAAAGAAAGGAAAATTTTTGTAGATACCACCTCTAACTATTCTTCCTTCTTAATTTTTAATATCAGAATCCTATCCTGTGGGAAAAGTCTATTTTGCTTATAGTTTTAAATTTTAATAACTGAAGAAAAAAACTGCTGGTTAGGCTTAGTGGCAATACATCATAAAGGCCAAAATTGTAGGATCAATAGCATTTCAAGTGAAGCCAGAAATTTTTCAAACTGTAAGAACGTCATCTCACTGGAAAGAGATACTAATTTAGCTGGGTCTTCTCTACATATATTGTTTTTGACAGGTATGTTGTTAAAACATTATGCATGGGACCAAATTTTGTAAGCAAACCATATTTTAAATTTGGCAGTTGAAGTATTTTATAGAATCCGCAGATAAACAAATCATTGGTAACACATGCGCATATTCTGTCTAAACCTAGATCATGATATCACATGCTTGCATTGCACTTCTATAGTTCTGTTCGTTTTTATACAGACTTTCTAAATAGCAGACTTTCTATAGTTTTGTAATGTCTTTCTTTTCTGGCTTGTCTTACTTTTTGCTCAGTCATGTTCCAAAAAGAGGCTCAGGGGAAGAGAATAAGGGGCGGGTGGCTCGCCTCTCTGCCTAATGCAGTTACTCAAGAAGCAAACATCTTTCCATTGAAGTGGCTCCACTATCCCCTAGATGCTTAGAGTCCTTCCCTGGTCGCAGTCAATAATTTTGCCAAAGCAGCAGTCATCGCCATCCCAGCAGCACAAGAGAGCATGTGCTAACGTCTTTGCAAATTTCACGAACTGCCAGAACTAAGATGATGCAATGTACTTTCACTGGCCTACGGAGAGGATGATGTCACAGACTTTGGCAGCACAGTGTCGTGAAGTGAGAGGATACAAACCAAGCCGACCTATGAATTTCAGGGATCTATTTTACCAAAGTGTAAGTTAGGACTTCAACATAACATGGATAATTCTTTTACTACAGTAGAAATGAATATATCGCTAGGTAAATCATGTTTATTGGAAGTACTTTTGGAACTGTTTGAAAAACCTCAAAAAAAAAAAAAAACTAGATACTATCCAACCCTCTCCCACTTCTGATGCATATAGAAAGGTTAAAAAGCTATACGCAGCATATGCACAAACCTTATTTCATTCTAGACTCTTGCTCTGCCCTAGACATACATGTATTATATTTCCACTTATGCCAAAGCAGCTACTGTTGAGGTAATCAAGATTCTATTATATCAACTCAGCTTATGTGGGTATAACAAATATTCACCAATGAGAGGAAGCAGAAAGTTACTTTTCCAACCAAGATGAAATAATGCTTTTCATCAAGTTCCAATGAAGAAAAATAAATCTAATAAAACACTGAGGAATGCGCTATTCCAAAAAAAGGACTTTCTGAATTACAGAAATTATACCAATTAAACTACTGATTGGCTCCTCATATATCTAACTACACATGCCAAAAAATGAGTCAGACTAGCAATAAATTGGTCTTATTCTCTGCATTTTTCTTTTAATCACTGCCAACTTCAATATTTTATTCAAATAGTTATTTGTTTTGTTGAATGAATGAATATGTCGTTTTCTAATTACTACCAATAATTACAACACCAACAAATAAATATTGAATGCTTACTATTGCAGACACTGTTCTAGGTACTTCATGTGGATACGCCTCTTTAATGTTTTCCATAATCCTATATGCATTATGATTTCCCACATTCTGGATTGCCTGTATATCATTAGGTTTGCTTGCAAGAAAGTAAATTTTTCTGAATAATTTTAAAAAATAAATATAAGCCAAGGGGAGTCAGATGATGGTGGAAGCTCCTTTCCAAAAAGAAAACCAGACAAGGGAGAAACTTGCTGGATGTAGTACCAATATGAGCAGGGCAGGAACACCAGAGGAACAGGCAAGAGAAGGTTCAGATTCAATGCATGAGGGAACCAGAAAGGACAATCCTTATAAAATAATAAAATGGCACCTACACTAAGAGAGCCTTTTAAAAAAAAATATTTCACAGTAACAGATGAGGAAACAATTAGAGGCACAAATCTGGAAAAGTTACCACATCACCAACCCTTACATAGGTAACTCCTAGCCTCCTAAAAGTACAGGGAGACTCATTTCACTCAAACATGGAGAGATATACAGAAAGCGAAAAGCACTGATGACATAAGGAAACACAATGAAGACGTACCAGATAAATGTGACCAGAAAGCAGATAAAAATTGTAGCCTTAGATTTTTAAATGAGTTAATGGAAATAAAGAAAATATTGGAAGTTATTAAAAAACAGCATAATCAGAATTAAGAAAGGCTCAGAAAGGGGACGATTAGAAAACAGGATGATGTAAGAGTTAGAGCATGTTAGAAAATAATGTTAGTAATGAAGACTAAACTAGAGGCAACATCAAGAGAAAAGACATGGAAGGTAAGGGAAATAAGTGACAGGATGCAGACATAAAATATCAATTAAGTAATGAGAAAAGATGAAAAAGAGAATTCATGGGGAAAGAGACAGAGACCCATTATTATAATGCCCATTCGACAATGCACTAGAGGTCTTAGACTAAACAATAAGGCATAAACATATAGATGATAGATAGAATACGGATTACAATGGAAGAAATAACACTTCGAAGAACCTATAGATAAAGTAATCGAATATCTACATAAATTTAGCAAATAGCAGGATACAAGGATGCTATACTACATCAATATATTTCTATGTACCAGCATCAAATAATTTAAAAAATAGTATTTTAACACCTAGGAAAAACTCTAATGAAAGATAGTAGGATATATAAAAACAATAAGATATTGCTGAGAGAAATTAAAAGCCTAAATAAATGGAAAGAAATGCCATACTTGTGAATTATAAAACTCAATATTATAAAGATGTCCATTCTATCTAAATTGAACTATGAATCCAGTGTAATAACAATCAAACCCCAACAGGATCTTTCGCTAATTAAGACAGAGTAGCACTGATATAAGGACAGAACAACGGAAAAGAAGAGAGTGTCCGGAAATAGACCCATGCACAGGTGGACACGAAACTAATGAGTTAGCACTGCAGAGCTGTGGGGAAAGGATGGCCTTTCCTTAGATGGATTCCTACCTCACACCATATAGCAACATCCATTCAAGGTAGACTGTAGATCTATATGTGAAAGGTAAAATAATAAAACTTCTAGATGTTAATATAGGAAAATATCTTCATGATTGTGAAATATACAGTGTTCCTAAATATGACACAAAAGTACTAAGCTTAAAGGAAAAGATTAATAAACTATACTATGTTACGACAGGGAACATCTGTTCATTAAGATCCCATTTAAAAGAAAAACCACAGAATAGGAGAAGATATTTGTAATACATATAACCAACAAAGTGCTTGATCCACAATCAAGCACTATAAAGCATCTATCAGGAATTCCTAGAAAGCAATAAGGAAAAGACAGCCTAAAAGTAAACTGGGTGGAAGACCTGAACAAGCACTTTATTAAAAAGGATATCTAAACGGCCAATAAACACAACAGTCAAAAATCAGAAACAGATCAAATGTCCATTAGCAGTCAAAGAGATAAACTGTGGTGTACTTACAGAATGTAATATCCCTTCAGCAACAAAAATGAACTAATCTACTCACAACATAACTGAATCATAAATATAATTTGAGTAAAAGACGCAGACAAATATATACTGGATAGGCAAAACTATCCATACAGTTAAAGTTAGAATAGTGGTTTACCCTTAGGAAGGAGATTTGGGAGTAAGAGAGGAACTGCGATGAGGCAAGAGAGGGTATTTTGGGGTACTGGGGGAATTTTTAAAAACTACCATGAAATACAAGTATGTGAACATATGTGATTAAAAAGGCACACTGAATATCTGGGAAAACTGATACAAAACACTCAACACCGAGAAATATTCTTTAAGGATCTAAAAAGGAAAAGAAAAAAATCCTTTGAACATCAAGACAAAAACACATACAACAAAAAAAATTATACGGGCATCAGACTTAGGCAGGAATACTTTATGTCTGGAGTTGAAGGAATAACATACTTTTCTTAAAAAAAGGAGCATCGAAATTTTAATTTCCGACTGACCCTCAAATATTATTTAGTATACAGTACAAAGACCACAAAGCGTTCTTGTAAGAACTCGGAAAATTGTTCCCATGAGCTCTATCCATAAGAAAGCTACTAAAGAATTTCTGAAACAATTACAGAAGCTTCTGAATAAGGACTGATAGTTAACAAGCAACATATATCCTAAGGCTAAATGGCGGGCTAAGGGTAAAAAATGGAATGGAACTCTTCTATGATCTGGAAGTGTAGATCAAATACAACTATCAGAAATTAGGGAGAGAGAGAATGTATGGAAAACAAGATAAACCCACTGACTATCTTACTGGAAGTAAAACGAGAGTTCATTAAATAGAAGTTGTTGGGGAGAGCAAAGTACAGAAGTTTCTACTGGTCACTGTTAGGAACCAATAGACAGTATCTAAAAAAGAGTCTCATTTCAAGCAATTTATCTTAAATAATACACAGAGGAGGGAAATGTATAAAATAAGTCTGAGACACCTTGTCAGGATGACAAACAAGGAAGCAATCAAAGTCAAATGGATCTGTGTCAAAAACACAAAGGCCAGCTTAAAGGGGCCAAAGATGGGGGTGGGAGGAGTTACTTCAGCATCAAAAAAATGACTGCAATGGATTGACGATTGACACCAATCAAATGTATAAAAGTCCTGAGTTCATAATGATACTTGATAAAAAGATTACTGATTAACTTTGCAGGATGCTAGGGTACCAAAAAATATTCTGAAAATTAGTAAGTTAAAGAGAACACTCTAGCATTTATCCTACTGCCCCTATATAAACTGTATTTCAAAATAACCTAAGAATTGATAGGAAAAATTCTAACTATAAGAAAATGATCGAATAAATTCTGGTATCAGCAGGTTGACAGATTACAATAATGTTACTAAAAATTATGGTTACAAAATTTAGCGATTAATAGTGGATATGGATCTCTTCTCCATCCTAAGTTGCACTAAAATATTTTTTTAATTTTAAATAATGGATATGGGGCAGTTAGAAGACTAGAGAGTTCAATGAGTTTCTAGAAAAAGAAAACTACAGCAGAAAATTAGAACTAGGAGACTGCAAAAAAGAGTGAGTTTGGCCCAGAGAACTCTGTGACACTCAGGACTCAGAGATGCCAGGTATGGCGGGTGCTGAACACCTAAATACTAAGAGGAACCTTTCCCCTTTGCCTACCCAGAATGCCAAGCAGTCAGCCACCTAAATCCCAGGCAGCAGACTCTAGATTCTATGATGAAAAAGCTGAAATGCTATAAGAAAAAAAGCCTCTACATTCTGAAACTTGCAATTTCTCCTCCCACAACCAATAGTAGCTGATTTTTCATCCCTTCACTCCAAAGTTGGGTTTCTCGGTATTGACACTATTAATATTTCGGGCTGGATAATTCTTGTGGAAGGCTGTCCCGTGCACTGTAGGATGTTTAGCAGTACCCCTGGCCTCTACCCACTAGATGCCAGTAGCACCCCTCCCTTCGAATCAAGACAATCAAAACTGTCTCCAAATATTGTAAAATCACCCTCTCCCCTCGAACCTCAACACCACTCTTCCCAATTGAAAACCACTGCTCTAAAGAGAAGTTCACCAATCACCAAGCCCTCCCCAGAGACAAGAGCTTCTGATCAGCTTTTTAACACCTTACTTTAAACACAGGCAGATGAGCAAAAATTAATAGACATTTGACAAAGGACTTCAACAGGATAAATACTAAGTACACAAACAGAAAAAAGTCCCAGAGTGATTAAGGATTGTAAACGAAATAGAAGAGAATTTAAAATAAAACCAAAATCGTCCTACTGAGTATGTATCAACAAATAAAACAGTTTTGTGTTAAAGGCAAAGAACTAATCTGAGTTAGATCACCTGGGTTCAAGGCCAGCTCCACCACTTAACTGGTTGAGTAACCTCAGTCAAAGCAGTACCTTGTTCTTATAATCCTAACGATGGGGATAAAGATTAGTATCTATCACTTAGAGTTCCTGGAAAAACCAAACAAGATATTTAGAACTTTGAAAAGCACATGGCTCAGAGTAAGGCATCAATAAATACAGGTTTTTAAATTTGTTTTGGGGGTCATTTTTTGTTTGTCTGCTTTGTTATAATTATTCTTAGAATGATTCTATAGTGTATCCATGGAATAAGACTAGGATGCTATGAAAAAGGAACAGACGCCTACCCCAAAGGTTACTAGAATTTTTTGACAGCAAATTTGTTAAAAATTAATTAGAAAGATGGAAAGTAAAAGTTGAGGATCTCTCAGAAAGCAAAAACAGAAGGAAAAAAAAAAATAGACTACTAATCCAGAAAAACCAATATGCACCTAAAAGAACTTCCAGAAGGATGAAAGAAGAAAGCCGAATGAAAGAAATTATCAAAGAAGTAAAAGTTGAAGACCACAAGTCACCAAACTGAAAACGTCCATCAGACCCAACCAATGAATGGGGTCCAGATGGAGAACCCCTGACACTAACATATACTATGAAATTTCTGCCCCAACTCAATCTCAAGTGGTTCATTATTAAGCAACCTTCGGATCTCATTTAACCAGCTCAGTAGTCACTTCTTAAACAAAACATTCTCAGATTGTGAGCCAACACCCCTGCCCCCATCATATGCTCTAAGTACCAAGAATCTGTACATATCCATATCTTGGTTATAATTTTACACTTATTTAAGTGATTATTTGAGTATTGTTTCAGAGTCATGTGGCTAAAGATCACCATGCTGATTTTGACTATCAGACCTCCAACACCTAACACGATGTACAATAAGCATTTACATACTTTTTATACAAATGAGCCACATAATAAAATCACTGATTCTTTGTTAATATAATACATGATTAATCATAAATACCTCTGCCACAAAATTCTATGGCTCTTTACATGACATAAGGAAATTTCACAAATTTTTTACACTACTTTGCCTAAATTTACTTTTTTATTTTTAATCTATCAATAACATAACTCACAAGTCCCTTAAACTAAATCTCAGACTTCCTAAAGGAATGAGCACCATCTAGTGGAAAGACATAAGATTAAGAAGTAACTGAAGGCAATTATTTAAATTTACTAGGCACACAATGATGGCCTATCAAATATTTATTAAAAACCAAAGGTGTATATCGACTCTGTCAAGTAATGAAAATCAAATTTTATCATCTATATAATTCCTAACATACCAATTTAAATAAATAAAATTTATAAATGAAATTTATTTTTAAAGTTGGCAGTTAACACCATTTAATTGAGCTTTTAACGGAACGCAGAAATGAAAATAATGAGAAAAAAAAGCAATTATAGCTACTATACTCCCAAAGTTCAAGAGAAAATGAAGTTACAATGAAAACACAAATTGCATATGAAATATACAGTCTGAAATGTTAAAGGCAACTTTTTAATTAGGAAAGCTCTTTATCAGAAGATGGGGTGTGTGTGTGTGTGTGTGTCTGTGTGTGTGTCTGTGTGTGTGTGTGTTATACTTTGATATTAAAAGCCCTTGCTTGTTAAGTCAAAATAACCTCACGAAATTTAGTTAAGAAAACAAAGGAATATGAGAATAATAATTGTCTTCTACTTTATTAGTGATGAGCGAGAACATGAAATTGGAGAAGGTATGATACAGGATGGTATACTCTACTGCTATATCACACTGGAAAAATCACATAAAATAGTGAGACTTTACAATAAAGGTCAACTATTCTCAAGCCTTGTCATAGCAGGTAGGAAGAAGGTATAGTCTATCAAGAAGGAAAATATAAAAATTAGAAAGTTTTGACAAGAAAATAAATATTACTTTTTTACAGTGCAACTATCAGATCAATAGCAACCACTAAAAATAATTAACTTCATGGAATGTTAATAATTGCATTTATTTTAACTTCTACATCACTAAGCTATATCTGAAAAACAGAAGTGAAGTATAACATAGTGAAGGTGTTTGTCAGGGTTAAGTAGGTTAAACTGTGTATGTGATAACAACCCCCAAATCTTAGTGGCTTATAATAATGAAGGCTTGTTTTCTCATACTCTATGGCCACTGCATGTCCTCTGGAAATTCTGCTCCATGCCGCCACATGCCTGGACCCAGGTGGAGAGAGCGTCCACCATCTGAAACATCACCATCGCTGTCATCAATGGGAAGGAGGGGGGTCGGAGAGATGAGGCAAACAGTGCACTGGTTCTTAAAGGCTACTGCCTTGCAGTGACACACGTCACTTCCACTCACATTTTATTGATTAAACAAGTCATGTGGCCATAACTAACCTTAACGTAACTAACCATAACATAACATAAGCATACATGTGCCTATGGTAACAGCATTTCCACAGGATAGGTGGCAGGATGGATAAAACAGTATATACTTTATTCAGAGTAAACATTTAAAATTAATTTCATTTTATATACACAAAAACCAGTGACTTCACTTTTAAGTTTTTTATAATAAATCAAATTTGCATTGTCTTGGTTCACAGAATTAAAGTATTTTAAATAACATTTTAGAACTTTTAAAAGTACTTAATTTGAAAATGTTAAAGATTTTCTAAATATTTTACAAGATGATACAATAACTTGAGTTAACTGGAAGTGATTTAAACACAAACTATATTATCAATTATTTGTGAGTAAACATAATATTTCAATAGGCAAATCCAAGGAGATGTGAGCATCTATTACTGCGCTTACGGCAGGCACTAAAGTATTCATGAAATGAGTGGAAAACAAACTGGGTGAAACAGAGCCTGGAAGGGAAGGTGTTTCAGTCTCCTTTAACAGCAATCGCCCTTGAACACCTACTACACTTCTAGGCAATGTGGAATAACAGGGATAAGTTATACAGATCCTGCCCCAAAAGAACTGTACTCAATGAATAGCTATACCCATAATTACACTAGGTGCTAAAAATATGTTATATAGATGCTTACAACCAAATGGGAACATTCGATCAGTGCACACAGTCCCAGAGGACCCTTCCAGAGCCAGCATATAAAAACACACCAGACCTCAGACTTGGCCGAGGGCTACACACATCTCAGGCTTTTAATACATGCTCTCCTTCCCTAAAACCTACTGAGCTAAGGATTTTGTATTGGATAGCGGGTCTGTAAAAATGCTTCTCTCTTCTGTCTTTAAGACGGACTCTGTGTGTGTATGTGTGTGTGCATGCGCATACTTTAACACAATAAATTATCAGAAAGAGTAGACTGAGCATAGACAAGAAGGTATTTACAATGCACAGAAACAAAAGATCCAGAATCAGAATACATAAAGTAATTCCTACTAGTCAACTAGAAAAAGGCAACCAAAGAGAAAAGACAGGCAAATGGTGTCAAAAGGCTTAAAAAGGAAACTGGAACAGCCCATAATTTTATACTCAACTTCTGATATTCAAACAGATATAAACTAAAACAAGGAGCTAGCATTTCAAACCAATCCTGTCGGCAAAAATTAAACTTTAACAATTCTAAGTGTTGACATGGACGTGAAGCAACTGAAACGCTGACTCTCTTGGTTGAACTGTACGATCTTGGAAGAGCAATTTGACAATACCTAAAACAGTGTGAGCTGTACATCTGTGTGGCTCGGTAACCCCACTTCGGGGTGTGATGCCTAAAGAAGCAGTCACATACAAGAGGAATCTACACAAAAGCTATTTACTGCACTGTTTCTAATAGTGATATGAAAATAAAGGTCATTTCCAGATGAAGAAATCTTGCACCTGCAGGACACCTTTCAGTGTAACTATCCATCAACGGAAGAATAATCTGTGATCTAGTCATATGCCACTATTGCAGTGCAAATCAATGAATGACAGCTATTTGTATCACTGTAAATATATCTTGAAATACATAACAAAGTGTTAAGCAAAAAAAATAAGTGGCAGAAAGATGAATGTGTTAAGTGAGGATCAAATTATGAAAAGTTTTAAAACATACAAAATACCTATTTTTTAGGAATCCAAACTCAAGATGGAGGTGACCTCTGGCAGGTGAGGGAAAGGAATGGGAATAAGAAGGGCTATTCAAGCTTCAAACGAATCTTTAATATTTTCTTTCTGACGCTGTGTAGTGAATATATGAGTGTTAGTATACTGTTCTGCCTTTTTAATGCACAAAATATTCTCTAACACTTTTAAATTGAAGGAAAAGTTAGAAAACACTGAGCCAACTCAAGAACTTTTTCAAGGAATTTCAAATCAGACTATTAATTTTCATTGCAATTTTACAGAGTGAGAGCGAAGAAATAAAAAGGCAAGAACAAAATTTTATAAAGGCAAGAAAATATCATCCCGAAAAAAACAGTGAACATAGCCAATGGGATATTGAAAAGAATGGTGCAAACCCTGAGATGTAGCACTGAACACAGCTAACAAAAAGAAATTGAGGATGATGATGAGAATGACAATGATAATAACTTACTACTTAAACCATTTTCATAAATTAATTCATTTACTCCTCTTACCAAGTATGCAAGATAGGTACTACTGTTGTCTTATTCTATATATAAGAAAAACGAGGCACTGTGCAGAAAAATAATAAAATATTATCTCACTGTCGGCACAATGCTGTTGGCGCAGCCAGGATCTGGATGCAAGCAAAGCAGGTCCAACAGCCCCAGATCTGAATTATACTATAGACAGCTGTTCACCAAAGGGTAGAGTGTGGGGATCCAGACACACAGAATACTACTCGGTACATGCAACTGTCCATTATTAAGGCAATGAGAGGTGAATACGCAAACACAATGAGAATGAAATGATCATGAGAGCGAGAGAAAAAAGCAGCAGCAGCAAAAGATTCCAACTGGATCTGAATGAATAATAAAAGCTGTCCTGGAGGTTATAAGATTCCTCCCTCAAGAACTTACTTTTTTATCTCCTTCAGCCATGTAACAGACTCATTTTTTCATTCATTTAACAACTATTAGCTGAGTGCCTTTTCCCAAACTAAACATCGGGGAATATTCTCCAGTCACCCTCACCCCACTCCAATCAAACAGAGTTTATACAAAAAGTTTACTTGTAATTCTAACTTTTTTTTAGATTTTGGGATATATAGTCTAGAGATACTGTTAAAAATGGTGGCTAAGTCTCCAAGAGAGCCCACAAGAGCATGTTTAAATCTATTATGCGAAATTCCGCCTCAACCTTGAGTTTTCTTTAATCTGTGTTCTCGTCCGCCTTTTTACACAACCCAGAGAAGTGTGGACTGAGTCTGTACACGACACTGCCACATTGTTTTCCACCACGTCTCTGAGGGGCAGGTTACTCTCTTTCTCTCTGGGTTCTTCCTATGGTTTCCCAAATAATCAGTCATTTCCACGCTGACTCCCACCAAACATATACTGTATTTTTCTGTATTGTACACATTAGGAATCAGTGCTGAAATTATCGCAATTATAGAATTAAAAGGGAGTTTTAATAAAGTAAAATAAAACAAGTATGACCCTCAAATGAGAGAGTTGTAGAACGGTGATGTCTTAGAATCATTTGACTCAAGATGAAAACCAACACTGGAGATTTATTTGCTATCAGTAACTCCACAATTATCTGGGATAAATGTTCTTTGAGAACCAATTAAGAATATTGGGACCGCGTTCTAGGCCCAGCCCCTTCCTGACAACAGGACATGAACCACCGTCTGCCCTGGCAATGAGATGAGAGCTCCGAACAGCACTGTCCTGAGACTGGGAGGTAGAGGGAGATGGATGATCCAGGCTACTAGAACTGCAAATACACAATCCGCAAGGCCAATTGCTCCCCAACTCAATATGTTCCATCACTTGTGCAACGATTCGGCAAAACCTAATAAAGTAGGAGATGAACATCTCTGTGGTCCGGCAACCCCACTGTTAGGTATAACATCTAGAGAAGCTAGATCTCCCCCTACTGAAATTCCTAGTCTCTGGAATTGTAGCATTACCGGAATCACCTCCACAAGAGAATTAAGAGGGTTACAGACTTGCCGACTTCATCCACTCTAACGAATGAACTGTTCTTCAGTCAGGCGTTTCTAGGTTGGAAACTCCCCGCCATTTGTGTTTGTAGAACAAACAGAGAATTAAATTATGAATAAATGCAAATTTAAGATGACTGCTCTGAAGCTAAGCATATCTGAGTAAACTCTAAATCTCACAATTACTTTCAAAAGACACTGTTCCATGACATCAAACATAGACCAGGTGGTAGGACACAGCTCCACCAAATATTCACAGACTGGCTCCTATTCACTCATCCCCAGCCCCAAGCAAACCTCTGAAAGGGCCTACATATGGCCACTGTTTTGAGAGTATGAATTACAAAGGCAACAATTTACTCAGGGTTTCAGGAATCCAATTCGTATCTTCAGCAGACTTTACATGTTTCTGGGCCTGAAAAAATGTAAACTATAACGTAAGAAATAACTTCGTCTGGCTCCTCCAACAGAGCTGGCTGAACAATTACCTTTGATTGGCCAAGGAGCGTTACCAGCTGCTGATACCCAATTCTCCTCCGTCAGACCAGGTGGCCATGGATCATTCGCAATGTCTGGCTGTCTTTCCTTTCCCTCCCTCCCAACACAAATGGTATTGCAGAGGCAAGTAACATAACCTCCCCAGTGGGTTTACTCTCTGAACCTAACACCACCTCTCTGCTCCCAAAACAGCACCATTTGTTTCTAAAGAGCGCTGTACCAGCAAGTATCTTATAAAATAGTCTTTCAGCCTTGAATCTGATTTACTACTATGTAAATATCACCTTTCCCCCACAGTATGATGCTTTTCATTGCTTCTAGATTAAAAGAGAGGAACTTAAAGTGCCTGCACAAAAAATAGTTTATAGAACCACTGCCTGATAAAATTCTCTCTTTTATATAGTTTGACTGTATCAACCATCCTGGAAATAACTACTTTCCAAACAAATCTCATGGTGCTATTTAGAAAATTGAAGTTATTGAAAAATTCAGCTCAAGCATTATCTTTAAACTGGTTTATCATTTTCCAAAGTTGGCAAGTTACAGATACAAACTTTTAAAAGTATATTTTTGGTCACAGGTTGCTTTCCAAGCATCTTCTAAAGACTTATTTAGATTCAAGACTAAGATTTTCACTTTTAAAATTCTACCTAAATTCACAAGCATTAAAAATTTTACAAATTCATCTTCAGATTAAGATTTAAAACAAATTCCCACCAAAGTGATCATTTATACGTTGTTTGCTTCTACCAGTTGACTAAACTGCTCACAAATTCATGTGTTCCATTAAAAACAGAATTTCAGAACTGAAGAGAAACTGAATATTTCCCATTATAAATATAATTACTCCTTGATAGTAAATAGTTGGAATTAAATTAAGTTATGGATAAATAAAACTAGGAATGTGTTTTACTTCAAAACATGTTCATATTCATTAAGAAAATGGGGTAGGCAAGTTAGAGATTATCATGGCATTTTTAAGTGTTGCCTGAACTCAGTTATAGGCACTATTGTGTACATTGTTTTGTTTTGTTTTTGTTTTTGTTTTGTAGGACAGGCAAACAAAGAACTTGTCTATCTGTAGGAGAAAAGAAAGAACATCAATCGTAACATACCATGCCTTCTACTGAGAAATACGAAGGCCTCTGGTGAAGTCTCGGTGGTTTTTTGGGTTTTTGTTTTTGTTTTTTGAGTGAAATGGACCAACACATTAAGCAAATAGTTTACTTTCATATAATATGCAAAGTTTTCAAGGTCAAAATAAAGCCCTACTACCAAAAAAGTGAAAAGGAAACTCATACAGTGGGAGAAAATATTTGTAAATCATATAGGAACTGGTATCCAAAATACATAAAGAACTCTCAGACATCAGTAATAACATGGCAAACAACCAAATTAAAAAGTGGGCAAAGGGAGACTTCTGGTTTCAGCTTTAACATGGAGAAAGGAAGTCACAGGGCAAACCGTCACCTTAAATCAGGGGACAAAGGAATACAGAGAATCACAGCTGAGATTAGTTTAGCTGAGATTAGTAGGAGCCGAAGATGCTAGACCCAGAAACTTGCACGAATACTTATATCGTAATTCTGATCAACTGATGGTGGCCAAATGAGAACTAGCTTGAGAGTCAAAAACTCCAATCTTAGAGGTCCCTGCCCATTCCTCCAGGAGCCCTACCAAGTTCTTATGGTTGTAGATTTAAAAAAAAAAAAACAAACAAAAAAAACGGTTCTAGGGAAAGTAACCTCACAGGGTGATCTGATCATAAATTCCTAACCGGGCAGGTCACGGAGGGGAGTCACATCCCAGGCATATAACTTCTTTACTAAAAGTCTTTTCCTTAAGCAAGCCCTGTCCATCGTTTCTGTGCATCTTAGGTTAATGCACCTCAGAAATGCGTTTCAGACCCCTGCTTCTAAAACGAAACCACCCTTAAGAGAGCACAGAATCTTAACTGCCTGTTATCCAAATTGACACCTCGCTTTCTCCTTGCTTTCTCTCGCCTTCATGTAATCTTCTTTATCTTCCCTCAATTCCAAATGCATAAAAGCTGCTGCAAACTGTCATTTCTTGGAAGCATTTATCACAGTTTGTTGAGATCTTGCTTCTAGGTATATCTTCTGTTTGGGCTCAAATAAATTTTTATAAAAATTCTCTACAGGTTTGGACATTCTTCCATCGACATGGCGAAGGCACAAGAAAAATCCCTTAGTGTTTAAAGCAGAGGAAGGGACGAATAGCCATTTTGAAATACCTAGGCCAAGAGCTTTCTCTACAATAATGTAACTCTGCAAATCTTCACGTCTTTAAAATGACTTTTTCTCTTCTCTTTCTCTTTGATTCAAATTGGTCTTTGGCTCACTTGCTTCTTTTCTTTCCTTATCCTTCTGCATACTGCACAACCACACCCTTAATCATTAAACCCTTAGGTCAGCATCAGTCTTAGGAACAAAGCCTCAAGTCTGTTGACCACAGAAACATGTCAAACTAAAGATAACACCTTCGAGCTCCACACTCATGAAGGTGGAACAACTCTTCGGGCACCCCCTTGAAATCAGACAGATGGATGCCAAGACTAACACCAGGACCGGACCAATCAGTGCAGCCCATGACCCCAGCCCCCTTATACCATAACTAATGAGTTTTCCCCTATATAACCTATCCCCTAGAGGCCATCAGGGAGCCAGGTCTTTCAGTGCTAGCTCACCTGTGTCTCTGGACTTGGTGCCATTTCCTTAAATAAACCTCAACTTTCTTTGCTGCAAACTCCCGGTATGTCTCTTTTGACTTTGACCCGTGCAGGCAAAACAAACACCTTGAGTTTGGTAACAGTAAAGCCCTGCCCACTGAAAAAAAGCTGCTTTACCAGAGCCCTATTTGATGTAGCAGGAGAGCAATGAGATAACTCCAGCCCCTCTAGTCTTCCTCAAATAGGAGGTGGAAAAAAAAAAGAGGCTAAAAAAGGCTTCTAATGGCCATCAGAGCCCAGAAACTTAGATCCACTAAATAACTGATATTTAATTATAAGATTTTAGAACACTTCCTCTCCCCAACAACTCATAACCATCAATAGGGGTCCAGTAAAATAATAATGGATTATAACTGAGAGAGTTCCCAAAAACGAACTCTAGAAGAGTTCTTAAGGAAACCCATAGACAAAGGAGGGCAAGGGAAGGCACAGAACCTTAAAGAAACTGAAGCCTAGCTCCTCGCCAAATTAACATAAAAACTCACACTCAGAGCCTAATTACTTACGTTCCTATTACCAATGCATCATGTTCAGGTTTCATCAAAAAAGTTATAAGGCATGATAAAAGGCAAGAAAAACACAGATTGAAGAGATAAAGCAAAAATCGAAAACAGAGTAAGATGTGACAGATTTGGGAAACTATGGAATAGGGAATTTAAAATAACTGATTAGTATGCTAAAGGCTCTACTCGAAAATGTGGACAGCATGCAAGATCAGATGGGTAATGTAAGCAGAGAGATGGAAACTCTAAGAACAAAAACAAAGTGCTAAAAGATAAAAACACGGTAACAGAAGTGAGGAATGTCTTCAATGTGTTCATCGGTAGATGGGACATGGCCAAGGAAAGAATCAGTAAGACTGAAAATATGCTCATGGAAATTCCCTAAACTGAAATGCAAAGAGAAAAAGAATAAAATTTTTTAAAGGAACAGAATATCCAAGAACTGTGAGACTACAAAAGGTGTAACATACATGCAGTAGGAATCCCAGAAGGAGAGCAGAGAGAGAAAGAAGAAGTATTCAAAGTAATATTGGCTGAGAATGCTCCAAAATTAATGATGAAACACCAAACCATAGATCCAGAAAGCTCAGAAAAAAACAGTGAAATCGTCCTTCAAAAGTGAAGGAGAAATAAAAACAGAACAAACGAACAAGCATAAGTTCACAGAATTTGCTGCCAGTAGATTTGCCCTGCTACAAGTGTTAAACTCTTAAGAAGGAAAAGTATATAGGTCAGACATTCAGAAATACATAGAGAAAAGAACATCACAGAAGAAATAAAAGTAAAACAAAATATTTTATTTTTTGATTCTTAATTGATTTCGTAACTGTTCAAGGTAATAATAGCAGCAATTTGTGGCATGATTATAGTATTTAGATAAGTGAAATGAATAACAGCAATGTTATTGGAGATGGGAAAAAGCGAATTGAGAATATTGTTAAACGCTACCTGCACTACCTGTGAAATTGTATAGTGTTATTTGAAAGTGGAGCTAAAGCGGCTGTAAATGTATGTAGCAAACTCTAGCGAACACTAAAAAAAACTTTTTAAAAAGATATATTTGATATGCTAAGACAGAATAAATGGAATCATATAAAATGTTCAATTAAAAGAAGAGTGATTTTAAAAAGTGCAATAAATAGTACTCGTTTGCAAACATGATAAATATTAAGCCAACTATATAAACAATCACTTTTCAATGTGGATGGTCTAAATATACAAATTAAAAAACAGACTGTGAAAGGAAAACTCCGTTATATGTTGTCTCAGAACACTGTTAACAAGAAACCAGTTTAGATTAAAAGTAAAGGAATAGAGAAAGATAAACCATGCTAACACTAGCCAAAAGAAAACTGGAGTACCTATATCAATTTCAGCAGAAAAAGCAGATGGCAGAACAAGGAAAATCATCAGGGATAAAGGAGGGCATTGCACAAGGAAAAAGGAATCAATTCTCTGTGAAGACATAACAATCCTTAATGTGTATGTACATAATGAGAGAGCATCAAAATACATGAGGGAAAACTAACAAAATTGCAAAGAAAAATGGACAAATCCACTATTGTACTTGGAAACTTCAACACTCTTCTATCTAGGTAACTGACAGATCATCAGTCAGAAAATCAATAAGGATATAGTTGAACCAAACAGCACCATCAACCAACTGAGTCTACTACTCCATCTAACAATAGCGGTATACACATTCTTCTCAAGGTAACTTAAAACAAAGACAGACCACATCCTGGGCCATAAAACGTACCTTGACAAATCTAACAGAATGGAAGTCACTTGGCATATGCTCTTGGACCACATGGGGTTAAGCTAGAAACCAATAACAAAGATAGCAAAAATATATATTTGAAAATTATATATTCCATATATTTGAAAATTAACAATTATAACTAACACATGGGTCAAGGAAGCCTCAAGAGAAAATCTGCAAATATTCTGAACTAAATGAATACAACTTATCAAAATTTATGACATGATGCAAAAGTAGTTAGAAGGAAATTTTTAGCATTTCGGGCACATGTAAGAAAAAACTAAAAGAGAAAGAACTAAAATTTTAGTTCTTAGGAAACAAGAAAGAAGAGAATGGAGAAGAAAAGAAAGAATAAAAACTGAGTAGAAATCAATAAAATTGAAACAGGAAATTAATAGAGAAAATCAACAAAACCAAAAACTGCTTCTTTGAAAAGATTAATAAAATTGATAAACCTACAGCCAGGCCAGTCAAGAAAAATATGAGAAAAGACACAAAGTACTAACATCAGAAATGGATGAGGAGTCACCACCACTAATCCCTGGACATAAAAAGATAATGAATGACTATTACGAACAATTATGTGCCCTCAAACTTGATAACTAACATGATATGCACCAATTCCTTGAAAGATACCGTGACAGAAACTCTCCCACAAAGAGAAATAGGCTACCTGAATAGGCCTATATCAAAGAAATTTAATTAACAATTAGTAACCTTCCAAAACAGCAAGCACTAGGCCCAGATGGTTTCACTGGTGAATTGAATTTAAAAATATCAACTTTTTACAATCTCTTCCAGAAAAAATAAAAGCAGATTCATTCTATGATGCCAGTATTATCCTAGAACCAAAACCAGATAAAGACATGACAAAAGGAAGGAAAACTACAAACTATTATCTCTTATGAACAGCGATGCAAAATTCCTTAATGAAACATTAGCCAATTAAACCCAACAATATATAAAATGAATTAGATACCAAAACTAAATGAAATTTATTCCAGGAATGCAAAAGCTGTTTCAATATTCAGAAGTATTAATGTGATCCATCACATCAATAGGATAAAAAATGAAAAATCGTATGGTCATATAAATACTTGCAAAAAAAAAAATCATTTGAAAAAAATCCAATACCTATTCATGATAAAAACTCTCAACAAACTGGGAATAGAGAGAACTTCCTCAACTTTTTAAAGAACATGTATAAAATACCTACAGCTAACATAACAATGGTGAAAAACTAGATTCTTTTCCTCTAGGATCGGTAACAAGGCAAGGATGTCCTCTCTCACCACTCATATTCAATACTGCACTGAAATTCCTAACTAATGCTATAAAACAAGAAAACAAAACGGAAGGAATAAAACTGCCTTCGTTCACAGATGATAGGAGTATCTATGTAGAAAATCCCAAAGAATCAACAACAGCTGTGAAAAAAATCTCTGGGAACTAGTGATTATAGCAGAGATATAGAATATAAACTTAATATACAAGAATCAATTGCTTTCCTGTTATCAGCAACAAACAATTAGAATTTGAAATTAAAACAAAATACCATTTATACTAGCACTAAAAAAAATTATTTAGGTATAAATCTAACAAAATACATACGAAATCTAAATAAGAAAACCTCTGATGAAGGAAACCAAAGAAGATCTCGAATGGAGAGACATTACAATATATGTTCATGGACAAGAATCCGTCATATTGCTTAGATACCAATCCTTCCCAACGTGATCTATAAATTCAACACAATCCAAATCAAAGTCTTAGCAAGTTATTTTGTATACATAACTGATTTTGAATTTTATATGAAAAGGCAAAAGACTCAGAATAGCAGACGCAATACTAAAAAGAATGAAGTTGGAAAACTGACACTTCCTGACTTCAAGACATAAAGCTACAGTAATGAAAACAGCATAGCACTGGTGAAGGAACAGACAGATCAATGGAACATAACAGCCCAGAAATCAACCCACACATATAACGTCAACTGATCTTTGACAGAGGAGAAAAGGTAATTAAAGGAGAAAGGATGGTGTTTTCAACAATTGATGCTGGAATATTTGGATATTCATTTGCAAAATTTTGACTCTATAGATACAGAACTTAGATCTTTCACAAAAATGAACTCACAGTGGACTGTAGGACTAAATGTAAATAAAAAACTATAAAACTTCTAGAAGATAAGAGAAGAGAAAGATCTAGGTGACCTTGTGTATGGCAGTGAGTTTTTAGATACAATGTCAAAGGCACAATCTATGAAAGAAAAATTGATACGTTGGATTTTATTGACATAAAAAACTTCTGAAGGTTTTTATTGACATTAAAAACTTCTCTGAAAGATACCATTAAGAGAATAAAAAGACAAGCCACAGACTGGGAGAAAATATGTACAAAACACATATCTAATAAAAAGACTTGTATCCAAAAAAAAAACCAACCAAAGAATTGTTAAAACTCAAACAATAAGAAAAAAAACTAAATTAAAAAATGGGCAAAGGAATCTGAATAGGCACTTCAGCAAAGAAGATATACGGACAAGCATATGAAAAGTTGCTAATCATATGTCAAGACAGTTGCACACTGAAACAGTAATGAGATACCTCTATGCACCTATTAAAATGGCTAACGTCCAAAAAGCTGTATCAAATGCTGACAAAAAATGCAGAGCAACAGGAATTCATTCACTGTGGGTGGGAATGGAAAATGGTACAGTCACTTTGAAAGACTATTTGGCAGTTTCTCGGAAAGCTAAACATAGTCTCACCATATGATCCAGGAATTGTGCTGCCAGGTATTTACCCAATTACAAAGGAATTGACAACTTACGTCTATGCAAAACCCCGCACACAAATGTTTATAGAAGCTTTATTTGTAATTGCCAAAAACTAGAAGCAACCAAGATTCCTTGGGCAAACAATAGGCAAATGAAGAAACAAACAGTGGTGTATATACACAATAGAATACTATCCAGCGATACAAAAAAAAAAAAAAAAATGAAATATTAGGCCAAAAGAAGACTTGATGGAAACTTAAATGCGTATTACTAAGTGAAAGAAGCCAGTGTAGAAAGGCTACATTCTGCATGATTCTAACTATCGTGACATTCTGGAAAAGGCAAAACTGTAGACAGTAAAAGGACTGGTGGTGGCCACGGTGGGGTATAGGTGACGCACAGGGGATTTGTTGGGCAATGAAATGACTATGACACTGTAATGGTGGACATATGACACTGTGCATTTGTCAAAACCCACACAATTGTGCAACATGAAGGGTGAACCCTAGTGTAAACTCTGGACTTTAGATGATAATAATGTGTCAATACTGGTTCACAAAATGGAATAAACTTACCACACTAATGCAAGAGGTTAAAAACAAGGGAAGCTGTGGGGGGAAGTGAGTACATGGGAGCTATCTGTATCAACGGCTCACATTTTCTCTAAATCTAAAAGTGTTCTAAAGAATGAAGTCTATTAATTTAAAAAATTCAATGGGGAAAAAATGGGCAAAGAATCTAAATAGACATTTCTCCAAATATGAAATACAAATAGCCGATAAACACAGGAAAAGAAATATAACATTAGTCATCAGGAAAATGCTAATCAAAAACCACAATTAGGTATTATGTGACACCCACTAGGATGGTAAAAATAAAAAAGTTAGATAAAAACGAATGTTGGTGAAAATATACAGAAATCAGAACCCTCACACAATGCTGGTGGGAACAGAAAATGTTGTAGCCACTTGGGAAAACAGTCTGGCAGTTCCTGACAATATTAAGCACAGAGTTGCCATTTGACCCAGCAATTCCACTTCCAGGTACATGCCCACGAGAAAATATGTCCACACAAAAACCTGTACATGAATATTCCTAGGAGTATTATATGCAACAACCCCATGTCCACCAGCAAATAAAAAGATAAACGAAATGTGGTATATCCATACGATGGAATATCATTCGGCCATCAAAAGGAATGAAGCACCAATACATGTTATGACACAGATGAACCGTGAAAACACTAAGCTGAATCACAGAAGCCAGGCACACACACGTACACACACTCCTAAAAAGCACGTAGCATTCCACTTACATGAAATGTCCGGAATGGGAAAATATATAGTCAGAAAGGAGATTAGCAGTTGCTTGGAGTCGGGGTTGAGGGGAGGCAGGGGACAACAGCTATGTGGTGTGGGGTTTCTTTTTGAAGTCATGAAAATACTCCAAAATTGTGGTAATGGCTGCACAACCTTGTGAATAGCTAAAAACCATTGAATTGTGTACATTAGATTGGTAAATTGGATGGTATGTGAATTATATCTCAATAAAGCTATTACAAAATTATTATAATCTATGTATTGATGACTCCCAAATTGAGTTGCCAGATTTCAGAAATAAAAACACAAATATTGCATGGTACATACCTATACTAAAAAATGATTCACTGTTTATGTTAAGCTTGAATTAAACTGGCTGTCCTGTATTTTATCCAGCGACTCTTCTTGTAAACTAATTATCCCCTACACGGAACATCATGTTCCTCAGTTTAAAACCCATATCTCTGACTATACAATAGATGACTATTTGGCTATTTGTACAGATCTCCTAGAGCCCTCTCCCAATCCCCAGTGGTCTGGCATAAACAATGAAGTGGCTGGATCAGGGTCTGGGGTGGGAAGTGTCCGGAAGCTGAGGTCGGCATTTATTTAACAAACAATGGGGAGGGAGGTTTAGTGGGGTCGCATGCAGCACATGTGCTGAGTTCGGGCTGTATATCTGCTTCTCTTTCTCAAAACTAAAATCGGCTTCACTCTTAAAACACTTTGCAACCATGATCTTTGACCTGGAAATCTCACGTCTCATCCAATCTCCATAGTGCACTAAGTCACTTCTAAAAGAAAAATCTGGTGTCTTCACCTCCCGACTTTAAACCTTGCAATGCAATGGCTCCCACTGTCCTAGGATAAAGTCAAAGCCATTCAAGAATAGGTTCCTGTTCATCTTTCTTGCCACACTTTACACTGCTCCCCACACACTCCTTTACTGCACATACAAGCCAAGGGAAGGTCAGCCTCCAATCTTCAGTGCTCACTCTGACTTCCGGGTGTTTGTATATATTATTCTTTCTGCCTAATCTTCCCCACTCTACAATAAATTTTTACTTGACCAACTCCTATTCAACAATCAGGTTTTAATTTAAAATACCAAATCTTCCAAAAACCCCTTTCCAAGGCCAGCACTGAGCTAAGCATCTTGTGCATCTCATAAAAACATGTCCTATCATAGAATACTGTAACTGCCCATCTCCTCATCTACGACCCCTCCAGAAGACCGGAAACTCCACAGGGCAAGGGGCTGTGTCTACTCTGTGGAAAATTTTAGCCCCATTGGCCTATCCGATGACTGGCATCTAGTAAGAACTCTGTAACAAAGACAATATGAATAAAGAAATCAATCATCAAAAGCTAAAATTATGTATTTAAATGTTATAAGAGACTAGCTGAGTATTATCATTACTCCTTTAAGACTGAAATCAGAAGAGTACACAGTAATTCAATCATATCGAGAAAATTTTCTTGAAAATATCAATTTGTGATTTGTTCAAACATTTCAGAATCCCAAAAAGAATAAAATTCAGATAACTACCTTTTTTCCCTGCCCTATACACATACGCAGCTATTTAAAAGGGTAGGTCTGTCCTACTGAGAGCAATTAGACAAGAAAAAAAATTTAAAGTATCTGAATCAAAAAGGAAGAAATAAAACTGTCACTATTTGTGGATACTATATACACACACACACACACACACACACACACACACCCTAAAGACTCTAAAAAAAAAAAAACTGTTAGAACAAATTCTGTAAAATTGCAAGATATGAAATCAATATACAAAAATTTGTTGCATTTTTAATACACTAACAACAAACTACAAGAGAAATTAAGAGAACAATCCCATTTATAATTGCATCAAAAAGAATGAGAACTAGAAATAAATTTAACCATGGAGGTGAAAGACCTTTACAGAGGTCCCTAGTACCATTTCATGGCCTATTAGGAATCGGGCTGCACAGCAGGAGACAAGCAGTGGACGAGAGAGCGAAGCTTCATCTGTATTTGCAGCCGCTCCCCAGTGCTAGCATCACCATCTATCTTAGCTCCACCTCAGATTATCAGGCATTAGATTCTCATAGGAGCACTGGTCCCTGGTGCCGAAAAGGTTGGGGACTACTGCAAGTATACAATGCAAAGCAGAATACACTGATACAAGAAAATGAAGACACAAATAAATGGAAAAATATTCCAAATATTCCATTAGAAGAATATTGTTAAAATGTCCATATTACCCAAAGTAATTTACAGATTCAGTGCAAACTCTACCAAAGCTCCAATGGCATTTTTCACAGAAATAGAACAAACAATTCTAAAATTTGTATGGGACCACAAAAGATGCCAAATAGCCTAAGCGATCTTGAGAAAGAATTAAAAAGCTGGAGGCATCACACTCCCTGATTTCAGACTATGTCACAAAGCAATAGTAATCAATCAAAACAGGATGTTATTGGCATTAAAACAGACATATAGATCAATGGAACAGAATAGAGAGCCCAGAAATAAACCCACACATACATGGTTAATTAAATTATGACAAAGAAGGCAAAAATATACGGTGAGAAAAAGACAGGCTCCTCAATAAATGGTGTTGGGAAACCTGGAAACCACAGCAAAAGAATGAAACTGGACTTTTACATCATATACAAAAATTCAAAATGAGTTAAAGACTTCAATGTGAGACTTGAAACCATAAAACTCGATGAAAACATAGGTAGTAAGCTCCTTGACATCAATCATGGTGTTAATTTTTCGGACCTAACTCCAAGGGCAAGAGCAGCAATGCAAAAATAAACACATGGGACTACATCAAATTAAAAAGCTTCTGCACTTCAACAAAGTGAAAAGCCAACCTACTGGATGAGAGAAGATATTGGCAAATCATATATCTGATAAGGGGTTAATATATAAAGAACTGTATATAAAGAATTTATACAACTAAAGAACAAAATATATAAAGAACTCACACAACTCAACAACAACAACAAAAAGAAAAACAATCCTCAATTAAAAAATTAGTGGAGGATCTAAACAGACATTCTTCCAAAGAAGAAATACAGATGGCCAATAGGTACATGAATAGATGCTCAACATTACTAACCATTCGAGAAATGCAAATCAAAACCGCAATAAGATAGCACCTCGCACCGATCAAGATGGCTATTATCAAAAAGACAAGAAATAACAAGTGTAGGCAAGGACGTGGAGAAAAAGGAACTCTCGTGCTGTTGGTGAGAATGTAAATTAGTGCAGCCACTATGGAAAACGGTATGGAGATCCATCAAAAAATTAAAAATAGATCTGCCATGTGACCCAGCAATGACTCTTCCAGATGTTTATCCAAAGGAAACAAAAACACTAATTTAAAAGATATACATACCCCGAAGTGTCCATTGATGGATGAACAGATAAAGATGTGGCACATATATACAGTGGAATATTACTCAGCCACAAAAAGAGAATGAAATAGTGCCATTTGTGGTGACCTGAGTAGACTTGAGGGAATCATGACAAGTGAAATGAGAAAGACAAACACCATATGATTCCACATATATGTGGGATCTAAAACAAAACAAAACAAAATGAAACCAAGCTTATTTACACAGAGAACAGACTGGTGGTTGCTGGAGGGTAGGGAGTTGCGGGTAGGCAAAGTGGGTGAAGGGGATTAAGAGATATAAACTTTCATTATAAAATAAATAAGGCATGGGGATGTAAAGCACAGCATGGTGACTATAGTCAGTAACTATTCTAAATTTGAAAGTTGCTAAGAAATTATCTCTTAAACAGTCTCATCATAAGGAAAACAATATATAACTTTGTATGTGGAAAGAGGGTAAATAGACTTGTGGTAAACATTTCACAATGTATACAAATGTCAAATCATTATGTTGTACACCTGAAATATAATGTTGTATGTCAATTATAGTTCAATTAAAAAAAAAATGTGACTCTATGCTTATTGGTGGTCTATCACATTCGCTGGATCATGTGAATACAAATATCCTTGTCTTGCTACACTGAAATATGATATTTCCATCCTTATATATGGTATTTCCCAGGTATTCTCTCAGTAACATCTTTCTTCTGATACTTCTAAAATCTCATGCTCGCAGTTTTCATTATTCAACTTTTCTATTTAGAAATTTTTCTTCTAAAAAAATATGCAGCTAACACCTTAGAGGATCATATTTTCTTTCCAGTGACAAGCTCATGACCTGTTCCTAAAGTGGCATGTCATACCTGTCATAGAAGGCAATGCCCAAACTGCCTCTTCTTAAGTATATTTTGCATTAAACCATAAAGTTATACATATTTAAAACTGTGTGGTGATTTAACAAGCACTTCTTTTTACATATAAGACGACTACTATGAAAAGTTTGTGCTAGAATAAAATCACGTTTTGTGTTGACCCAGTTCCAAATCACATACCAACAGTTTCAATCACAGGCAATAGAACATCGAAGCACATTATGATTCACCCTGAAATTTCAAACAAATTCTGTTTGCCCTACCAAGATTTATGAACAAAAGCTGAAGACTTCTATCCTCCATCTCCAATGGAGGCACCTAGAATATAGTTAAGCAGTTTGTTCCCGCTGTTTGAACTACAATCCCATGAGCCTGCCTCCTGGATGCATTTTAAGCTTTACATCCTTGAAAATAGACTGGGTCAGTCAAAGGGCACTCTGGGGTCTGCATGTGATAAACAGTGGGAGTGGGGGAAACTATTAAGAACTGAGAATGTACTAAAGGTACATAACAAAACTAATTTTAAAAAGATATTTTAAAGCAACTACTGAAAAACATTTGGAATAGTACACATTATTGTGCTGTTGAAATTCTGGCAACATCAACTTATTTGCCTTCCTGTTTTTAGAAAACCAGACACCAATACTCTCCAGCATGTTTCCTAACCACTTCTTGACATATACTTTAAAAACAACTTAAGCTTAAAACTCAACTAAGAATACTTTTATACATCAGTTTTATTCTTGTAAGAGAAACAACAACCATCTCTGTCATTCTTTTTGGTCTTTCACATGCTATGATACTTAAATTTTTCCTTAATACTTAATAATGCCTACTTCTATTGGCTGAACCTATGTAACTACCAAATAACTAAGATCTTTTTTATTTGAAACTCACAGACTTTGACAAAGGATGATAATTTCCACTTCATAGGTAGAGAAACTGAGATAGTAGCCACATCATAAATACAATCACAGATGCAACCATTGTTTGGGGGTATGTTTATTTAATGATTAAGGGGTGACTATGTCATTTGAAATACATTTTATTCCTATCAAAAGGTCAAATCAATCGAAACAAATCCACACCTATCCAAATTCCATATATTCAACACAGGAATATTTTTATGGTTGCCTCAGTAAGTCATAAACCATCATCTATAACTCCAAGACTATTTCTAACACATCCCCAGAGAGCAACTGAACTACCTGAATTTATTCAGAGCGCAACACTACCTTGGCAATTATATAAAAACTAAATAAACAAAACGTACTAGTCTTTAACTGCAGTGCTAGAAAAACGCCACATTTCAACACTTCCACTCCTTGAGAATTGCCACTGCTTGAGGCACACAAACTTCAATTTTGACAATAAAAAAATGAAATAGGAATTCTCCTGTCCTGTGAAGTAACCGCAACTCAGAAGTTGCTTCTCTACATCAATTAAAAGCCTCTTATCACGATAGACAACCATAACAAATTTAGCTAAAGTAGGTATAGGTCTGGATACTGTTGAAGCGTCATAAATTTCTAGCTCCCACAGACTCAAGTAAGACTCTACATTTCTTTCAGCTTGAGTTAAATGGGAGAAACTGCAATTCATATTTCCAGAAGCAAGAGTGGCATATTTTCCAGTAAGTTTCTTATTCTCATTTTACTATTTTAAGAATTCTGATCACTCCCAGTATTGCTGTGGGGCAAGATCTGAATTCTGGTGGCTGATCATCTTCGTGGCATGATGCTTTACTAAAACTGTCTCGAGAAACTGTTTGTTTTCATTCGTATTTGGCTTCGGTGTATTTATACACAAAATACCGTTTCGGTGGCATCGTGTCAAGAAAAGAAATAGCTTGCTAGAATTTCAGATGACTCTGTTAAAGGAAATTATTTTAAATTAATGTGGCTACTGAAATGCTGCCATCCTTAACCTCAGAAAATATATTCCTTCTAATTTTTGCTGTGAACATTTATTTATTTAAGTTAAATTCCAGCTCATGAATGTTGACCATAAGGAGTCTAAACCTTCCTGCTACTATTTCGTATTCTTTTTCTAAACAAGGGCGACCACATGTTTGCTGCATTAGCATGCACAGCCAGATCACCACCATTAAGTGAAATCATCTATGTATTTTTGGTAGAATCTTTAACAACTTCCACGCCCGTCAGTGAAATGGAACAAGGCTGTTTTGTTTTCAGAGAGCAACAATTTGATCTCTGGTTTACTAGATGGCGCTCAAAATATTTTTCCATATGTTTTTCCGCAAAGAGAATCTGACATCAGTATGGTTTACCTTCACCAGTGAATGCAGGCTTTTTTCACCAAACATATCCCAGAGGAAGGTTAGGTCTTCCTGGCTATCCACATGTGGCTGCAGCTGGGCTGGCAGAGCAGCCAATAGCTCATAGAGACCTATAAAATGAAAATAAAACACAAAGCGTAATCTTAGAGTGATCTCATTAATTTCGCTTAAGGTGTGTGTAAGTGACGGCTGGAACATGTCTTTTTTACTGCATTTATATTCTGGACCATCCAGCAAAACATTTCTCCAAAGAAGGAAAGGAAGCTTCTTGATTTTTCAATTCCAAAGAAGTATGCATTAACAGGCTAGTTTTTCTCCTTTACAGTTGTCAACATTCTACAGTCCTCCAAGTTTATATAACCCAAGACAGAAAATGTGTACAAGCTTTCAAAAAAAAGAAAAGGCATACATTCCTTTCCTTGATCGTTATTACATTCCCTCAATTTTAGCCAAAGAGTTAAATGAGTCATGAACAGGAAAAACTTCCTTAGAAGAGCAGAAAATTAATAGAGTGGTCCACTAAAAAGGTTTTGTGGTTTCCAAATTGTTCCTAATAATACATAGCTTCAAAAACCTTTGCATTATCTAATGTCCAAAATCGAGTTCTAAAAAGTAAGGCAGAATTAACCATAGCTGATGCTGCATTACTTCGTTCACCCACTTAAAAACAACAACAACAACAAAAAAAAAACCCAACTACGGAGAACTGGTTTAAATCTGCCTCTAATTTGGAGGGATGTGACACCCTCTGAAAGAGTTAAGGTAACAGATGCGGGTTACTCGTGGTGCTCCTCGCTAGAAGCTTCCAGGAGCAGACAGTAGCGCAGTGTTCCCCAGTAGCGCACTGCATAACCCATCCATCTCGTTCAGGGGCCGTCAGACTCCTGTCCAAGAAATGTTGCAACGGTGCTTGCCCGAGACTCTTCGGGGAGGTGACCTGGCAGAAGTCAATATCAACTCATAGCACATGTTTCATTTTCCAGTGGGATTACATGAGGTAAAAAGGACAAAATTCCTTTTATTTCTCTCTGCTGTCTACGAAAACACCGAGGTCTCCTGGGATCTACAACACACGGGACTGTTGTTACTTCTGGTCTGAATAAGCGCTGCTGTTCATCACAGGGACAGCTTTACAAGACACTTAACTAGCAAATAATCACAGCATAAATTATGGGCTGCTGATCAGTATATCTATTATCTTCGAAAGCATTAAATAGTCTGATAATCAGTAATAATTCATGACCAAATACATGAGGGCCCACTTTGAAAGTTAGATATGTAACCTGAGAGAGTTGGTAAAATTCAAACATTCTGGGGTTGTATTTGGCCCTAAAAAATCTAAAATGCTTGAGAAAAAAACTTTTTGTTCTTAAGTGCTCTTGGTTGTTTATATTTATTTCCTTAAAACCCTGGCATTCTGCCTAAACTAGCTCTTAGTTATGATTTAGTAACTATTTTAAGGTACCTTAACGTAATTCGATGTATACACATCTCACTTCAAATATATATTTACATTTCAGAATATGAAAATATATAAAAAGGTACAATTCACTATTTTATTACTGATTTCATAAGTAGTAAAATTATCTATTCCTTGGTCATATGATTAGCTTAATTAATGATAGTAATTCAACTGTGATATAATTTCTGAGATATAGTTGTTAGGGAGATTAAATGAGTCATTACATTAGCACAGTCCTTGCCTGGCACAGGGCAAGTACTCAGTCAGTTTCATACATAACTCAATGAGGTTCAGCCATTGTAATAACTGATTACTATTGTGATTCATCATTACTATTCCTGAAAAAGCGAAAGTTTGAATCAGACAGACCTCAGTTCAAACCCCAGGTCTATATTTTAGGCATTTCATATAACTTATCTGAGTCTTGTTTCCCTCATAAGTTGAAAAAGAAATAGTAACCTACAAATGTGGTAAAATTGCACAGAACAAAATGTGTGTATGAACGCATGCGTGCGCACACGCGCACACACACACACACACACACACACAAAATGAGTACATGTAACACTGGTGAAATCTGAATGAGGTCAATGGATTGTATCTGTACAATCTCCCAATTGTGATGCTGCACTATAGTTATATAAGACGTTACTATTGGAGGAAACTGGGTTGAGGTACACAGGATCTGCCTGTATTATTTCTTATAATATATGAATCTACAATTTCTTCAAAACAAAGTTAAAACAAAAGAAGAAATTGTGGTAAACATGGTTGTTGTAGGAATTCGATGGAACAACGCACATGGTGGCACTTAGCTCTGTAGCTGGCACAGGGTAGGCAATCGATAAGACATTCTTCTTTCCTTAATATGTCTCCTCTGGAATGAAAATACCATTTCAATGCAATGGTTCAAAGGCAAAACAACAGCTTAGCTATACGTTTCAGCTGGACACATACCATACTCAGAAATAAAACCACCCTAGTCTTTTACATATGGAAAGTGTTAAATTTACCCAAATACAGCTTAGCTTTTTGTGGGAATAAGCCATATTATGTATAAATTAAAAAGAATAATTTCTCTGTTAGCAGAAGCTCATAAACCTGAGTTTTCTGGGGTTTACTAGTTTTATACAATCCTAATTTCTATGTCACCCTAGTTTGGTACTCTGGTGACAACAGCAGTCACTTCTCTTCAGCTCCCACATCTGATAACCACAGAGCACAGCCAAAAGAGATAGGACAGCGCCAATCAGAAATTAAAGAGACAGTTACAAGAGCTACTAGTATGTTTGGAGTCTCAAAGCAGGTAACGTGGACAATCACTTCCACTCAAATAAATTATACAGGCCCTAGAAACCATCTCAGCCCACGCCTAAAGCTGGGTCTGTGTTCTCACATGTGCTTTAAAATACTCCAATATTAGAGGTCCAATCATAAAGAACACTGAGAAATCCAAACAGTTTTGGTCCCTAAGATTCAGAAAGCAAGTGATGAGAGTTCAGATAGCACGGCATATCTTTAAAATTTCTACCTAAATCTCCCTGGTCCCTGAGCAGGAACTGGAATGGGGAAAGTCACCATGTACACCTCTGTAGTCAGGCGTCCACGCTCGTGAACGCTTCAGACCAGTGTACACTGACGGCACCTATGAACCAAGCGCTGTTCATGGCTCCAAATGTCTCAGACAAATTGGCCATGAGCCTGCTCTGAGGAATTTGCAGTGTTGAGAACAAGCACACAGACAGGCCTATGAGCAAGTGCAGGGCAGGGTTAGACTGCTGTGGCAAAAGCAAGGGAAGTGGCCGATGCCTGCAGAGGAGGAAGAAGACTCAGGAAAGCCTTTCGCAAAGAATACCGCCGGAGTTATGTCTTCGAAGGCTGCATTCTTCAGGATCAACATTTTTGAGTTCCCACATTCAGAGCACTATGTTAGTCACTGGGGACAGAACTGGGTATAGAATATACCACTACCTCTGCCCCAGAAATTTTACCATCTTGGATGACACAGACTACAAATCGTATGTGCCCAAACATAAAGCCATCCTAAATATAATTATCTGCTATTTGCCCAAATAAAGATCCAAAACATATTTTCTTCCAGGTGAAATAAATAGATGTTTGGACTACTGATGAAAAATTCAAGTACCTAATTAATTTTCAGGGATGTTGGTAAGATGTTCATATCTGCTTATAATATTTAAATTATAATTTAGTCAGGAATGCATATTTTTAATTACCTATTAAAAAATATTACCTTAGATATTTGGGCTTTGCTCCACTTACACATTTCATGCAATCATTTAAAATTTTTCACAATGATTTCCCCATCACTAGTGCCACGCGCAGAGTTAGAAAAGATCATTTTCACTTCCAGATAAGTTATTTGAGATATAGCATTCTTTTGAATTTGTGGGAGATGCCTTCACTTAGAACCTGGGTAAAGGTGACTGGTTCTTCATTTGTTCTGTAGCTCTATGTTTATCTCCACAATGGAACCACTTAACTACTCTTTAAGTATCTTTAATATTTGCAAATGTGAGGTTTTAACCCCACTCCAAAGAAAAATAACTAAATCTGGTTTAAACTTGTCTCCTTCTTTTAAAACAATTCTGTCAAGTAATCTCTCAATAATCCCCCAAAATATAAAGTTAGGTTATATGAGAATAACTGTAGCTTCTCCCTTCAATACATTTTTGTGTGATAACATAAAGTTCTGTATAAGAGATTTTTTAAGGACTTGAGTAAGGCAGCTTACTCTTCTCTGAGAGATCATTTTAAGGGGGAAAAATCCCACCTTATATTTGGGTACATTTAATACAAGACACTATCAAAATGCCTATGACTCCTCCTTAATCTATTCTTCCTACCATCAATTGATCGAGGTGCCTAAAACAATATTTAGCAATAATTATGACCGCAAGCACTTCCTAGTGATATTAATCATACCTAATACAGTAGGTCCTCAAATAACGTCATTTCATTCAACATTTCACTATAACATAAATGAGATGCCACAGGAACTTAACTCTCATTTATCGATTAGCCTATGGTAAAACTGGTTTTGTTATATGTTGCTTCACTTAATATTGCAAAACCTATCAATGACATTAAGTGATAACTTACTGTATTGACAGGACTACAGTAAGGGCGTCATAGGTTACCTCATTAATGCTCTCCATAGCAGGTGCTATTATTATCTCCACTTTACAGGAGGAAGTACATTTAGAGAGTACGTAGCATATTTGAGACTTAAACTCAATTCTGGAGTATGCCTCTTGTAATAATCCAACAATTTATATCTTCTATTCAAAAACCTTTGAGAGCTACTTTTAAAAAGTTAAATGCCTAATTTGACGACCAGATTACAGAGGGATCAAATATTTCAAATACAAACTAGAAGATTTCATAGAATATTTTTATCATGTTGTAGTTAAACACTTTCTTAGCATACAAAAAAAACTTAGAAACTGTGAAAGGCAATGATTGATAAGACTTTATAACAAATAAAATTTTCATGTATCAAAAAACCCAAAGGAGTTTGCAAAGAAATTGCTAAAAAATTACTTGCAACAAGCAAGTGATAGATATTAAGTACAATAAAAAGATGAATAAACCAATGGAAAAATAGGCAATGATACTGGTGGTTGGCAGATGGTGGTAGAAGAAATAGATGCCGCTCCCTCCTAAAAAAATATCAATACATAAAGCAATGTTCAATCTAACGAATAATTTTAAAAAGTTAAGCAAAGCATACTGTTTTTCTCTTATTGATGTAGGAAATAATTAACTTTGCAAATACCCAGTCTTGGCAAAGCCATGGGAAAACAAGCCCAGTAGTCATTTGGTGAGATAAACGTTCATTCCACCAGCTTTATTGAACACCATAAGCTCTATGTGCCAATATTGTTCAAAGTGTTTGAAATATATCAGTGAACCCCAAAGAAAGATCCCTACCTTTATAGAACTAATGAGGTGGGGAGGGGGGCGGATAGTAAGTATTATACAGCATTTTGAAGGTGACAAGTACTGATAGAAAAAAAGACAAAATGGAGCAATGTCATGTAGATCCGGTGCCGGGATGCTGGCGTATAGTAATGCCAAAGGACGTGGTCAGGGTACACTATGATGAGAAAGTGACAAATGGGCAAAGGTGAAGGTGTTAGCCACATGGGTAACTGAGGGACAAGCATTACAGGCAAAGGGATCAGACAATACTAAAAAACCCATACCTCTAAGACGGTGTGCCTGCAGTATCTGAGGAAGGGCCAGGAGTCCAGTGTGACTGGAGCAGAAGGACGGAGAGGGACAGTTGTAAGAGACAGGAGAGGAAATGGGAGACCAGGTTACGTAGTGCCTCATAGGACAAATATTGCAAAGAATCTAACTTTTATTTTAGAGCGGAAGAGCTATCGCAGGGTTTTGAGTGAAGGAGTAATGTGATCTAACTTACATTATAAAAGCATCGCTCAGGTTGCTGAGTTGAGAAAAAACAGCAGAGGACACATTACAGAGTCAAGGCTGTGATCCAGGCAAAAGGTGACAGTGGCCCACACCCAGGGAGCAGTTAGTGGAAGTTATGAAAAGTATTAAAATTCTGGAGAAATTCTGAAGAGCTGATTATGAAATTGTCAGAATTAGCAGTATGAAAAAAAGAAAAACTGTGTGAAGTTGCCATCAGTGTGACGGTCGAGTTTGGTTTTAGACGCAGTAAGTTCCAGATACCTACTGGATGTCCAGGTGGAGATGTGGTGGGCGGCTGGACAGAGAACTTAGGAGCTCAGCAGAGAGGCATGAGCTGAAGATGTGTAGTTAGGAGTCGTTGGCATATGGATGGTATTTAAAGCCATGAGCCTGCATAGACCCCCAAAGGCACGAGTGTACACACAGAATAAAGAACAGCCAAGGACTGAGCCCTGGGGTCTCCACAGTTAGGAGATGGGGGCTAACAACCACTCAGTGAGGAGGGGCACCGGGAGTGCGATGTGCTGGAAACCAAGGAAGACAAGGAAGAATGACCTACTGCGTCAAATGCCATCCACGGGGCAGGCAGAATAAAGCCCGAGAAACGCCCACTGGATTTAGTGATGGGGAGCTCACTTTGGCATCACGATGAGTGAAGAAAACTGAAGAGTAGCAGAAACAGAGAGATATGTTGGGAAGAACAAATGGAGACACCTCTTACCCTCGCAATCTCTTACAAAAGAAAATGGAAGTTTGTAAGGAAAGAGAAGTAAAGACTTTAGATTAAAAAAAAAAACACACATATTTGTGTGCTAATGACATTAACTCATTACAGAGACATTCTGATGATGTAAGAGAGGTAGGGATTGGTGAGAGCTCTGTTCCTCCGCAGACGAGAAGGAACGGAGTCGAGTCGAGTGCCCTGGTGGAGGGAAGGCTTAGATGGAAATGTGGGTGGTTCCTAGGTGGGAGGCAGGCTGTGGGGTGAGTGAGGCAGAGAGAGCAAGGGGCCATTCCCTCAGGACCACTGCAGTATTTTCAGAAAACTACAAAACATGGTCATCTGCTCAGATCAAGGATATAGAAGAAAGTGTTCGCATTTGAAAGAAAGGCTAGAAAGAGTCACCTGAGAGAATGGAAAAATGAATAAAGCAGGGAAGTCATAAATTGGTACACATTATTGACAATGCCACATCATAACCTTGCATTGCCTTTAATTCAGGAATTCACTCATTTACGCACTCATTCATTTATTTACTTCTAGGTAGCCTGGAGGGCCATCTGCAGGACCTAAATCCAACTCTTACCAGTGTTAAATTTAGAAAAAGAAGCCGAAAAGAACAGGAACAATTATTTTCATTTTTGCTGTATATAGTTCTGCGCTGCTTCGGTTTTTACAAAAATACAGGCATACCTCGTTTTATTGTGCTTCGCTATATTAAGCTTCACAGATATTGTATTTTTTACAAATTGAAGGCAAGACCCTCAAGCAGCAAAAAGATTACAGCTCACTTTATTGTGATACTTTATTGCGGTGGTCTGGAATGGAACCCACAATCTTTGAGGTATGCCTATAGATATTCCTTTAATAATTTAAAAAATTTCACTCCTGGGTAAAAAGCTGGGAACTTCCCCTGAAATTTTGTTCCAGCCGCAATTCTGTACCCTCAAAGTATAACGGTGTCCATGCAATCTTCCACCGATTCACAGATAATTAATTTCCTGGTGATTGCTACTGTTGTCGCAGCCCCCCTTCGGGACCCCTGAGATGATCTGAAAGACAAAACAAGCAATGCTAACATTCTTCCCTCAAAGATTCATAAACAGGTTTAGTGCAACATGCTTGACAACGTTTTAAGGGGTATGTGTAGGAAGCTGGCAAACTCCCAAGTTTGTCTGCATTTCGACATCCCACTTGATCCTTTCCCAACCTCACTCCACAAATACTGAATGCTTACCATGTGCCAGGCACTGTTAAAGGCTGGGGATCCAATGGCAGGGGTAGGGAAGCAAACAAAGTCATCATTCCCTAGTGTAGTGTAGGAGACCACACTGAAAATAAATGTAAAGTTGCAACTGTGAAGAGAGCGCTAATAAGGGATGGGGCTATGGCACCACGGAAGTGTTACAGTAAGGCGGGAACAATGTCAGGCAGAGCTTCCCCAGGCACATGGAGATTGTGCCGAGATCTGAAGGAAGCACAGACATTAACTAGGGCGTGAAGACGCGGGGAACAGAAACACCTTGTAGGAAAAGAACTGCACTTACGAAGGCCCTGGGGTAGGAGCCAAATGACAAATACAAATTCAAAAAGTAAAATAAGATAAAATCCAAATTAATGCTAAAACATATGCATATGCCCAAACAGCAGGGAGATGAATTACAAAATGCAAGTTTATCCTGCTGGGATACGTAAGGGGGAGAAGGGCTTCCCACCACAGACAATGGAGACAGGCAATGTGTTTACCCTACGTGTTGGGTAAAGAGTGAACTAGAGAAATAATGAAGACAGGGACCATTTTGTCATTTTTCTTCCTTACTCTTCTTTACTGTGTAAGTGTCCAGAGTGACCTGGGTCACACACCCCTGACCCAGGTCACTCTGGACACTTACACAGTAAAGAAGAGTAAGGAAGAAAAATGACAAAATGGTCCCTGATCTTAAACAGCTTAACAACTTTCAAGATAAACAAAATGCAACAAATACTTGCAAGAAACAGGAATAATTATAATTATAATTTTGGTAGTACCAGTATTATGTATTCATTGACAAGCTTCTGACATTATTTGCTTATGTGAATTGTATGTCAATGCATAGTCCTATTTCAAAATCCAAACTCAGGCTCCAGGGAGCCAATCGTTTATCATTAACATCAAACATGCCAAAATAATTGGGATCTCATCTTAACAGAATGCCTTACATGATACAAACAGTACCAATCCCTTTACTGAGTTAATTATATTTACTTTTCACTTCCCTCTAGACTACCAGTGTTGGATGCGACAAAGTAACACATTGGAGATGATCAACTGTGCCATGCTAGAGTTGCCTTACAGAAATATACTCAAAATAGATCTAACAAATGTTCATTCAAATTGTTCAGTCATTCTGGATCTCTAGGCCCCTAACTCTTGAAGTAACAGTAGAAAATGGTTCATCAGATATAGGATCTATTTTGTCATTATAAGTACTGTTATCCTCTTTTTTTCTTTTTTTTTTCTTTGGGCAGAACTAAACCTCAGGGAATCTCGGCTACACCCAAAAAGGGTGGAAAAAACAGTCAGCAATATAATTCATCTTAAGAGGTAGAACTTTAAAAAATATATATAGATTTTGCTTTTGAGCCTTTTAACATTAGGTCTCCCAGGAACTATTCTAAGAGTTCTTGAAATAATTAACATCTTCACATGAAAATATGTCAAGATTCCTATTTACAGACTCCTGTTTACAGTTTAAGTGCTTAGTTGTTTTTAATAGATTGTATCTTCCATTTCAAAGTTCTATAGTTCTATAAGAATTCAAAAGAACAAAAAAAAAACTTAAGATATCTTTCACTCAAGGATACAATATTCTAAGTAGTCGGAAAAAGTGCATTAATCAAGAAGTTAAACCCAAAAGTCATAAAAAGGCTTTATCATTTTGTATGGACTATGTCACAAAATTCATCTTTATTATAAAAATTATCTTATGAATCATTAAGATGGGTAGGAAAAGGAAACAGGAAGTAACAGATAAAAAAGAAGTCAGAAAACATTCATTTCTTGCTCAGATATGAATAAAGTCATAAAACTTTACAGAAGGGGAAAATCACCAGTTGTGTTTGTCAAACACTGGAGAACTGTCTTTTCATCAAGAAGACTACCAAGTGTAGACACTGGACTACCTTAAAAAACATCCAAGGGTAAAGCAAAAAACAAAAGCCTCTAACTTACCCAAGTGCTTGTGGCTCAGAAAGCCTAAAGAGAATTAGGTTATTTTACTAGCTTGCATTAAAGATGATTCATATCTGCTCATGTTGACGTGAAGCCTAAGTGAAAATAACAATGCAATTTAAAGTTACTGGAGGGGCTGATCAAAGTGGTGAGTAGATAACAATTCGAAGTAGCAATGATGACTAAACTTCAAATCAGCAGGGAGGAGACCCCAATAGTCTGATGTTTTCCAGAGAAGTAGTCATGATGCACTAAAGGAAGAGATAGAACAAAAGGAAACTGGGGGGAGGGGGAGGAGTCCTGCTGAGGGAGGAGTAAAATATTTAGTAGTAGAGGAATAAATCTTTGGCTTCAATGATCAATATGACGCTAAAAGTATTCAGACATTTGGAAAGCCTTGTCCCCATACACTTGATAACAAAATTGTGTGTGCCAGTCAGAAACACAGCTTCACTGGTTTCATGTTCAGTGGGAGCTGATGACAGAATATATCAGGTGAGGCAGATGTGTCCAAGATTGACTACATACTACTAAACAGAAGGGAAGAAGAATATCTCATTTTAAGCAAATATACTATTGAATTATAAACACATATTAGGTGTTCACAGAACACTGAGACACTAGTAAGACCTAATACGAACTAGTCTAGTTCAAAAATCTGGCTCCTGTCTAAGGCAATGATACTTACTGCCATACAATCAAACCCAGTGTCAGCAATACCATATCCAAACACAATGAACAACAACAACAAAAAAAAATCAAGATCCAGGAGAGCCTAATTCAGAGTAAAGATTTACTGGAGAAAAAGTTTTTGCTGTTTAAAAAAAAAAAAAAAAAGAATAAAAACTAAACAGGAAATTTATACCAACTTACACTTATTTTAAATACCCAGCATGATCCAGAACTAATGAGAATCTCAACTCCTCATACAAGAAATGTTTTAATCAAAATAGAGCATTTTCCATATTCCTTCCCTCCCCCTCATAGCACTTTTTTAGAACTAGATCTATGCCATAATCAACATATAGAGATCAATATACACACTGTAGATATTCTGAAAAGTCAAGGAAAAAGATGACAAAGTATAGATCATAGATCCATCTACATAACTATAAAGAAATCTCTGCTTAGGACAATTTATTTTCTATTGCTTTTTTTTTTTTTTTGGACAAATATAAATTACTGTTATTAAACCGAAGAAAATTAATTTAACGCTAAAATGTGACATTAATGCTCAAAATAACATCTCTAAAATGTGAAAGCACTTGAAAACACAGAAGCATAAAGAAGTGAAGAAATTTTTCCAGTTCAGAAAACTGCTTCTGTAAAAATATTCTGTACAAGACAGTAGTAATTCCTAAGAGAATAAATGGCTCAGAATTTGATGAAAGTGTTCCCGCAGTGAACAATTCACTCTTCTTGCAGATTCCAGATGCTCAACATTCCTGATTCAGAACGGAAAAATTTACTGTTAGTCTAGGGAAATTTAATATCACCATTCTTGTCATATCCTTCATAGCTTCATTATTAGAACAAGTCTGGAGAAGCTATAAACCTATGTTAAATGCTAAAAAAGATGTTCGCTGTGTTCAATCAGATTAGATAGTATAAGTAACCAAAGTATTTAGAAATCATAGGAAAAGGCGAGAAAAAGAAAAACAAACACTATATTTGGGTTTTTTTCTGAGTTTTGATATTTGCATTCTGTACAGTATAGCAAGGCATAGGACCGAAACGTTTTACTATAACTAAGGGCTAATAAACACTAAAGAACATATATCGACGCCCAGAACAACACTATAAAGTTTTACTATATTAATAAAATGGGATACACCAAGCTTTAAATTTTCCACTTTGTCAAAGTTAAAATAATCAGCACTATTCAGTGCCATTCGTAACAGGCCTCAATTTTTCTCATTTAAAAGTACCTATACTACTAAAATGCTTTAATACAGAATTCTTTCTTACACTCTCAACTGCAAATAACTTATTAAAGCATTTAGCAAGCTGAGTTTTTAAATATGCAAAACAATTCAAATAATTATAATGTTGTTTATACAATTACCTTAAAGTCTATAAAATCAGGGACAAGTTAATAGAGGGTAAGAGCAGACACCTGTACAGAATTTTCATTTTCAGAAGCGATCTCTAAACTTTAATAGGTTCCAATTCACAGCGAACAGTGGATTAGCAATCTGTGGCCTTGCAAGGTATCCACCACCAAAGCAAAGATGACATACTCTGATTCTTAGCAGTACTCATCCAAAAGATAAAGCCACAGCGAAATGAAAATTACTTCTAAAACTCTTATAAATTATGGCCTACAGCTGTCTTTCAGAAAAATTGATTCACAACATTTACCTAGTTACAGGGCCTCCTCACCTGGAAAAGTCAGCTATAAAAGCTAAAGCACTGTATTTGTTTTATTGTAGAGAAATTATGATAGGATTTATTTCCATTTTTTTCAATATTTATTATATACTTGAAACTTAGCAGAACATGTAGTTAGACCACGCCAAATAGTGTATCTGGATTTTAGCTTACACTGCAAAGCAGCAACCTAAATCATAACTCTCATCATACTTCTATAGCTACCAGCCAGTGTAGTAAATGGTAAGTGATGGGGAGACCAAAAGGCACTAACCTTAATCAGGAAGATAAACATTAGCAACAGAAACTGAGTAGGCAGAAGGTGGCCTACTGCTTGTACAGGATGATGGTGCAGGAAGAGAGGGAGGCATTCCTCATAGTAACCAACAGAGATAAAGAATGAGCACATAGCGCTTAACTTATGCTTCTCCATTTTGCGATGAGATGAAGAAAAAAACACCTTGTGTACGGTTGACCTTAGCAAATAGTAGCTGCCGCCATCATCTTTATCATAACTTCTCAGAGGCTGGTTAGTTGAATTAATAAGCGATTAAGTAAAAGAAAAGCTCCTAGGCAGAGTTCAAAAAGAATTACCTTCAATGGCTTTCTTTTCAAGTACAGAGGCTCCTCAACTTATAATGGGGTTACATCTCGATATAATATTTTCAATTTCAAATTATGATAGGTATAAGTCAAAAATGCATTTAGTACATCTAATGCACCAAACGTCATAGCTTAGCCTAGCCTACCTTAAACATGCTCATAACACTTAGCCTACAGTTAGGCAATTATCTTAAGTTTCGACTCGAGTCACTGTCTTCCTCTTGTTCTCATCAGAAGCAGGAAATACAGATGGGCATTTTGTAGACATGATGGGATGCAAAAACACAATATCCAAAAAACACTGGCAACACACTACACTGTAGAGTACCGGTAGTTTACCCTCACGATCATGTGGCCGACTGGGAGCTGTAGCTCGCTGCCACTGCCCAGCATCGCCAAGGGTGCTGCACATCGCTGGCCCGGGGAAAGATCAAAATTCAAAATTCAAAGTATAGTTTCTACTGAATGAGTATCACTTTTGCACCATCGTAAAGTCCACAAGTCCTAAGTCAAACCATCGTTAAGTTGGGGACCATCTGTGTTCCCCCTGAAGCATCCTTCATATCCCTAAGAACGATGTTGTGCAATAGTTGCTTTCCTAAGAAACTTCGTTATCAAAAATACACTAACTCTTGTTTCAATGGGGAAAAGATGTAATTGGTGAGCGGGTTCCCAGCTAATGATAACTACAGTACTGACATGCATGAATTTAAATAATAAATGAAGTAATCTAAGCTGTAACTATATGTGATTTTAAGCTAAAAATAATAAATTGACGGTTGACAACTGATAATCACAATCTAAATGCTTCCCAGCCTTTCGACCCACGTAAGTCTCCTCTAAACAGCTTGAAATTGTATTTGTAACAGAGATCACAACCATCAGGGTGTTAAATTGTGCCCCCAAAAGACCAGCCAGCTAAATCCGCAGAAACAAAAGAGAATATCCAGAAAGAGACCTAATGTGCATAAAGAATTGAGTATAAGATAAAGACAGCATTTCAAGCCAGTTAAGTAGTGAGAAATTAAGATCACTGAAACCCTGGACTACCATTGCAGGAAAAAATGAAATCAAATAAACTAGGACCTTACATACTGAAGCCAATCCCTAATCGTCTCTTTACATCCAAATTGTGTTATAAAAATTCATTCTAAGAGACCTCTGCTATCGTAAAAACCTTTTCAAGATACTTCCAAGGGTGATTTTTCTACATTCCTCACTTGTCAGAAAGAAGCAAAGCAAAACATAAAGATTTTAGGTACTCTGTCCCATATCTTAAAACATGTTCACTTGAGCTTCCTGAAGAGTATTTTTAAAATTTAGGAGGTTCGAGTGTAGTATACCAGAAAGAGTTTAATATATTTAAGCTGAGTCTGGATAAATTAAACAGTTTTAAATTTTTATCAAGATTTCAGTAGCTGTGTAATAGCTATTTAATTACATCTTTGCTGACTGAAACTATCTTCTTGGGTTGCCCTCCATTTGTACTGTTAACTGCAGACCATGCATCCCTCAAACTGTCTTCTAAAGCAGTGGTCCCCAACCCTTTTGGCACCAGGGACCAGTTTCATGGAAGACAACTTTTCCACAGATCGGGGCAGAGGAGTATGGTTTGGGGATGATTCAAGTGCATTACATTTACTATGCACTTTATTTCTATTATTATTACATATTATATATAATATTAATGATTATACAACTCACCATAAGGCAAAATCAGATGCCACCAGATGCAGCTGTACAATTGAAGTACATCAACTCACTTGTCACTATAAAGCCTGTTGCCAGATGCAGCTTGTGTTTTTTCTACTCACTGATAGGGTTTTGATACGAGTCTGCAAGCAATTGATTTATTATGATCTCTGTGCAGTCACATCTCTTTGCTAATGTTAATCGATATTTGCCGCACTCCCCAGCACTAGCATTACCACCTCAGCTCCACCTCACATCACCAGGCGTTAGATTCTCATAAAGAATGCACAACCTAGATGCTTCGCGTGCACAGTTTATAATAGGATTTGTGCTCTATAAGAAGCTAACGCTTGATGATCTGAGGTGGAGCTGGGGTGGTGATGCTAGAGCTGGGGAGCAGGTGCAAATACAGATAAAGCTTCGCTCACTGGTCCCCCCACTTACCTCCTGCTGTGTGGCCTGGTTCCTAACAGGCCACGGACCCCGGAGGTTGGGGACCCCTGTTCTAAAGGGAAAAAGACAAGTCATCTGAGTGACAAATTCTAAAAGCAATAGAAACTCACTAAGTGAGGTTCATATTACCAAAGAGAAAAGAATAGTTTAATATTGAACAATTACGCAGCGACAGGAATCTGAAATGTACCCAGACAATCCTCAATCTATACAGGTCAAATTCTCAATAAATCCTTTTTAGAACAGAAGCCCATGATTGTGCTAAATTTTGTTTTGTTTTGTTTTTTAAGTCAAAAAAGAAAAATTTCTTTTGTGACAGTGAAGGATACTACAATACGAAGACTAGTGATTTGGCTCATTTTAGTGAGCATTATTTACACAAGCATTATATGGGAAACTGGGCTATAAAAATAGACTCCCGATATAACTATTCTTATTTCATAAGAACACCAAAAATATGCCCCGTTACATAAATGTCACTTAATGTGACATGTTCTCGACTAAGAGACTGCTGGGAAGAGAGAGCAGGGGCCTTATCCAAATTGCTAACTGAGCTCTGAGCCTCTGAGGAAATAGCAGATTCTTCTTTATTAGTATTACTGAGATACAGCTGACATACAACACATGTAATATTGTGTTAGTTTTAGGTGTACAACATATAAGAGAGCAGATTAATTCTTGTTTCTTAAGGTGCAGGGTCCAGTGGTCTCTCATGAGGCCCACAGGCAGTATCTACTGGGTATTATTTAGCATTGTCGAAGGAAAAATCCATAAGATTTTGTTCATCTGTGCTCCAATTTGCAACAAGATTATGATTTTTGAAGAAATTCAGTCCCATCATCTTTACGTAAGGCTGAACAAGTACTGCGAAGCTTGTACTCTTAACTTCCAAGCACTTGCCCACTGCTTATTGTGTTTGGAAAATTAACACTTCACCCAACTTCTATTATACCAAGTCATATCTTCACTTGACTAAAATAGATCAAAGACCTAAAATTAGTTCACCAAAGCATAAAAGTGGTGATTGAAAATTGTCATACAAACAGAGAGGTTCCAATCTTTGAATCTTTAATGATCTGAGTCCCAAATGCTATAAGGTTACAAAAGAAAGTAAACATGATAATAAACAGACAATGTATGATAGTAATTCAAATCTGCTTTCCTACCTAACACATGCCACTACGCTCCTGGATGCCAAAAACATCACTACAAAAACAGGATTTCACAGTGCTGACAACAGCAAAGTAAAAGAGCTGAAAGACATCTGCCAGGTAACAACGAAGCAAGAAAAAACTTACATGCCTGACAATACACTGCAGTTCAAAAAAAAAAAAAAATGAGAAATTGAAAACTTCAAATATTCTTGTTAAAATGCCCTCTTTATTATCCTGCTGGAAACAGAAAAAAAAAGTACTATTATAAAATGTGTTAAGCAACATTATGCCAATAAAGAAAATTTCAGCATGATCCATTCTTCATGCATGCTAAGAATGGATAAATAAAAGGCAGCATATTCATATAATGGATTATTATTTAATCGGAAAGGAGATTAAGTTCTGATACATGCTACAATATAGATGAACTTTGAAAACAAGTACAAGTCTGCTACAAAAGGTCAACTATTGTATAATCCTACTTATATAAAATATATAAAAAAGGTAAAATCTAGAGACAGAAACTGGAATGGTGGTTCAGGAGGTGAGAGGCTGGTGGAGTTACTGCTTAACAGTGTTTCTGTTTGAGATGATGAAAATGTTTTGGAAATAGTGATGTTTGCGCGTTCTAAATATAATTAATGCCACTAAATTGCACACTTGAAAATGGTTAAAATGGCAAATTTTATATTATATATATTTTACCTCAATAAAAAAAAAACTTAAAAAATAAACCACACAGACATCATTAAATGTTGAACTTACAGCTAAAACAAAAGTCGCACTGTTGCCATAAAGATTATAATAAAAGCCTCAAAATGAAAGACAAATATTATGTAATAAATAAATATTGGCAAAAATCCTATATGAAATGACTCTGTTGGACTCCCTGTAACAGCAAAGGCATATGATGTGGAAGAGTAATTGCTATCATATAGGCATGCTAGCAGATGTTTACCTTACCGTTGGAGGAAACTACTGATATGACAGAAATTGAGAACTCTGCACCTGTCAGAGCCTTTGTTGAGAAAATGCTACTTAGTGATTTTTCTGTTTATCACTGAAAAAGCCATACTTCATGGAGAGGACTTTTCCACTTCATCTCTAAGGATTTTATGAGTTGTGACAAGGACAAGAATAAGTGCACTGATTCAGTTTTAAGGAACGTTGAGCACTATGTACAAGCAAGTACACTACTACAGGAAAAAAAAAAAGTTGGACCCAAATGCCAATTTACACATTGCTTTTTGTTCACACAGAACAGTCAACCACATGCCTAATAATCTTTATTTGCTGTGAAAGAGAACTGTGAAAATATGAATATGATCGTCTCAAAGTTGCAGAGTATACTTTTTGGGGGGGAACTACTTGAAGAGCAGCAAGTTCAAGACTTTGCTTTCCACAGCAAAAAAAAAACAAAAAACAAAAAACAATAATTAAAGGGGAAAATGATCACATTAGTCTTTTAGACGAAAGATGAGAACAAAACATTTTCAGGATGCTGACAATGCCAATAAAGCCCATGTCTGTTATTTCAAATGACTCCATTAGTGGCATATCTTAGTGATATGTTCAATATCTTCAATAACTTGAATGTATCACTTTGAAGATAAAAACATCATGATTTTGATGTTGGAAATAAGGCTAACTGGATTTTTTCACAGGACTGATCCATGGTGCAAACGACTTGAACATCAGGTGAACATTTTTAAAAGAATTAAACAAAGCTTCTTATAAAATATTTATGTTTTGCTAAAATTTAAAACAATGCAGAAATGTAAAGAAGATCAAACATTTCTCCAAAAAGAATTATTAAAGTGGAAAATAGGTGAGAGGTACTCAGAAAACGGAATAAAATGACCAAAAGATGCAAATACAAAAGACTGCTAAGAGAGATAATGGATACAGAAAAAGTCTTACACATAGTTAATTGCCATTCCAGAAAGAGAAAAGAGAGGCAATGAAGTAGAGGTGATGTCTGAAAAGATACAACCGAAAATTTTTCAGAATTCATGAACTACATGAATATACACATTCAAAAAGCCAAAATTCAAGTACTGTACAGAAAGAGAAATCCCACCTGGATACGTAATAGTGGAACTGCAGACATCTAAAGCAAAAAGTAAAAAAAAAAAAAAAAAAATCTTAGAAACAGCCAGAGAAAGTAGATAACTTCTAAAGAGAGCCTGACAGCTGACTTCTAAATAGCAGCTTTAAAGATAACATTTCATCATCTACTAGTACACTTAAAAATAATAATGGCCAACCTAGCATTCTATGCTTAGTAAAAACATGTTCAGATATAGTAAAATAAATAGTTTGATAGCAGTAGATCTTCAATACAGGAAATTCTAAACTTTTTTAAGCAGATGTAAAAACATCCTGGGTAAAAATGTGCGCTAAGTTGGAAAACAGAGGGTACAACAAAGAAAATGATAACATGTGAGGAACTCTAACTAAATATTGATAGCACAAAGCTATAGCAGTGATGTCTTCAAGGTTTGTTTTTTTTAATAGAGAATTAAAATATATGATAATAGCATGTATTTTAGGTTAAGAGGGAAGTATACAGGGGACAAGTGTTCTAAGACCTTTAGATTTTTCCAGGATGACAACAAAGGTATTAAGATTAGATTTTATAATAAAGAATTCACGTTATAATTTTTAAAGAAGCCACTGAAAGAACAACAAGAAAATGTATAAGTTCAGAACTATTAGAAGGGAAAACATAATGATAAAAAAAAATCCTAATTAATCCAAAAGAAGACACAAAGGAATAAAAAAAAGAAACTTAGAAGAGTCAGGACAAAGAGAAAGCACAAAATACAATGATAAATTTTAATTTAAAAAAAAAACAGCCATTATATTAACTATATTGAAAATAATCTAATTAAAAGCAAAGATTGTCTGACTTGTTACCTCAAAAAATTCCAATTATAATTCACAAGAGCTACATCTAATAAATTAGGAAGACAGAAAAGTTGAAAGTAAAGGATAGACAGAGGGTACAAGGATATATCATGCAAACATGAACAGAAAAAAATATATACTTTAACATATAATTTATTTAAAAGGCTTAATTCATAAGCAATATAATAAATTTATATTTAATAACAAACTGAAATACAAAACTGACCAAATTATAAGATAAAATCATAGTTATAAAGAGAAACTTTTAAAAATACTTCTCTTAGTAACAGAATAATTTTAAAAATCAGTAAAAATACAGAATATACAAATAATTTTAACAATCTAACTGTAATTGGCATTATAGAAAGCTATACTCAATGACTGCAGAATATACCTTCTTTTAAAACCTACAGAATACTAACCGAAATTGACCATATAGTTAAACATAAAGTATAAACGAATTTCAAAGGACTGAAATAACACAAATTAAGTTTTGTGATCACAAAGCAATTAAGGCAGAAATCAATAACAAAAAGATAAATGAAAAAAAATCCTTATTTGGATATTAAAAAAATTCTAACTAACCAGTGACAAAAGAATTCCAAGATAAAACAAAATATTAGTAAATAAAATTTTTTAATTATGGCATAAAATAAAACCAATAGGGAGAAACCATCTTAAATGTGAACCTTAGGAAAAGGTTAAATATTTATGAATGAATTTTCATAATTAGAAAAAGAACACAAAATCAATGAAATAAAAACAAATATACAGTAGAAAAATTAATAAGGCCAAAAATTATATCTAAAAAGACTAATAAAAATGACAAAACTCTGACAATATTAAGTAGAGTGGAAAAGAGGACAAAAATTACCAATATCAGGAACGAGGAATGAAACATTAATATAGAAACTGTAGACATAATATTGTAAGCAACTTTTTCACAAATAGACTTGAAAATTTTTATGAAATAGACTGTGTTAGAAAAATGTAAATCACCAAAACTGGCTCAAGAAAAAATAGAAAGTCTAAATAGTCTTTAAAATTAATTAGTGACCAGAACTCTTACCAAAAAGAAAATTTCCAGGCCTAAGTAGACTAAGGTTCTACTCAAGTAAAAACTAATTTCAATTTTTCACAAACTTCTCCACAGAAGAGTAAAGACTCCTCCCAACTCATTGCATGAGACCAACATGACTTTGTGAAAATATGATAAAAGAAAATACAACTAAACTTATTTATAAATGCAGATATTAAAGTTAAAATTAAATATGAGCAAACCAAATCCAGCAGATTATATAAAAAGGATAATAATTATGACCAAATTGGGTTTACCCCTAAAATACAGGTTGGTTTAACATTCAAAAACTCAATGAAATTTGCTATATTGATATTAACAGGGAGTAAATCCTATGACTGTTACAATGAATAAAAAGCACTTGATTCAATGGCTAGTCATTAAAATAATTTTTTTTGCAAATTGAAAACTTCCTTAATCTAATAAAGGGTAAATATGGAAGAAAAAAAAAACCCTAAAGCAAAGATGACAAAGAAGAAATGTTGGAATAATTCCTTTTGAGGTAAAGAAATAAAAACAAGGATGCACACTCTCACTACCAATGGTCAACATTGTAATGAAGGTCCCAGATGGTAGCACTGCAAGCAGAGAGGAAGGACAGACTATATAATGTCATGGTGAGACTACTGGACATCCATGAGGGAAAAATTAGTTTGGAGCCCTACTTCATACCTTATACAAAAATCTCTTCCAGAGGATTAAAAGCAAAATGGAAATAAAAAAGGAATAACTCTGTAACCATGTCAATTATTTCATAAATAAAATACAGGAAACATTAACCATAAAGAAAAATGGTGTTCGACTACATTGACATGTATAACTTCTGCACATAGAATAAGGGAGGCCAGCACAAAGAATGAGAAGAGAAAACACAGAATAAGACAGTTTTAACACATATAACAAAACTGACAAAGTCCTGGAATCTAGAAAATAAAAAATGTCCTGCACATAAGACAATACAATAGAAAAATAAGTGAAAGACTTAATTGGTACTTCACAAAAGAGAAAACCTAAATGACCAAAAATGAAAAGGTATTCAACCTCATTAATAACCAAGAAATGAAAATTAAAACTACAATGAACTATCACTATACATCTACCAGAGTGAGTGGCAAAATTTTTAAAGCCTAACAATAGCAAGCAACAGTGAGGATACGGAGCAACAGGATCTCTTCCATACTATAAAAGGCATTGTAAATTAAATTAGTACAAATTCTCTGGAAAAGAAATTGACATTCTCTTCTAAAGTTGAAGACACTTGTACTCTCAGATCCAACAATTTGACTTCTAAGTATGTCATCTATAGAAATGCATGTTTATGTGTACTGAGATACAGGACAGAATGTCCTTAACAAAACCACTCGTAAATACCAAAACACTGGATACAATCCAAATGACAATCAACAGTGGAATGGAGAAAAAGTGGTTCATAACTCTTTCTTTACAGTTTTACAACTGAATATTACACAACAATGAAAACTGAACAAACCATACCTAAACACAGCATGGGCTGTCATACCATCTCAACTAAAAAATAGTCACAAAAGAAGGCATAAAAGCTGGTGGCATTTGGGGGCTCTAATTAAGGCTGAGTTGCATGAAAGATAAATTTAACTTGGGAAATACAGTTGTATAGTGGAATACAGTTACATAGCTCAGAACTGTTGTATATATTTAAATTATCATTAGCCATCCCAGGGGGAAAAAATTTTGAGGATTACTCCAACAGCCCACCGTGCTGCTTTGGTTGGGTTCATGACACAAAGATGAAAGCCCAGAGGATGTATCAATATACGACCATGTTCTATAGCAACCAGCATTGGAAGTAAGAGTAGTTTGAGTCAGAAGCTAATTTGTAAAACTTCTACCAATCACCAGAGTCGTAAAATATGTAAGAAGAATCTATTCTCATTTGCGCCAAGTCAAAATGGAAATTCTCTTCTGTCAGGAATATATTTAATAATGCACCACATATTATTTTTCTTTTTATTGGGAATCACACAAAGTAAAATGTATTAGCATTTCTGCATGAAGTTCAATGCTATTTGTATCCAAAGTTTTTATCTCTCTGCCCTCAGAACTCCTAAACTCTTATAATATCCTGGGTGACAGCAGTGTCTTTTGTCCTCATGAGGCAACTCCTGGTGGGCTCCTGGATAGCTGCAGGATTGGGGCTGGTCCCTGAAAAGGTCAAGCCATGATTAGCAGCTTGGAACTTTCCATCCCACCCCCCCACATCCTTTGGGAGGGGGAGACGTGCTGGAGATTGAGTTAATAACCAATCATTTTCATTAACCAATGTCACCATAATAAAAAATAAATAAATAAAACAATAATAATCAAAAATGCCTATGTGAGGAATTCCATCAAAATCCCAATGGCATGGGAATCAGTTGAGTTCCCAGGGTGGTAAACACATCTACGTGCCAAGAGGGTAGCGTACCCCAACTCCACAGGGAAAGAAGCTCCTGAGCCTGGGACCCTTCTAGACCTTACCCTATGTATCTCTTCATCTGGTTGATTACCTGTATCCTCTATTATATCCTTTCTTATATAATAAGCTGGTAAACGTACATAAGTGTTTCCCTGAGTTCTGTGAGCTGTTCTGGCAAATGATCAAATCTAAGGGGAGGCTCACAGAAACCTCTGATTTGTAGCCAAGTCAGACAAAAGTTGTGGGTAACCTGGGGACCTATTACTGGCAACTGGCATCTGTCGTGGTCAGGGGAGTCGTGTGGGACTGGGCCCTTACGCTGGGATCTGCGCTAAACCCAGTTAGTTTCAGAATTGAATTGTAAGACACCTGATGTCACAGAATTGAATTGTAAGACACCTGATGTCAGAGAATTGCCTGGTGTCGGTGGGAGGGACACACATCTGGTGTCAGTGTGTGTGAGAGTAAAGGAAAAATACAAGAATTTAGATTCAATTACCTTTCTCTTAAACAAAATGTTACAAAATCATATGAAGAGGCAATTGAAAGTAGATAGCCAAAAAATATAGAAAACACAGATGTGTCAGGCAACTCATAAATAAAAATTTATGCTCTTCTCCTGGATTTTGTAATATTTATGCATCCACTTTATTTATAATTTGTTTTCTCATTCAAATTAAATAGTGACCATCCTTTAAAAAGTCCATATAGTGTAATTCTACTTATAAAATTTAAGTCAAAATTAAACCATATTGCCTAAGGATGGCTACATAAATCAGAAACTAGGTTTATGTAGTGTGAGATAGAAATTTTTTTTTTAATGTCCACCTCTAAGGAGATTAAGAAGATTGTGAATGAGAAGAAATACACAGGCTTCTTTTAGAGTGTTAGATTTCTTGATCAAGATGGTGGTTGCATAGATGTTGGCATTATAACCACTTTTAAAAATGTATTATACACAAATACAGAGGACAATCTGGTGCCGGCCAGAAGGGAGGGGATTGCGGGGGATGAGAGAAACGGGTTAAGTGTTAAAGAAGTACAAATTAGTAGTTGATAGATGGTCACAGGGATGGGGAGCACGGCACAGGGAAAGCAGTCAGCAGCAATGTAATGGCTAGGTGGAGAGCCAGATGGAGGATACAGTAATAGGAGGGATTGTTTTATTGACTATATAAATGTCTAACCAATGTACTGTATACTTGAAACTCATAATAAGATTAAATGCTTTAAAAAAGAAAAAACCGCATTGTAAAAGTTTTATGAGCATTTCTGTATATATATTTCACATACAATGTTTATAAAAATCATAAAGTTATAAGACTAAAATCACGTAGGTACTATGCAGGATAGGAATGATTCCATAAGATTAAAAAGAAAAAAGAATGGAATTATGACAGGAATAAAAGTAAGATCGACTCTGATAAAAGTTGTTTTCCATGGAGGAATAGGTTAATAATCTGATACTGTTACACATGTACGCAGGAACTGAATAATTAAGAAAATAGATGGTCAATGGTGGTGGCCAAGTCTCTCACTGTTGGAGTAGGAATTTACACATAAGCAAGGGAAGGCAGCTAGAATGATCAATTTGCTAATGGATCAGAGTTGGAGACAGCAGCAAGAATTCGAATGTAGCTTAATTTAGTTACAGATGATTGAGCACAGAAATGTTTCTATATGTGTCTATACACACACTGGTTAGAAATACATGTATGTATTTCTTTGCCCTCTCAGATGAGAGGGCCAAGAAAAATCAATACTCCAGTAGCAGTATGTAAACCTATCGCCCAGGTCTTGGGTCCTAATCTCATTCCCTAGTAAAAGGAACTAGAGCTCTTTAGAAAAATGGCAGATTCTAGGACTCGGGCGCTATAAGATGATCCTAGAGCATCTTAGAGTGCCAAAAAATAAGGAACTGCTAAAAACAAACAAGCCCAAGCAGCCAACCGAAAGAGCTCCCAATGGCCAAAGCTGAAACAAAGTAAAGTAGTATTGGATTACAACCCAAAGTATGAATAAATATCCATGAGTCCACATAGATATGAATAAATGACCGAATAAATTAATAAATGAGAGAGAAGAAACAAAGAATGCTAAATAATTTATACAGATACTTTACCCTAAAAAGGGGGTGAGGGAGCATAACACCCTACTCTGTTAGTGTGGGCACACGCAGAGACCTCCATCCAAAGACGGCAGTATGGAAAGCGTAGGGAGAGAGAGTGACTTTACAGAAGAAAAACTTGGCCAAGTGATCGACATCAGCAGTCATAAAACAAGTTGATAGTATGTACCCTAATATGGTATGACAATGGAACTTTACATCAGACAATTCCAATAAAGAGGAATCCTACAACACACCTGACCAGGACTCCTAGAAACTGTCAAAGTCATCAAAAACAAGAAAAGTCTGAGAAAACGTCACAGGCAACAGGAGCCTAATGAGACAATGACAACTAAATACAATATGAAATCCTGGAACAAAACAAAACAAAAGGATGTTAGGGGAAGACTAAGATAATCTCGAAGTATAGATTTTAGTTAATAATAATGTATCAGTGTTGATTCATTAACTGAATGTAGCAAACTAAGATAAGATGTTAATGATCCAGGAAACAAGGTATAAGGTATATTGAAACTCTCTGTATTATCTACATAATCATTCCATAAATCTAAAATTACTCTAAAAATATAAAGTTTATTAAATTTTTTTTTTTAAAATAAGATCAACAAATCTCAACAGCCAAGAAAGAAAACTCAGAACATATGTAATGCTGGTATATGATAGCGGTAATATTACAAATTAATGTCAAAAAGATGTGCTTTTAAATATGTGATTCTTGATGTAGGAAATTAAGATTACTGCTTCACTTCACCTATAAATTAGTTGAACTAAAATTCCAAATGTGTAAATCCAAATTTTTAAATTATTAAAAGAAAATCTTGGAGAATATCTTCATGAAAGGAAAGGCCATCTTAAGCAAAAGAGAAAAAGCATTAACTATACAGAAAAGATTAATTTGTCTACATAAAAGTCTTTAACTTCCATAAAAGAAACGATACTAATTAAGGAAGAAAGAAAAGGACAAATGACTGGCCACAAGAAATGGTGTTCAAAGGATTAACATACAAAATACAAATAGAAAAATCTGCAAATAAATAAGACAATAATAAACCAATAGAAACGTGGGGAAAGGATATGCGTAGACAATTCACAGAGGAATAAGTGGCCATTAAACAAATAGAAATATGCCCAAAATCAGTAGAAATGCACATTTAACACCTAAGATACCATGTTTTCCCCCATCAGATAGGTAAAAAAAAATTATGAAAACTGATAATACGGAATATTGGCAAGAATGTAAGGAGAAAGATCTCTAACACATTGTCCATGGATTAAGTGGTTTAACCACTCTGGAAAACAATTTGGCAACATTCACTTAATGTACACACCTTTTCTCTCAAAATGTTACAAAAGGAGCAAAACCAGCATTTTCACTGACAGTAGTCCGGTTCGCTAAATTGTGATATTATGGAAAACAACGTGTTAGTTTAAAAGAATGGGGCAGATATTCTCATGTATGTAGAGACAGATACAGACAGGCCATGAAATACCTCTTCGAGATACATTATTTGGTATAGAAGGAAAGTTATAGAATAATCCATAAAGTATGATAGAATCTGCGATTTAAAAATAAAGATAAAACAATATACTATGTATGCACATCTGCAGGTGAATAATGTACAGAAAACTGTTGAAGGATGTCCCTCAAACTGAGACGGAAAATGAGCCTGAGGGAGAAGAAGGGTAGGTAGTAAGGATTCCTTTCCTTTTTTATCTAAGCATCTTTAACAATGAGAATGCTTTTTATGTATTCCCTGTGTAATTAAAACTTGTCTTTCTTAGTGAAATAAGTAGAAAGAAGAGAGAGAATTGGTGAAATTTTACATTGAAAGTATTTTCCTTTACAGATGTTTTCAAATTTGAGGGGTAGATACATAGAATAGTGATTGCTGGGTCATATGGTAATTCTATTCTTAATTTTTTGAGGACTCTCCATACTGCTTTCCATAGTGGCTGTATCGATTTACATTCCCATCTGCAGTGTATGAGGGTTCCTTTTTTCCTACAACTTCTCCAAAATTTGTTATTACTTGTCCTGCTGATGAGTGCCATTCTAACAGGTCTGAGGTGCTATCTCATTGTGGCTTTGATTTGCATTTCCCTAATCCCTAGTGAAGTTGAGCATCTTTTCATATGTCTGTTAGCATTTATAGGTCTTCTTGGGAGAAATGTCTGTTCAAATCCTCTACCTATTTTTTAATTGAATTTTTTGTTGCTGTTGAGTTGTATGAGTTCTTCATACATTTTGGATATTAGCCCCTTATCAGAAGTATTATTTGCAAATATCTTCTCCCATGCAGTTGGTTGCTTCTTAGTCACAGTGGCCAAGACATTGAAACAACCAAAGAGTCCTTCAATAGGTGACTGGATAAATGTGTGTGTGTGTGTGTGTGTGTGTGT
>NW_006443566.1:727567-761387 GCF_000325575.1 Pteropus alecto
GGGGGTGAGAGAGAGACAGAGAGAGGTAGAGAGAGAGAGAGAGAGATACACATACATACACACACACACACATATACACACACAATGGAATATCACTCGGCTGTTAAAAAAAAAAAAGATTAAAAACTGCCATTTGTAACATGAATGGTTCTTGAGATAATCATGCTAAGCGAAATAAGTCAGATAGAAAAAGTCAAGAACCACATGATTTCACTCATATGTAGAATATAAAACTGAAAGCAACAAACGAACAAGTCGAACAAACGAACAAAAATTCATGGACACAGACAACGGTTTAGTGGTCACCAGAGGGAAGGAAGGACGGAGGAAGGTAGAGAAGGGTAAAGGGGGTCAAATATATGGTAATGGAAGGAGATTTGACTTTAGGTGGTAAAAACACAATGCAATATATACAGATGATGTATTACACAATTGTACACTTAAAACCTATGTAATTTTATTAACCAACCTCACCCCAATAAACTTAATTTTTAAAAAAAGTATTTTTCCACATTGAGTATTGTGTGCATTGTAGCTGCTGTTAGTCGGGTACTGTTTTCCTGCCACATGATGGATCATCTGTTCGTCAGTGATGCTCACTAACTCTGTTCCCCTGGAGACCTGATAAAGAAACAACAGCAACAACGTTGCTAAGCAACACTGCTTACGGTACACGTGACCCCTGACTGGTAAATAGTACCTGGTCTACAATGAACTGTAAGGGAACCGTAGTAAGCATCTGATCGGTATACCATACTTTGAGACTTCCCTTCATACAGTGACTCTTGAAACAGGCATGTCTCCTCTGCCTGACTCAAAACTTGCTGGGACATACAGGTCAAAAAATATCACAAAGCCAAGTGTGAGTCACATAGGCATTTTAGATTTAAGCCAAGTGAGCCAGCTATGTGTGGAAAAGTCTTTTTCAAATTCTAAATAGCCTACACTATTTTTTATGACTGACACCTAAACTGCCTTATAAACTATAAATACTCCATTTTTAATCATTCCCCAGGTTAGATGTAAGCAACACTGTTTTGCATCCAATTAAATTAAGGCATTTTTTGATGAAAACCAAGGCATAAACTTAAATTCATTACACAACTGCAGTAAATTTATGATTCAAATAAATTTTATCTATAATTTCCCAAACCACTATGGAAAGTTAACTCATTCATTTTATATAGTACAACACAGTGTGGGACTATATAAAAACTAAAAAGAAGAAAAGTTTTTCCAAGGAGCTGGCTTCCAACTTAATGCCTTGATAAAAAAGATTTTTATGTAATTTAAAAATCAAAATTACTTCCTAAGAAAAACTAATCCTCAGTGTAAATCATAGTTAAAAAAAATCATTCTTGATGGATAAAGATGAGACAAAACTTGCCAAAATGTAAGCGTGAGTATGCTTTAAATAGCAAAGAGTGGTATTTGTAATACTGCAAATGAAAATGCCAATGGTAACACAATACAACACAAAATCAAATCTGTGATTCCACTTTTTAAAACTCATGATGCCAGTGACTATCTAGTGTGAGACAGCTATGTCAGCTACTTAAGAAAGGTATTAACAGAACCAAATTCAGTATGGTCAGTGCAACACACAGAACTTCCTCTTTAATCATACTCTATGCCACCGCTTCTCTTGAAGGATCTTAAAAAGGAATGGTGTAGCTCCCCAAACCCACTCACATTCTGTTTTACTAGTCCTAGGATCCAGGAATGTGCATTTTTTAAAGTGCTGATTCTGGGGAACCCAAGAATAGGACTTCAGAGGGGCAGCAACTATGCCCACCTCACTTCCTGAATCCGGTCAGAAGACGTGGGTTTCACACACACATACGTGCTTTTTTGGAAATCTTTATTCTAAGTGTCGCTAAGTCTTACAATGAATGATAAGGTGAAATACATCTGTTTTCACTGAATTCCTTAATAACGTGTATCAACTTCAGAATAGTTTTGACCCCTGGTGACAGGAAGAAAGAAAGTGAAAGAATGAGGTAGAGATAATGCTTTATTTCTTAAAGAAGAAAAAAAGTGAAAAGTCTGAGGCAAGTATGGCACAAAGTTCCTATCTGTCATGAAATCTGAGTGAAGGTTCGCGTGAGCATCGCGGCACAGTAGGCCCCCTTGCCCGTGGTTTCAGTTTCCACTGTCAACAACGGCCTGAAAATATTAAATGAAAAATTCCAAAAATAAGCAATTCGTTAAGTTTTAAATGGCGCACCATTCTGAGTGGTGATAAAATCTCAGGCCATCCCGCTCCATCCCGCCTGGGACATGACTCCTCCCTCTATCCAGCATCTCTAGATGCTCCCTGCCCATTAGTCACTGAGTAGCCACCTGTCATCAGATTGATCATCACAGTCTTGCAGTGCTGGTGTTCAAGTCACCCTTATTTTACTTAACAATGCTACATTCATATATAACTTTTATTACAGCATATTGTTATAATTTAATTGTTCTATTTTGTTATTATTGTTGTTCGTCTCTTACCATGCCTGATTTGTAAATTAAACTTTACCATAGGTATGTATGTACAGGAAAGAACACAGTACATATAGGATTTGGTACCATCTGTGGTTTCAGGCATCCACTGAGAGACTTGGAATGTGTCCCCCACAGGTAAGGGGGAACTACTGCGTTTGCCACGCTTTTCTGTATGTTTAAAATACGTACTATTTCTTAAAGAAATCTAAATGCATGACATTATTCATAACATTATTCCAAAAGGCCCAACAGTACAAGAGCATCAATCAGCACAAGCCGCCACTACCTGGAGGAAGCAGCTGTCAATCAATGCCCTTCCTTAACTTCTATCACAGAAGAGTGCATTGATTTTATACCCCTCCTATTGGTTACAGAAAAAACAAGCATGACCTGTTTGCACCTGTTTAAAGCAGTGTTGTTTTTCACTGTGAACAAGAAGATTTAAGTAAGAATGAAAGAAAAGTGCCCTTCCTGGGGTCACATACCTGTGTCACTACCAGATCCCGTTGACAAAGCTGGCATGATGCAGGCTGCAGTCTGGACACCGCACTCCAAACACTCTGCTCAGAAAAGCCGCAGGGAATTCCAGCTCAACGGCCTGCAGCCACTCTGTCAACCAAGTATTATCACACAGGCCGTTTCTACAAAGAAAAGGCACATTTTAAACATGATAATAAGGAAGACTGCTAAATTACAATATTCTGTAACTAATTCTTATTCCAACACACTCCAGAGAGATCGTAATTCTTCAGAATTTTTTCTACATACTACATGTAAATATTAAGTGTGAAAGTTTTTAATTTTGATGTGATGTTTCTAATTAAAAACATGAAAGCTCTTCATGGATGTTTCAAGGCTTCCTTAAAGATTTTTACCATTGGTTTGAGGACTGTTGAATGCATAGATGGAGAATTTAAAGAAGATTTGTAAGCCAACGTCATTCTAAAATTCCCCTATTATAATTCTAAGTCATATTTCTAATGTAGAACAGAGACTCTATAAATTGTTAACTTATGACTAATTGTAATTTTAAAAAATAGCTCATCCTAACATGACAACTTCAAAGCTCTCTAACTGAAAACTGTTAATAACCTTGAAATACTAGAAATGAAGCAAGATGCTATTATAGATCTCAGTGTCAATAATCTAAATGAAACCTAACAATCCAAGCTAATATACAAAAGTAAATTCTTTTAGTAAAAACTAAGTTTTGATGTATTTTGGAAAAGAGCAGAAAAAAAATTTTTTTTTCGATGACTATTTTAACTAACAATCATCCCAAAATAAGCAAGAAGGGTACTTCTGTAGAGTAGCTAAAAGCAAGAGACTCTAGAGTTTGGCCTAATCTCAATTCCTGCTAGCTCTGTGATCTGGAACAAGTTATTTAATCTTATTAAGCTTTAATCTCTTTATATGCAAATGGAGATAACAATTTAGAATTGTCTGATAATTAAATACACTAAGGCGTACAACACAGCTTTTGGCACATGGCAGGCAAACAATAAATGTTGGCTGTTAAGAATGGAGTTGTTTAATTCAGGTAATGAGATTATAAAATGCAAACATAAAAGAAAGTAGCAAGATTAAAATTTATACTGGCCTGACACCTACAAGGCCATGTGGTTTAAATTTGGACCACTGCTGCCTAATAACGGAAAATACACTACATTTATATTTTTTAGAAATCAGAAGAACCACACAATGTGTTTAAGTTTGTTTTTAATGCATTTTCCCTAGTCCTCTATAAAGCAAATTCAGTAATTTAAAAGCGTATTTTAACATACATTAACAAGAAAAACAGATATTGTAAACACTTGAAAAACTGCCTCGATTCGATTATTAAAGTCTTTAAATCCATGATTCATATTACAGAAGAAAAATGGGCTTGCCAAATTTCACTTGAAAAAGTCCAAATTGTAAGATTCTATTAAAGCCTTCTAAATTAGCTTTTTAATTATCAAAGTGAATGTTAGTATGAAAAAATTCACCATCAGATAGACTGTCTAAGATAGTCTATCTGGTGCAATGTCTTGAATTTTGTATTATTACAAAGGTAGACAAAGTTCAAGTAGAAATCCACACAGAGAGGAGTGTTAATTAAAAATATGAGAGCAGTCATTTTAAGCACCAAATGAAAATATAAACCACTACGCTAAAAAATAAAAATAAGAGAAAAAGACAAAGCAAAGTTTCATTAATGGTCATCTCTGAAGTTGTTTTCCCCAATAATTTAAAAAGGCAACTTTGCTTTGCTTTTATAAATTATTCTAACAATCAGGATTCAGATTCAACTACATAAAAGTGCTCCTAAATTCATACACAAAGAAATTCAAAAATAGACCACACATAATTTAAAAAGAAACAGTCAATAAATAGACTTTTATATGGCTGCTGAAAAAAATAGAGGAGGAATTTGTAAAGTATGTACACATTTCTACCATTAGGACAATAGATATGTACGTATGTGGGTAGGTAGTTATTATATGTGTGTATGGAATTTAAACTTTTTATTCCATGAGAAAAATCATAATAATTTGCATGGTATATAGACTAACTACAGAACTATACATACCATGCAAACTCCCATTTTCTACAAACTTAAAAAAGCTACAGTGTTTCACTTTTATAAACCATAGACACCATATGAGCAAACTTATGCTAATATCACCCTATTAATACTAGGACAACCTTACATTCCACATTACAACATTTCTGAGTTGATATTGCTACCATATATACATACATACATATATGCCATACATGAAAGGCCTTAGCATTTCTCATTTTTTATTTCATAATGAACACTCAGGTTAAATTTTTCCAAAGTCATATTATTTAAGAAGTATATGGTACAAAGTAATTATCTTCTCAGAACAAATATATTAATAAGAAATAAGAGGTTTGATAAAATCCCAACCACTAAAATGCTCAATATTTTGTGGAACGAAGCAGGGTTTAACTTTCAAACTGAACTAAATTTTTGTAGTAATCATGTTATTTTCTTTGGCTAAATTTATTGAAAATGCTTTGGAATTTGTCAGAATCCCGCCATAATTATTACTGACTGTTGTATGGAATCGATTTACTACAACACAAAAATACCAGCTGTTACAGTATGTCCTGAGAGGGATTACCGAATATTCTTAAATTGAAGTTCAATACATCTTTCTATAAAAAAGAGAGAGCCCCAAATGCCAGGAACATAACAGTGGTATCAAATGCACCTGAAGCATTTACAATACCCAATAGAACTATTACAACCATCCTTTAAAAAGGCTTATTTTTGAAATTTCATTATTCCAGTTGTACCTTGCTTCTATATATCACACTGTATCAGGTTCATTTGGCATCTATCATGTGGAAACACTGAAATATGTGAAGGTCTACGAGCTTACAATGTCCAATTTCTACCAGCCCCGGATAACCCTTAGGGCTCCCGCGGCACTTGTGACATCTAGTGGTCAATCGCATAAATGCAAGTGTTTGTAGCAAAGTGAGTTTTCAATAAAGAATTGTCTTAATTGCAGCCAGTGAAATAGCCATCTGCAAAAAAAAATGTATATACACACTATTAAAGAAACGCACACTCTTCTTGTGTGTCTCCTCTACTCCCAATACTCACTTCCATACTACTTCACTTCTGATGCCAGATGTGGTCTTCACACATCAAACAATTCTACAACATCAGCGAGTGCCCTACAATTTAATCTAATTCCAACACAATCCCACAGGTTAAAGGCTCAATCCTACAGGACTTCCCCTCCACCTTCACATGTCAATCGAAAGTCCAGGGTGTCACCTGTGCTTCTGATCAATTAACTATAAATCAGAGGTTCCCACAACTCCCTCCCAGGCTTTGATTAATATGCTAGAGCAGCTCAAAGGACTCAGGAAAATATTTACTTACAAGATTATTGGTTTATTATAAAAGAACGCACTCAGGTACAGACGGATAGAAGAGATATATAGGGCAAGGTATGTGGAAAGGGGCACGAAGCTTTCATGTCCTCTCCCCACACCGCCACATGTTCACAAACCCAGCAGCCCTCTGAACTCTGTCCTTTTGGATTTCTATGGAGACTTCTTTATACAGACATAATTGAGTAAATCACCAGCCATTAGTGACTGACTCAACCTCCAACCTGTCTCCACCGGGAGTAGGACTGCAAGTTTCAACCCTCTGCTCAAGGTGGATCCCCTGGCAACCAGCCTGCAGTCTTACAGGCTTTCCAAAAGCCACCTCACTAACATAAACTCAGGTGTGACTGAACGAGCCACCTTTATCACTCTTGACACTTAGGTAATTCCAAAGATTTTAGGAGCTCTGTGAGGAAAGGAAAAAAAAAAAAAGAGGAAGACCAAATATATATTTCTCATTATAAATCAATTATTTATATTACGCACACCCATAAAATTAATGCAGATGAACAAAAAAGAAAGTACTGGACGCCATTTCCGAAGAGATTTCCCCTCAAGTTAGGGGAAGTATTCAAGAATATTCAAATTTTTAATTGTCATCACAAGTATTTAATGATCATATGAACATTCTATCATTTCCGGCAACCATGACTATACCCAGATCCAACCGTAGATTACTTCTCCATAGACAAATACTCTAAAGTGACACTTTCAAAAACTAACAGAGCACTAGAATAACACAAACAAGAGTAAACCTTTATAAATCTAATATAAAAAAATTTTTAAAGCTCAATTTTTGCAAATCTAACATCAAAGATTTTTAAAAAGCTAAAAAGATTCACTGGTTATATTAGCAAATGCAAGCAGCAAACTGGTATCTGTTAACATTCAAACCTTCATAAATGATAACAGTAAGAAAATAAAGGAGGCAACATATAGCTAAGTGGCATAAATCTGCTTATTTAAAATGGTATTTATACCAGCATTTCTGAAAGTGTGGTCTGCAGACCCCAGTAGACTCCAAAACCTTCTGAGAGAGGTGCACGAGGTCAAATTATTTTCATAAAAATATTTTAATACTTTAATAGTAATTAATGTATTAGTTACATTAATTAATATTAATTATATCAATATTTTAAGAATATATTAATTTTCATTTTTTATAAAAATCAAAATATTATGTGCCTTTCGCATTGCATCCACATTTGCACCAATGATAAAAAGCTATGGTGGGCAAAACCGCTGGTACCAAATTGAAATCATTCCTCCCTTAAAAAAAAAAAAAGGAAAAAAGTTCACTAATGAAGCAGTAAAAATTAATCATTAACTGACAAGTATCCATCTTTTTAATATTCTGTGTGATGAAATGGGAAGTCACAGAGAAAGTGCTGCTACAGTAAATGAAGTAATGGCTGGCTTCAAGAAAAGCACTTGTGAGGGTTTCTGTAAACTGAAAGTCATTTTTTCATGTAACGCCATTTTTACTTGAAACCAGTAACTGAAAGACAAATTATTCAGGCTATTCGGATTAATCAGGCTTGAGTATTTGGTAAACATTTTCTTGCAAATTAAAAGAGTGAGTCTGGGACTTCAAAGAAAACTGACAGCATGTGTTGCTGATGTTAAAACAAACTTTCAAGCAAAACCCAGAATTTTAGAAAACTTGCATCCATTAGAGGCTGTCCTCACTTTGTAAGGTACAGTGTTAACCGAGAAATGCAAATATGCTGGAAACCAGTCGCCACTTTGCATAGCTCCACTGGCCTCCCAAAGGATCTTCAGAGAAGTCAGTAGCGATATTAATAAATGTGATTCCTTTTATACTGTGTCAACATGTGGACAGTAAACCAGTATTTTCAAAACTATCAATGCATATTAGAAAATTATGCATGAATAAAAGATTCAAAGTACAAGCTAGACTGATGTATTTTAAAGCTTCAATATGATAAATTTATTGAAATTTTCAGATTCCAATTGCAACTCCCTTTAAGAAACAATCATGCAACAAGTTTTGGTGTTGCATCAAAAAATACCTACGATTCATTAAAATAGTCTTCCCTTTTCCAACTACAGATCTGTGTGAGGCTTGACTTCTTTCGTATCCTTCAACCACAACATATAGCAACAAACTGAAAGAATAAACAGATAGGAGAATATAACTGTCTTCTATTAAGCCAAGCGTTACAGAAAATCCATGTTTTGGGGAAAAAGTTATTTTTCATAAAAATATTATTTATGTTAACATGTAACAAGTTTAATAGTATATTTAAAGGAATTGAAACTTTTTTAATTTCCCAGTTTTAATTTCTAATATCAATATAATCCTCAAAATTCTTTGGAGTATTCAATAATGTCCAGAGATCCGACTCCAAAAGCTGAAAACTACAATTCTATGCCAAGGGTGGGAAAACATTTTCTGCAAAAGGCAGATAATGAACGTTTCAGGCTCTGTGGTCCACATGGTCTCTGTCTCAATGCAGACAATACAAAAATGAGTGGGCATGACTGTGCTCCCCTAACGCTTTATTTCCAGACACAGGTAAAGGATGAGATGTGCTCACCACCATTACTCCTTATCTACTCGTGACTTCAGGATGTAAAACTAGCATGCTTCCCAGTAATATTTCTATTGGTTATTATTTAAATATTCAAAGACAGTAAGTTAAAATGTTTTCTATTTTTTATTATGCAGGAATGTATGCAAAATAGTAGATATGTAATTTAAACTATGTAGTTCCTAATAATAAACAAAATCACATTTCAATTTTGTCTAGTCCAAGAATCAGAATCTGTCACTATACATGGAAAATCAAAAATATGCTTACGACTGGCAACCCATTAGGACATTTTATGTAAAAAGATATGCTTTATACAACCGAAAACACACATGAAAAAATCCTAGATTTCAAGCAAAAGGGAAAAATTATGAATGATGAAAACATCCCACATTTTACAAACTCAGCAAGGTTCAGTTATTATGTAATACAAAAGTCACATATCTCCTTTCCATTTGTGGAAAATACCAAAGCCACAGAAAAAAATATCCCATTGAAAAAATCCTATAAAACTTTAAAGACTTAAAAGAGGAAACGAGAGAAATGGCGCTTTATAATGCCCAGACTAACACACCCAGGGTTTAAGGCTGCTAGGCAAGTCCACCAGGAGCCCGGAGCTCTCGCCCAAAAGCGGCCCCGTGGCCAGGAGCGTGTGACGGCCTGCCCTGGTCAGGGCTCTCGGTGGGACAGCACACGCTGCCACAGTCACTCACTCACTTGCTCCTTGTCTGGAAGCACAGGTGTAATGAATGAACTAGCACTCACAGGCAATGGCCTCATCTCAGACTACCCCAACCATCTACCACAACTAGTGCACCAGGACCCCGGTATTTTTTCTCAGACAGTCCTCGTATGAAACCAGCAGTGTTTCTAGTGCTGGGCACCTCTGTCATCTTTTCACAGTAGGATGTTTCTTCTCTGACGATGGCCTTTTTTTTCCTTATATTTATTTTCTAACACCCACTACTAAAAAGTGTTGGATATTCTTCAAGATTACACCATTAACCATCAATGAACCACTTTTTTTTTTTTTACTGTATATTTCCTCTAATTGTTGGGGGCAGGGGAGAATAATAACTTTATTATACTTTTCTTGACTAATTCTTAATTTCAGATCCATCCCAGCATTCCACCAGCATTCTCTTAAGTCCTCTCTATTGGAAAAAACAATCTTGTAGCCATTTTTTATAATTAAGATACATCGATGTAATTTTATGTGTCTGTTGGGCTTACTTATGCACTCCCCCACCCCCACTAGATTTCCTTGAGTATGGAACCCTATCATCATACGTCCCTAAACTGCGTAACAGCCCTATTCAGAAGTACTTCTATATGTGGCCAACTCCAGTCTTCCAAAAGCTCTCCTTTCCTTCAAGGTCAGAGTAACCTCATTATTTTACTTATGGGGAGACAGCACTGCCTAATAAAAAAAAGCACAGATTTTGAAATGAGACAGACCAGCTCTGCCTCACTGACTTGGCAAACTTGGCCAGGCTGTTTAATGAAATGAGACTAAATGCAATGACAGAAGTAAAACACCTAACCTAGAGTAGCCAATCGACAGATGACAGCTTTTATTAACACTTTTCAACCTCATTTTCATCACTCTATTTCTCACTTCCTCTAATCTAGCAAACTTTTAAGAGGTCCTGTAATGAAAAGAATACAGGCTTTGCTGGGAGACAGACCAGTTTCTTGTTTCTACTGCTTACTATATGCACAACGTACAGGGTATAAGACCTTGGGAAACCAAATAAAATAATTTAAAATATATATGTATTATATATATGTATATATAATACACACACACACACACACACATATATATAAATGTTAGTGACGGACAACACTGAGTACACACAATTTCTCAGACTCAACATGCATTATTTCATTTAATTCTCATGATGATCCTATAATGTAAGCACCATTATCATCATCTTAACAGATGAGGAAACTCGATTTTAAGCAACTTGCCCTAAAGCCCACAGTTTGAAAGAATGCTAAGGTCAGCACGTAAGAAGCTAATGCCTACATTGGTGACCACACTACACAATGCTACCTCTTAACTCTATCATTTAACCTTTCACATTCAGTTTTCCCAGCTGTCAAATGGAATTAATATCTATGAATCATTTACTTGTTTTTAACGGCTAAATCAAACTACACATCTAAAGCACTGGGAACACAACAGATGCTCAAATCTTAGCTCCCCTTAATATCCCTGTTTTATTTGATCCTCTTTATTTACAAATAAGAAAACTGCCCATTTCGTATCCATATCCTCTAGCTTGCTCTGCAGTCACCTGATAGAGTGCCTTCTTTCATAGACCCAAAAACTTAGGTTGGTTTGGAAAAAAATATTTCAGCCTTCAATCCACTGATTTCAGACACTTAGAACTAGACCACATCTACAAAGTCATACCTTTATAATAGGCACAGATATTTCCAAAACCTATGGTCACACCTTGCAAGGTGTCCAAGGATACTGCTCCTCTATGTTCTATACAATTATAGTAAATTATGTCAGGAGCTCAAGAACATAATTCTAACTCTACTGAATCACTGTGAACGAAATGCCACCATAGCATTAACCATAAATCATAGTTAGCAATTTCAAAATTTCATGAGAAGCCTAAAAATAAATCATCCAACACAGCAAGTCTTATTAAACTATGGATCCCTCCCTTTACAAATTAACATGTATAAAAATAGAATAAGTATTTATTAAAGAGTTAAATTTATTAAATTTTAACAGAGTTAACAAAGGTATAGACCTTTAGCAATAAAGCCTCTCATGGAATGAAACTAGAAATCAAAAACAGAAAGATAAAAATCCACAAATGTGTGAAAAGTAAGCAACATACTCCTAAACAACCAATGAGCCAAAGTGGAAATCACAATATTTTAAATTAGAAAATATTTTGAGACATATGAAAATGAAAAAATACAACATATCAAATCTTATGAGATGCAGTGAAGCTGTGAACACTTACATTAAAAAAGAAGAAAAATCTAAAATCGATTCAACTTTACAACTTAAGGAACTGGAAAAGAACAAAGTTAGAAGAGGAAGGAAATAATAAAGATTAGAGCAGAGATAAATGTAATAGAGAACAGAAAAAAAGTTAAGGAAACTAAGAGTTAGTTTTTCCAAAAGACCGACAAAATTGACAAAGCTTTAGCTAGACAAAGAAAAAAAAAAGACTCAAATAACTAAAATCAGAAATGAAAAAAAGAGACATTACAACTGATGTCACAAAAATAACAAAGATTACAACAGACTATTAACAATTTTATACCAATAACTTGGATAACCCAGAATAAATGGATAAATCCTAGAAACACACAAGACAGAATCATGACAAAATTTAAAAATCTAAGAAGACTAATAACTAATAAGGAAATTAAAACAGTAATCAAAAAATTCCCAGCAAAATAAAGCTCAGATGGCTTCACTGGATAATTCTACTGAACATTTAAAAAACTAACACCAAACCTCCTCAAATTTTTCCCCAAAATCAAAGAGTAGGTAATACTACTAAGCTCCTTCTATGAGGCTAGCATTACCCTTATGCCAAAGCCAAACAAAAAGACCATAAGAAAACTGTAGACCAACATCCCTGATAAATATTAATTCAAAAATCATCAAAATATACTATCAAACCAAATTCAACAGCACATTAAAAGGATTATGTACCATTACCAAGTGGGATTTATCCCTGGAATGCATGGATGGTTCAACATGTGAAAGTCGATCAATGTGATGTACCACACTAGCCAAATAAAAACGAAACCAAGTGATCATCTCAATTCATTAAAAAAAAGCATCTGACTAAATTCAATATCTTTCATGATTAAAACAATAAACTAAGAATAGAAGGAAATTATCTTAACATAATAAAGGCCATATATGAAAAGCCCACAGCTAGCATTATACTCAATGGTAAAAGACTGAAAGCTTTTCCTCTAAGATGAGGAACACAGCAATAATGCCCACTCTTGCCATTTCTATTCAATGCACTAGAAGTCATAGCTAATGCAATTAGGCAAGAAAGAGAAATAAAAAGTATCCAAACTGGGAAGAAAGAAGTAAAATAATCTCTGTTCACAGATGACATTACATGATCTTCTATGTAGAAAACCCTAAAGATATGACACCAATAAAAGTTATTAGGACACTAAACCAATTCTGCAAAATAGCGGGATACAAAAATCAACACACAAAAATCAATTAAGTTTCTATACTTAAACAATGAATAATCCAAAAAGGAAATTAAGGAAACAATCACATGCACAATCACATGCACAATAACATCAGAAAGAATAGGCACTTGGGAATACATTCAACCAAGGAGGTGAAAGACCTATATACTGAAAAACTATAAAACACTGCTGAAATTTTAAAAGACACAAATAAATAAAAATATACCCTGTATTCACAAACTGAAAGATTTAAAATTGTGAAAATATCCCTACTACCCAAAGCAATCTACAGATGCAATGCAATCCTTGTCAAAAATCTCAGGGACATTTTTTGCAGAAATAGAAAAACTACCCTACAATTTATATAAAATCTCAAGGGACCCTGAAAATCTAAAACGACCTTAAAAATAAAGAAAAAGGCTGGAGGCCTTGCGCTCTGATTTCAAAACACATTACAAAGCTACAGTAATCAAAACAGTGTGATTTTGCATAAAAACAAACAGACCAATGGTACAGAAAAGTGAGCCCAAGGAAAAAACCCTCAGGCACATGGTCAAATGATCTTCAACCAAGATGCCAAAACTACTCAATGAGGACAGTCTCTTCAACAATTGGTATGGGAAAAACTGGCTATCCACATGCAAAAGAACTATGTTGGACCCTTACCATACACCGTACACAAAAATTAATACAAAATAGACTTAAACGTAGGACCTAAAACTGTAAAACTCCTAAAAGAAAACATAAGGGAAAGCTTCATGACACTATTTGGTCATAATTTCTTGAATATGACACCAAAAGCACAGGACACAGAAGTAAAAATAGACAAATGGGACTATATAAAACTTAAAATCTGCAAAACGAAGGAAACAACGTAAAAAGACAACCTAAAGAAGGGATATTTTCAAATCACATATCTTATAAGGGGTTAATATCTAGAATACATGAGTTCCTACAACTTGACAACAAAAAATGAATACAAAATGAAGAAACGACTTAATGAGACATTTCTCAAAAAAACACATGCCAACAAGCATATGAAAAGATTCTCAATATCATTAATCATTAGAAAAAGTATAAATCTAAATGAGATATCATCTCACACCCATTATGATGGTTTAGTATCCATATAACAGAAAATAACAACTGCTGGTGAGGATGTGGAGAAACTGGAACCCTGTGCAGTGTTGGTGAAAATTTACAACAGTGCAGCCACTCTGGAAAACAGTACAGAGGTTCCTCAAAAAATTAAGAACAGAATTACCATATAACTCCACAGCAATTCCACTTCTGGGAATAATTCCAAAAGAATTGAAAGCAGGGTCTCTAAGATATATCTGCAAATCCATGTTCATTGCAGCATTATTCACAATAACCAAGAGGTAAAAGCAAATCAAATGCTCAAACAGATGAATAAACAAAATGTGGTGTGTGTATGTATGTGTGTGTATATTATATGTATGTATATATGTGTGTATATGGAATATTATTCACCTTCAAAAAGAAGGAAACCCTGTCGCACCCTACAGCATGGATGAACTTGGACACATTATGCTAAGTGAAGTAAGCCAGACACAAAAAAAATACTGTGTGATTCCACTTACATGAGGTACCTGAAAAAAAATACTGTGTGATTCCACTTACATGAGGAACCTAAAGTAACCAAACTCATAGAGACAGAAAACAGAATGGTTGTTGCCAGGGACTAAGGGAGGGAGAAATGAGAAGTTGTTTATTGGCTACAGAGTTCTGGAGACCTGTTGCATGGCAATGTGAATATACTTAAGACTACTGAATTTCAAATGGTTAATATGGTACATTTTATGTCATGTGCTTTTTACCACAATGAATTTAAATGAGTGCAAACACTTGAAGACAAACTAAGGAAGAAATAAAATTACTCAAATTGCCAGAATAGTTGCCCAATAATCCAGAGATTATCATCAGAGACAGGAAAGTTTAATTCTAGCAACAGGCAAACTGGTTTAAGCAACAGTTGCAAATAGAAGCCAGTCTTCATAGGAGGGTGTGTATAGCTGTCTTGGAACTCAAGTATGAGACACACAAATCACTATTGTATTTAGACTCACAAATAAACATTTTGTAAGAGGGGAAGTACTAATACCAGCAAATTATGCTATGAATTTGGGATATAATAAATGGTTTTAACCATTACTACCAATTATGAATGACAACCCATTGTTAAACCAAAGAATATAACGTGGTGGATTTAATAATACTCATTTATTTTGGAAATTTTCGATTTGTGGTTAGACAATGTTGCTACCCAACAAAATTTCTGTTGTTGGAATCATTTGCTACTGAAGCACAACCGAGACCACCTCGACTGACACAATGATCATTTGCAAAAGTCAATGTATAATTTTTAAATACTATAAATCACTTACTCTAAGTATTTACAGTGTTATTTACTAGGTACGAATTAATATTGTGTGGTTCAACACAATAATTCCTAAAAACATAGCTTGCTAAAAACATCTGCAATGAATCTGGATATTTATAAACATGACTTCATGTATTCATTGACTAGACAACAGAAATCATGCAAATTGTCCAATTTTGTCAGTTTCTCAGGCCCTACAACATACCTAGCAAGAAATAAGCTTTCAAAAATCAATTCTCATTTGTATAATGTTAATTATATCACAATGCCAAAGTTAATTGTATTTTCTCATTAAGGACAGCACTAAAGAGGTAAACTAAACACAATACACAATGGTTGTTAATGAATATTTACATATATATTTTTAAAGCTATCACAGATAGTGATAAAAGAAAATATGCAACCTAAAAGCACTGTTCATTTATGGCACAAACAACTTTACACTGTTAGGTTTTCATCCATGGCTGTCTGTCTTTACACTCTAAGGGGAAAGCCTCACTTTTTTGCATGGGAGCTTGTGTTTATGTTGCCTAGATTCTAACATACTCATCTACTTTAATGATTTCAAAAGCTGAAATCAAAAGGGAATAAGCCCCTTAAAGAACAATTCAAGACCTAATGTTATATTATACATAAAAATAGTGAATCCTATATTAACTAAAAGAAAATCAGCCCTTCATGTATTAAATAGTAAAGAATCTCATATTTGAAGTCACTTAAGGGCAACTTTAAGAGTGTTTCATTGATCACATACCTTTAATGTTATTTTCTTCAACTATGCCAACACTTAAACTTCATTAATATTAACTGCCAAAAGCTATTGACTATACTTTGAAATTTTTAATTTGCATATCCTAGCTCTGAGAAGTATTTTTGTTCCCCGACTGAAACAAATGAATGGAAAAGGGAAAAGTTAACATTTCCAAAGTTTCATGTGAAGATGGAACAAAAATTAAGTTGCCAAGGAAAGTAACATGCCAGTCATCGTTCAAAAACCATGAGAAACGTTTATACAAAAGAACGTTTCACAGAACTTTGCAAAGCCTTTTAGTGTACTTTTAGATACAATGTCTTATACTAACACACTCTGGAAAGATGCAATATGATAAAGAGAAACTCCCTCTATGATTAACTAATTTTTGTCAAGAAATCTTAGGGTTAGAGGAGGAATCTGACTTAAAAAAAAAAAAAAAACAGCGTATGCAGGAAAGGAAAAAAATTAAAGACCATATGGAAGCCAGCTGTAAGTCACTTCATATTCATACATTCTTGAGAGAAGACAGGCCCACACAAGAAATGGCAAATGACGCACACTGCACATCAACACAGCTAAAGTGGTTCAAGTTTCACAGGTCTTTCCTCAACTGGCATCTTAATAGAGTCCCTTGGCCTCCCTTTCTAAAATCTCCACACACCTTCACTCTCAATGTTTCTTTTTAGTGCTTAGCATAATCTAATATGCGACATACGTATCATTTATCTTGTGTACTATCTTTCCTACTCGAATATAAGTCACTGAAGGGCAGGGACTTTTGTCTGTGTTGCTCACTGTTGGAATTCTTACTGTCTTAGAATAGTGTTTGCCATAATAACAAGCAGCTCCATCCGTATCTGTTGAATGAACGAATGAATGAACAAACACTGGAATCTCTACCAATTTTAGCTATGATATTATACAAGATAGTTTATGCCTCTGTCTACCCCCTTCCTAGTTCTCCTGCCCAAAAGAGGAAGAGTTGCTCATCTCATTGATCTTAATGTAAAATACTTATTAGACCAAACGTACACTAAACAAATTTCCTCCTAATTAAAGATATTAAAAGGTCAGCATCTACATCCAGGGCCTGTTGGCATTTCTGGCTTCCTGCTCTCCCCATCACCACCCTCCACTCCTCTGGTAAGTAGATCATACTAGTGCCAGTTCACTTGCCTGCTACTCACTCTCTCCATCACCCATGGGTTGGATCATACTTGTGCTAGTTGTATACTTGTTTTTTTTGTTTTAATTTATTTATTTGATGACATTGGTTAATGAAATCCAGTAAGTTTCACCTCTACATTTTAACAGCAAGGCATATATATATTTACATTGTGTTCACCTCCCATAGTTAGATTTCTTTCTGTCACCTCATATTTGACTCCCTTTACGCCATCTATCAACTTCCTGCCCCCTGGTAACCACTATTATATTGTCCATGTCCATAAGTCTCTGTTTGTCCTGTTCATCTGTTGCTTTTAGGTTTATACCTATCATGTGGTTTTCAACTTTTTCAGTCTGGCTTATTTCGCTTAGCATGATTATTCAAGGTCCATCTATGTTGTCACAAATGGCAGTATTTCATCTCTTCTTATGGCTGAGTACTATTCTTATATATGTACCACAGCTTCTTTATCCAATCATCTACTGTAGGACACTTGGGTTGCTTCCATGGCCTGGCCACTGTGAATAACGCTGCCATGAACATCAGTGTGCAAATATCTTTTCGGATATGAGTTTTCAAGTATTTGAGGGTAAATACTCAGTAGAGGGCTTGCTGGATCATATGGTAGATCAATTCTTAGTTTTGTGAGGAACTTCCATACTGTTTTCCACAGTGGCTGTAACAGTTTGCAGCCCCATCAGCAGTGCATGAGGGTTCCTTTTTCTCCACATTCTCTCCAACATTTGTTATTACTTGTACTGTTGATTATGGCTATTCTAACAGGTATGAGATGGTATCTCATTGTAGTTTTGATTTACATTTCCCTAATAGCTAGCGATGTTGAGTATCTTTTCGTATATTTGTTGGCCATTCGTATATCCTCTAGGGAGAAGTGTCTGTTCAGGTCCTCTGCCCATTTTTTGATCGGATCATTTGTTTTTTTTGTTGTTGTTATTGAGTTGTATGAGTTCTTTGTATATTTTGGATATTAGACCCTTATCAGAGGCGGTGCTTGCAAATATATTTTCCCATTCGGATGGTCATCTCTTTACCTTGTTGACAGTTTCTTTTGCTGTGCAGAAGCTTTTTAGTTTGATATAGTCCCATTCATTTACTTTAGCTTTTGCTTCCCTTGCCTTTGAGGTCAAATTCATAAAATTCTCTTTAAGTCCGAGGTCTTTGAGTTTAGTTCTTATGTTTTCTTCAATGCATTTTGTTTCAGGTCTTATATTCAGGTCTTTAATCCATTTTGAGTTAGTTTTGGTGCACACCTGCTTTCTCACACAAACTCCTGCCAATTTGGGCCTTTAGCATGATCCAAAGGCCTGGCCCTTCTTCCTCCTTTTGGCAGAAAGCTGGCCAGCTCCTCTGTAATCACCTGTCTCCCTTCCAGTGAAGAAGCCCACTGCCTCAGCCAGGAACCCTATTTTCTTCAACTATTGTGTGTATTTGACTTTTTTTTTTTTCTGGTTAAAAACCTATTCTACGTTTTTTAAAGTTTCTATTTAAAATGTAATAGCATTTACCATATATCTATCTCTGGAAAGTCTCAGAGGAGAGGAGGAAAATACTGTGTAACCACAAATTAATAACAGTAAACCAAGCCTTTGTGTTTTTGTGTATTCTCTTACTGGATATAAAAGAAACCATTATGTTTACCCCTCTCCCCTGAATCCTAACTTTCCTAATTTTATCTCCCCGAATGTTTCTCCCCAGGTGTCCTTATTTTGTAGAGATGCTTGCTGAGGTAATTAAGGAGGGAGAGCAATTATATCTATAATTTACTCTAAAACACTTCAGTAGATTGGTAGGTAAGTAGGTAGGTAGGAAGCATATACAGCAAATGTTACCAATTGTTGGGTCTAAAGTGGGCATATGGGTATTTACTGTACTGTTCTACTTTTTTTTTTAGTTTTAAAAAAGAACTTCCAGGTCTCCCAGCCTCTCCTACCTCAGAGCTATGTGTCTCTCTAGGATCCTAATCAGCCCACTTAGCAAATGCAGTGACCCTCAAATTGGTCTGTCCCCACCTCCAAGCCCTCCTGCACAGTATTGTCTTTCTAAGTTAAATGATTGCATTACTACTTTAAACAAAGTTATCAGATGACTCAACAGCACTCTCATGGTAAAGTTAAAATATCTTAAAATCGCACATGCCCTCCATCCTCTCCAGTTTCTTTCATAGCAAAACTCACAGCACATTCTCCTCAAATTTTCTATAACAGTACCTGCAGATCTCTGAAAACACCATATTATTTTATACCTGTATATTTGCTCACTCTAGTTCCTCTACCTGCTTCAAAGATGGGCTTAACTGCATGTCTGTCACCACATTGCCTAATAAGAAGCAGTGTGAACAAAAAGGTCCATCATATATGAGTGACGAGAAAGTCTCAATTATACATTGATACATTCTCTTAATCATACCCGGATATTACTATTCAGCAATTCCTTTAAAAATCAGCAGGGGGTGCCATAATTTCATTTTTTAAAAAAGAAAATTAAAGTCATGCTAACAAAAGCAAGTTTCATAACTTCAGATGGAAGTGTTAAAAGGTCTAAAAAAATTGTTCCCAGTTTAATTGCTATATATCATTGTATAAGTTTAAAGTGTACAGCATAATGGTTTGACTTTCATATGTTGTGAAATGATTACTGCTATAAATTTAAATAGCATCCATTATCTCATAAAGATACAATAAAAAAAGAAAAAAGAAAAATATACATAGAGTTAACTATTGTCATCATGCTATATATGACATCCCAATACTTGTGTATCCTGTAACTGGAAGACTGTCCCTTTTAAGCACCTTTCTCTTATTCCCCTTCTCCACCCCCAATCCCCCTGGCCTGCTAACCACATATCTGGTGGCTTTTTCCATGAGTTTGGGGTTTTTTTAATTAATATATATTTTTAATAAATCAGGAATTTGAAGATGAAAATAAACACCTATTATCAACTTAAAGTTTTTAATTAAAAAAAAAAACACATGCACTACACCTCAAATTCTAGATGAGATTTATATCATCAGAACCAACCATGTAACTTATAGGAATTTACTCTTAAATATAACCGAACAAGCATGCAAGAATAGGTCAATTGAAGTAGATAAAATAAACTGGGAAAAGTTCAATTTTTTTTAATGACAGCATCTTCGTTGCAGAGTTACTACTTCACTCGTAACACCAACATGGACCTGACTCTAATGCACAAGTGTCTTGACTTGGCATACCCCCTCCAACACACGAGGCCTCTATCCCCATCACCTCCTTATCAAACTTTGGCAATCTGTTTCACTTTTGGACTTCTGGTCTATGCTTTTCTAAGCTAGTTTCTAGACCATTTTTTGTTTTGGTTTCACAATTCCAAAAAGATATTGACGACTAACCGTGACTACCTTTTAGACAGGATAAAAGATCTCGAACTTTCTGACACTTTGAAAATTAATCTCTATCTTTTATGACTTAATTTATATATTGCTCGTAATTATCAATACTGATTGAACTCCTATGAACTGTGCAGCACTATACCAGGCTGTTACAGAAAATGCCACTTAGATTTGATCATCTGAAAATCAATTGCAGTTCCAAAATTCTGAACCCATGAGTCTAGATTTTAGTCTGTGGTTTTACTCATTAATTTCAGGGGCTCAGGTAAACTAGGGCATGTCACACCCCGAGTATTCTGAAGCAAGGCATTCCCTATATAAACTGTATTCACTGTGAGCACTTATCCTTATCTGAAAGGAAAGAGAGATGAGGTTGAAAAAGGACGGAATCACCAGAGTACCTAGGAATGTATTAAACTTGCTGTGAGATATTAAAAATCAGATGTTACTTGAGCATGGGTCATAAAACCAAGAAGCTGGCATCAACTCTCATGCATTTAGTCTCCCATCAAGATCTTCCATGTCTAGATAATCTACTAACAATCACTATTTTCTTCAATGGGCAAAAATGCAACAAATATGTCTATATCTAATTTTAAACAAAAGCTGTAAAAGGTCATGAGATAAGTTTTTTTTCCAAATTGGCAAAATCATCTCTTAATAGTGGAAACTTAATAGACACTTTGGACTATTTAAAATTTGAACCTATTTAGGAAACATTAAAAAGTGAATAATCTCCTAATAATAAAAGTTTCCGCTTCTGACGTATATGTCCATGTCGAGCTGAAACTCCCACTCGCCCAATAGTTGCAAGTTTATTCTGTGTTTCCTAAAAGAGTCTTTTCTCATTTGCATTTCTTTAAAGAGTAAAAAAATTTTTTTTGACTTTTGGTAAAAATAAACTGGAAAGGGGGACATACTCAAATGCCAAATGTAGCTGCCAAACATGGACGGGGGAGTCTAAGAGTAAGATTTGGGTCCAAGAGCAGGATTTTTACGGTTTTGACGGTTGCTGGGAAAGCTCATGAGGTTAGCCAGATAAATGTAAAAGAGAAGGGGGCCTATGACAGACAAATATTCTGACTCCTCTGCAGCCAAAGAGACTGGGCCAGACTGCTACCACTGTCTCAACATCAAGGACACCTGTAAAATATCATCCTGTAGAAACAAAGCTGACTAATATTTTTCCTTACCATGTAGTAGGCCTGTTGTAAAAATTACAGTGAAAAGTCCTTCCTTAATTTTTGCAACAGTTACACAGAGTGAACCAAGGAATTATGTCTACTTGATTGCCAGAGGCATCGCCTCCTCAGTATTAAAAAGAAATACTTTTGCTGTGTATCCACTCCTGTGTGAATTATCTTCAATTGCCTTATAATCTCCTTGAATTTAAAAAAAAACAAAAACAAAAAACAAAAAAAAAGTGACAATGTCTCAAAAAAGTTCTTTTTATTCCCTCCTAAATCACTTGAGACCATTTCTAAAACCATTAATTTCACAAAGTAACCAAGATACCTAGGAGAAAAATCATAGCTGTATAAATTCTGAAAATCCTGCTAAACATGTCTTGTAGTTCAAGGGCTGTGTTTCTTTGCCCTAATCCCTGAAGAGTAAATTGCTATGGAAAGGAAAGAGAGAAGAAAAGAGACCAATAAAATAAAAGCTTACCGTTTGGAAAGCAATAACATTATTGCAACAAACGTTTAAGTGAGGAGGGAGACTACCTAAAACCATCTGGCTTCTGCTCTTAAGTACCAATTCTGCCAGGCTATGGCAAATAAAACTAATAAGTCAGTGCTGAATCATCCTGAGTTAATAATTTGACCTTAATTTCAAGGATTCCTAGATTTACTATACCCTAAATAGTAAATAAAAAGAAAGACCAGAGATAATTACTTAAAACTTACCCAGTGGAATTATCCTGAGTGGAAATTGTAAGTATTACACAGAGAACCAACCACAACACAGATTTTTCTCAAAATGAAAACTTGGGTAGATTATCTTTAACTGAGTGATTCTGGGGCCTACACTCTAGACAGGTCTCCCAATCATTAGGCTAGGAATGGGTGAGAGGAAAAATAAGGTGAAACTTGCCATCTTACTCATCTGCAGTGAAGTGCTGGCTGTAAATCAAGATGGCCTGCCCAACCACACAAACAACCTAATGACAAACTAAGGGAGAGCTACTGAATTTATGCAATAAGGAAATATGCACAAAATTCAGGAAAGAACTATTGAGGCCTCACCTATAATTGCTATGTACTGTGCCTGTGAAAATGATGATAATAATAATAATGGGGGCAGGGCCAGTCCAGCAAGAATCTACAATTAAATAATAAACATGAATTTGCTGTAAAATGAAAACTAAAAAGTATGTTTAACATTTCTCCCTTTATTAAATCTCTTTTTTTTAAATTATTTTAAGTATTCTCTAAATTTGCATACCCATTCTAATCCAATGCAAAGCTACTTTGAAAAAATGCATAGAAATGAGATAGGGACTCATTTTTTACCTCTACAAATGTATGATTAAAAAACTTTATCCTAGTCGATTTTTACAACCTAACAAAATTCTATCATAGAGCTCAATGGACCAGAGCATCCTGATCAGAGAAATACAGAATGCTCTCTTATTTGTGGGTTAAACAACTAGGAATACTTCTAGTAGCCATTACCTGTATCCTAAAAAGTTTGTAGAGACGCACTGGGAGCAAAAGAGAAGAGAGAAGAGATAGTAAACACCACATTCAAGAACAGGCATTTTACTTCTTTTAGGATTCATGAAATATCACTCATATCTATAAGTTATTCTTTGGAGCCCATGGAAGACCATGAAAACGTCACTCTCTGGAGAGTCTCGCATGTTGGGTTTTTCTTTGCTCTGATCAGAACCAAACCTCACTAAAGTCAACAGGACACTAAACGGTGAAAAGGGAGATTTTGGAAGACGGAGGAACTGGGAGAAGAGTATCTCCAAACAGGGTGAAATGAGGGCACTGGTGGCTCACATGGCAAGAATGTGAGGTGAAGGACTGAGGGGAGTCGCCAGAGAGGAATTAAGGAGGAAGAAGCTACCCTAAAATGGCGTCCTTGTGACAAACCTCTACAGATACCACAGCTAAACCATCAGGACTACAGCAGGTCCTTAAATTACTTCGTTTCGTTCAATGTTTTGTTATAACATTGATAAGATGCCCTGGGAACTTAACTCTCGTTTATATCAATTAGCCAATGGTAAAACTGGTTTTGTTACACATCATTTCACTTAAAGTCATAGAACCTATCGAAGACATTAAGTGAGGACTTCACTGTCTTCCAGACTATTTCTGCCAACTCCAAATGCCCATAAGCCTCCCAAGTTTTTAGTTATCTTTAAAAGAAAAGCCTACTAAAGATTCCAAAAATAGACAAACGCACCACAGAGAAATATTCCTGAGCTAAGATTCTACTCCTACGAATTTTCACTATAGATAATTCACACGTGTACAAGTATATTTGCACAAGAAAACTTACTGAGCATCACTAGTAACAAAAAAAAAAAAAAAAGAAAAGAAAAGAAATTAATGACCTAAAATGTCTAAATAGGCAATGGTTTAAAAAAATAAATGAATAGCAGAAGAGAGAGGGGGGTTAAGATATAAAATGGGACTAAATTTTAGACTTTTTTGTATTTTTTTTAAATTTTACAATTAAGTACTTATTCAAGTCTTAAATAATTACTTAACAATTAAAAACAGAAAAATCATATGTACTACACAGCAATATTTTAAAATTCAAATGGCAACCACAGCCCACAATTTCACCATGGATCTTAAGGCCTATTTAATCTATCACTATACTATGTGTATATAAATAAGTATCTGTATGTCTACCCTCCCATTAAGGTATAAATTCCTTAAGAACAAGATAAATAATAAATAATAAGTTATGTTTCACAGAGATGCTCATTAAGTATATGCTGAGTGAATAAAGGAACAAATACACATGTGACCAAAGGCTACATGAGTACCACTTGGCTAAAGTCATGATGGAAAGTTCTCTTAGCTAAGTCAGCTAGACTAATGGAGAGGATAAAGTTGGTTCTCAGAAACTGTATACAATTTTCAGAAGTTCCACAATGCTTTAGATGATTCTAGGTTTCCTAGATCAAATCTGTCCCTCACCAAGACTACCCACAACAGATTACAAACCAAGTGACAGCACTGGAAACTTGACTCCACAATGTTAAAAAGCAGCAAATACAGTTCAAGTTTCATTTCATGGCACGGATTAGAAATAATATTTTGTTTATCTGGTTCCTGGAAGGAAAGACTGCGCTTGGTGAAATGAATCAATTACATTTACCTCATATTACACAATTATGATTAGGAAACTGAAATATAATGTATTAGAGAAGATACTAAATACAGAATTTATATAAAACTCCTAAGAAAACTCAGATTTTTTTCATGAGAAATATAAGCTTGTTTCCATGATCATAAGCTTTTTTATAGCCAGTCGATGCTTATAAAGACTACATACTGACCAAAACAGATGATCTCTTCAAGTTTCTGATGGATCACCCCCATTGACAATTAACTTTGTTCACAAAGCTACTCGAAATTTTTAAGTCATTTTTACATTCAAAAAATTTAATAGAATTTCATATTTCCTATTCTTTTAATAATAAATGCATTTTGTGATAATGTGAATAGACTTTAAATCCAATCAAATTTTTTCATATCAAGTCGTTTAAAATAATGTTTTCCAAAGGCAAAACTATAAATACAGTAAAAAGATCAATGATTGTCAGGAGTTAAAGGGGAGGAAGGGATGAGTAAGGAAAGCAGAGATGTTTTATGGCAGTAAAACTAGTCTATAACACTAATACAATATATAATACTTATATAATACATAGTAGGCTCATGTCATTCTATATTTGTCCAAATCCATGGACCAAGAGTGAACCCTAACAAACTATAGACACTGGGTGATAATGATGGGTCAATATAGGTTCATCAGTTATAAAAAATGTGTATATCCTCTGGGGTATACAGATAATAGAGGAGGCTATGCATGCGTAGGGTAGAGGGTATGGAAGAAATCTCTGTACTTTCCATTGAATTTTGCTATAAACCTAAAACTGCTCTGAAAAGTAGAGTCTATTAATTTTTTTTTTAATTTTTCCTTCGAACAGTCAAGTGTGCTATTAGTCTTCATAATTCTTTGGTATTCAACATCATTCAACATTAGTGACCATTTTTAATCTTATTTTTTCTAAGTTGAATTTTTACTTTGAATTGTCAATGAAAATTCTTATCTTCATAGTTCTTACAGTTTTCTCTTAAGTTCATTAAGATGTTCAATCATGTATTCTAAAGTAAGCCAACTTGATAACAACCATCTTCCTACAAATCTACAAAGTGAAAATCATTCACACACAAAAAATTCTTCAACACTTGACAAACCCGCCTTTTGGCCTATTAATACGTGAAGTATGAAACAGCACTAATCCCGCTCCTTTGCAAAGTAAAAATACAAAAAAAAACAAAAGAAAAACAAAATGGAAGATGGGGACCAGAACTAAACTTTAAGGTTTAAGATGTTGTTAGATTTACTTTTATAATATCGTTAATAAAAAATTCAGATTTATAGCAAACTTTTATGTAAAAGTTTCCCTGTGAATAAAGCAATGTATGACTTAAATCAACATTTTTTTAAATAAGCTTTACCCTTTTGATCAGTGCTACTACACTGTCATTAAGTTGTGCAATGTTTCTATAGCATCTTATTTGCTGTTAAGTATTCGTTTATCATTATATTTCAAAACTCACTAGTGTGGATAAACAGCAGTAGGCTGGTAGCTGTGTGCATATAATGTTCTTTTTCGAGCATCTGTCTTCAAGGATTCTTTAGTGTTATTTAAATCTTAGTTAATAACTTCAGTTGATTCATCTTGAAATGAAACTTTTTGTGATTTAATAATCTTCTGGATAAATGCTGTCTCTATGTAATCTTGTCAACAGGTCTACTAAAAATATTATTCACAATAAAGCATTTTAAATTTCCTTTTCCTACTCATTCCTAACATAGTATTCGAAGTTTGCTGGCAGGCTGGCAAATTAAGCAAGTCTAAATTCTATAATGTATTTGGGCTTTAATAACAAATTGTGTGGCCTTGTTTCTAGCTTCAAGACTCAATCTGAGGGCTATGAACTCACAAAACAATTTTGCTTCCAGATCTTTAAAAAATTACAAGTCTACGCAGTGTAATCTGAACATTTTGCTTTGAGGTACCAGAATGGTCTACTTGGTGCCACTACTTCATGTAATAACTCCATGCAAATGAAGTATTTAGGTTAAGAGAACTACCAAGGTATACAAGTTCAAACGTGAGATCATTTTTTATTATATTACCTAATTAATGCCACTCTTAATTTAGGTTTCTATGTTTATCTTGTTAATTTATTACTTTCAAGTTTTAATTCAAAAGCATTCCATTATGATGTAAAAATAAGTCATTTAAAATATGAAGTATTTAAAGGAACTTTACGTATTTACAGTTTTAGGATGTCAATTTTTAAAAATATTTTTAAGTTACCTTTATTCTAAGAATGTTTAAAATAGTGAGTAAGCAAAATAGGAAGAGAGAAAATGTTAATTTTCATTTAACTTGAAATTCTGGAGAAGTAGTAAATTAAAACTTATTCATATGTAATCAAGACTAGGAAATTTAATTAATAAAATTTAATTAGGTTCAATTATTTGTTATTAGAAATAAACATTTTTATTTCTTTTAAAAAATCATAATATTCCATCAACATCAAACCTTGGCTAATTGTTAACTTCAAAAGCCAAACACAAATAAAGTAAGGAAATGAACAAAATCAATTTATGTTCTACTTAACAACACTTAATATCCAGTGAGGATGATAATGATGGAGGATAAGGAAAAAAAAAAAAAAAAAAAAAACTAGAAAAGGTGGATGAACATTTTTTTTTAAAATCTGTTTAAAAACTCAGGGAAAAAAAAAGTCCCAGAGTGGGACTTGAATGGCTAAGATCCTGGAGAAAAAGAGAAACACTTTGAGATGTACCTGACATTTTACACTGCTTTCCCCCAGCCACTTCTCAGTTCATAAGCAGTGAAGACAGAGAGGTTGAGAAAGTAAAGAGAAGCCAAGAGTTAGAAGGCAGAGTACCTTGTCATTTTGACAGAACTGGGAAGACAAAAACCACAGTTCCAGACAGGCAAAAGGTAAGAGGGCCAAGATTCCAGAGAAAAGAAAAGCACAAAGAAGTGAGTCCAAAGGTCTGAGCTGCTTTTTTTTTTTTTTTTTCAAGATATTCACTGATTCATAAGCAAACCAAATCAAACCATGGGGTAGAGAAGTTGAACAGAATACAGCTACTAGCAGACTTTGAGAAGCTGAGCTGTCCCACCAGGCTGGAAAGATAAATACTGGAGTTCAGGCCCACCAAGGTAGAGGGGCACTGCTAATTCCCACCAGCTTTTAGCTGGGACCCCTAATGGACTAAACCCAGTTGAGAACTCTAAAGGACTCCAGCTTCAGGATAAGGGAAAACTGGTAATACACTAGGCCTTACAAAGACTGAAACATAGCCTCAGTCAGCTGATCAGCTGATTGAACTAAGATAATTACCCCATCCTGCCTATCAGAACCCAAAAAAAATAAAAAATTTAAAAAAAAAAAAGCCTGTGAAAGAAGTTATCAGAGCCTATATAATTGTCCATATGTAATGTCCAATATTCAATCAAAAATTACTAAACACATCAAGAGACAGACCAATGGAAACAAATCCAGATATTGGAATCATCAGATAGGGACATTATTAATCAGTTAGTTTATCATGAAGAAAGTTTAAAACATGAAGGAGAATTTCACCAGTACCATAAAGTCCCCCAGTGAATCAAATGCTCAGCCAGTACAGACGACCACTGGGCTTTAGAGTCAGGTAAACCTAGATTCAAATCCAGGCTCTGCTACTTACCAGTTATCTTTTCCCCTAAACAGAAATAATCATGTTTTCTTTACAATGTTACTGTGATAACCGAATGCCTTTCACGGTATGACATATAATAGTAAATATTAAGTCACGTATGATGGTCAACAAATGCTATGGGAGAATTACCTGTACCCAGGACCAAGTAAATTCCTTGCATATTTTCCTTTCAATGTAGCAGAACCATACACTATCAACTCCTAACAAAATTTACTATCGACTTTACTAATTTACTAAGTACTAATTTTACTAAATTTACAAATTAATTTCTTAAACGCTTAACAAAAGTACCTTTCAAAGGAATTGTATCTATTTTTGTTTTAATCATCGATAATGAATTCTAGAACTGCCAATGCTTTTCAGAAAAAGTATTTTATAAAGAGTAAAAAAAAAATTTTATAAACGGTAAAAAAGTATGTATTTATTCATACTCTGACTCCTTCCTCCCAAAAAAAGATCTGAAATAACTTATAGAGACGAATAAATAAAAAGCTAGAGCAAAATTTGTCCATTGGGGCTCTTTTTGTTTTTCAATGAGAAAAGGGCAGACGGACAGGTTATGTTGGGGGTAGGGGGTGGATACAAAAGCGTCTAGGTAAGATATTGCCATGTGCTGACACAGTAAATAACAACAACAAACACTTCTGTAGATACTGGCAACACGGAGTATTTATACAGAGATTCTTGCCTTTGATCCACAACTCTCTGAGGCAGGTTAGACCTCCATTTCACCTTTTCTGTTCCAGAGTCACAAAACAAGAAGTGGGCAGACCCAGGTCTAGAACTCAATGTTCCTTCCACCCTGTTATGCATGTGCTGCCTTTCCAAGCAGAGCCAAGGTGAGGCCACCGAGATGGGGGAAAAAAAATAAAACCCCAAAAACTGCATTTTTTCAGCTATCAGTACAAAAAGTCTGCAGCTTGCCTATACGTACTATTACCTGGTAAGTCTCCTATTTTTCTTAGGAACAATTAAATACATGATTTTATTGCTATTAGTTTTCCTGAATAATAACTACATGGACCCAGAGAACATTTACTGAGCAACTACCAGGCATGATACTGGAATCATAAAGATGATATCGTCATCGCCACTCTGAGGAGACACTGTGTCCTGGGAGAGTTCCACATAAAGCAGTAAACCAGAACAGGCGGCTATAGAAATATGCAGTTATTGCTAAATGGCTACTAAAAAAAAAAAAATAAGAAAAAGCCTCTGTGTAACGTCAGAACAACTAGAGAATAAACAGGTTCAGAGCTCAACCTTACAGGTGAAATTGCTCCTCAAAGGTACCATCCCACGCCACTAACCAGTTTATTTTTACTCTTTAAAATATGTAAACTCAACAAAGTTAAACAGAAATAGCTATGTAGCAATCATTTAAATCAGTAGTTCCCAAATTCTGGTCATTCATATATGTTACGTCAAAACTACTTTTTTACTTAACATTTTTCTTAAATCAAGTTTGTTTGTTTTTTTAACTTAAATGCCTATTTTTAACCCTTATAAAAACAATGAGACCCTGAGTTTGATGAGCTAGTTATATTTTCTAAGATATATGAAAATAAAGGCATAGTGCTTAAAAGAAAAACTGTTCATTCAAAAACCTCTTCAAAAAATCCTGCATGTCCACACTTAGGAAACACTAGTATTTTTTCAAAAATATACATGCATATATTAGCCACTATTTATAAATTATTTACTTATAAATACAGTCAATGTTAATGGCATTATGTAACTACATTAGTGTCAATTCCTTTTTCTACTTCCTTACATATGCTTAATTACCTAAAAAGTACTTAATTATTTCCAGTGGAAATCCATTCTATTTCAATCTCCCCAGGTCTTTATAAATGAACATACTGTCTACATCTAGTTAATTATCTGAAACAGTTTTATAAATCTTCCTCATACCTATAGACAATTACAGATGGTTCTGTCCTTCATTCAGCTGTGAAATTAAAAGCTAACAAAAATCAGATACCATATTTAACTATGCTCTAACCAAGTAGTATCTTTTTCTGATACACTTAAAATGAAAACAGTTTTCTATATGATCTCGGTGTCGTGATTTATTTTTGTCCAATTCCTGTTTTAAAAAATTTTTAATGATTTTTGCAATTACAGTTGTCTAAAACATTACACTGTACTATTATTCTTTAATTATCCTAGTTCCTTCCCAAAGCAAATTACTTTTCTTAAGCCAATTTAGCAAATCGCAAAGCTAAATGGCTCCCCAATTATCTTTACTCTTTCAACTAAGAAAAATTGCTCTTAATTACCTTGTCTTAGTTCCCTGTCCAGAATTGACCACTTTAACAATCAGAATGATGTATGCTCATTAGCAAAAGCAGATCTTACACACAGGTAAGAAAACAAAGAATTAACTGTGAACATTTTCCTTACTAGCAATGGGAGCAACTCACCAAACCGTGATTTATGTAAGACTCTAGAAGTCATTCACTGGGGTTAGAACTCTAGGGTGTTCATCACAAATTACCTACCCATCAGCACAGTGGCTTTGCACTGCACTGGGCAGTATGTTTTATATAAAAACAAGTCAAAGGCCAGATCTGGAGCAGTCAGTGGACTTCGGCAAGGATTTAATAAGGCAAAGCACTATCCCTATCCTTAAATTCTGAAAATGGTCATCTCAGCGTGAAAGTGACCAGATCGGACCCAGGATGGAATTGCTCCTGCTAAGCCTCACATCAGCAAACCAAAACTTGACTAAGTTTCCATGCTAGGCTCTCCCAGAAAAGGCCTAGGTCAATCCATTGGTCTTGCCCTGTTCAACACAAGTTAGCTGATCCAACTTTTAGACTTCCTTTTGCTTCATATAAGGAAAGTAACCATACTTTAACCAATCAGCAAATGCCCAGTATGACTCCCTTGTTTCTGTTCACTGGGTTTCCAAACATCTCTCACCTTGTAGAACTCTTCAGAGCGCCTTTCTATTTGCTAGATGGGATGCTGCCCAAGTCGTGAATCACTGCATAAAGCCGATAAGATCTTTAAAATTGACCTGGCTGAATTTTGTTCTTTAGCACTAGGAACACACCAGTGGAAAACCACAGTACTTGTTCAATGTCAACGGCACCTTCATTCTTCCGCTTACCTCCACAACTCCTTCCATCAGGTGACCCTTGAGTGCAAGAGGAGGTGATCATCGGAAACACTCCGACAACAACGACGTGGAACAGGCTCCAACTTGTTAAGTGATGTGTGGTTATATGCTATGCTAATAAGCTACTCTGCCCTGAGAGACTGGTTGGTCTTTTGTTTCTCTCCATTTATAATTTTTGACTGAACTAAGAAATTGGGGTGAAACTAACAGTATAGCTCAAAAACAACCACATGCATTAAGCTAGGTACCCATTATCACAGGTCCTACATCAAGCACTTTTAAAAACCATCATTCAAATTTCAGGTCAGTACTTAAGTTTCATAAATAATAGTCTAGCATTATTGCCTCTGGCCTTGTGGGAGCCACAGACATTTCTGAATCAGATAAAAACTATGGACCCTCTCTATACTGTTAAAAACAAGTCAACAGGGCCAAAATGGAATCTCTTATGCTATGCCCTATGTCTCCGAACGAAGACTGAATTATAGCTCTGGCTCTTCCAGAAATAGAATTTTAAACCAGTCAATCAGGAATCACCTAGTAAGTACTAATGAGGTAATCTGCCTCCCTGTCATCCCCCAAAAGAAAGTGACCTTGCCACAACCAAGGAACTTTTTGCTAGTTTAACTTCCTGTTTCAGCTCCCTTCTGCCTATAAAAGTCTTTCATTTTGTACAGCTCCTTGGAGCATTTTTATGTGATAGATGGGATGCTGCCTAATTCATGAATTGAATAAAACCAGTAAGACCTCTAAAATTTATTCAGTTGAATTTTGTTTTTTAACAGTCCTCAGACATATTTGCATAATACACAAAAAGCTGCTCCTGTTCTAGGCAGGTCATAAAATCAGAAGACTGAAAGTCTGTCTGTGTATCCAGATCAAGAACTCCAGTACCAGTGGCTTGAGAAGGCTAACACGAAACCACAATCACACATTTGAAAAGCAAGGCCATGAGTCTGCCTGTACTGCGTGTCTAAGTACCTGATCACATATGTCACATACGATTATTTTATATTTTAAAGAAAAACTAAAATTCTTTGGTGGTAGTGTATACAGATTGCTTTGCATTTAAATACATTGAATGAAATGGCTACACTAACTAGCAGTTGCAGCTCTTGGATTTAAGAGATTAGAGCTCTATTAGGAAGGGGATTCGCAGGGTACCTAAGCTGTGCTTGCATAGTTCTCCAAATATCCAGAAAACAGTAATTGTTCCTATCAAATAATGGTGGGTGGGGAGCTACTATGCAAGGGATAAAGCCCAAAAGTGCCTCTCCTACTTTTTTTCATGACTGTCAGCTGGATCTTAACCCATTTCCTGTTTGCCCTGAGAACACTTGCTGGTGGTGCTTGTGTCTGCAGCATTTACCCCATGATAACTCGCAGATTCCAGTCCTAACCTTATCCCCAAAGTTTGCCACACGTCTCCCATGCTTTTCAGAGAATCTCATCAAAACAGGACTGATGCATTTAGGACAGCACCTGAACAGAACACAGATGCCAAATGTTCTGAAAATGAGCATTACAAAGGGGACGACTGTAGCCAGATTCTGTGGTGAACTTATGGCACTGAAATGGTGTGACGAGAGGGTGACAATGTTGTCACTGTTCCACAATGATACTGTGATTGAAGAAGCCATGTGTCATTGTGGATTGTAACGAGAATATGAGAAGTGGACTCGGCTGATCGGATGCTGGCTTCTTATCCAACTGAGTGCAAAAGGCACAAGCTTTGGTATGAGAAATTCTTTCTCCACTTTCTACACATTACAGTGCTGAACTCCCACATCGTGTTGAAGGACAATTCC
>NW_006443566.1:761462-774804 GCF_000325575.1 Pteropus alecto
TCTGTGCTCTGATGTCACATGTCACACCTTTTCGCTTATCTGGAAGACGTCTCCCCTAGAGCACACCATTGGGGAAACAGAATCCGACTGGTCGCTGCAAAGCTCGCTGCTCGCACGACAAGCATGGCAAGATCAGGAGAGAAACGTGCTGTCTTTGTGCAGAAGGTGATGTTCCGCTTCGTGTTGTTCCATGCTTTGAAATTTACCACACGAAAAAAAGTTATTAACTACTGATCATACACATTTCTGTTACACTAGGATTAGAGACAAGTCCTGTTTAGAAATAACTCCAAGAACAGTTTTTATATTTTATTTTCACATTGAAAACCAGTCAAGATTTGCTTCAGTCTCAAAGAGTGTGTTTATGTAAAATTAAATTAATGCTGGCAGCGAGCTACACTTTTTTTCCTAACCGGAAATGGGTTAAAAATACTACAGAGCTACATTTTTCTGTTGATGTTTATTGTGATAAAAAATATATATATATAGATTGGCTCATGAGATATATACAGAAGACCTTAAAAATCAACACTAAAGTATTTCCTCTCCTCAGGACTTGGCTGTGAAGCACGACCTAAGCGGCCAGGAGAGGAGGGAGGGATCTTGGATCTGGCCCATCGTCTGCAGATGGTAAAGGAGGAGAGAGGGGAGCGGTTGGGTGGAGAGAAGTCTGGCCAGGCTCAGGAGCAGGCCAGGAGCGACAGCTGAAGGAGTGACAAAGATTCTCTCACTGACCAAACTACTCAGGCTCCCGTGAACTCTTAACTGGGCCTGATTTTTTGGACTCCCATGTTGCTGCCTGCATTGTCCAATTTTAGCAAGAATCCTTGTAAATCAGTTTAACCAACACCTCCACCTTCAAAATCCGATCAGCCTCAACATAGAATGGGGCTCCTCATCCACCGTCCCCCATGTAACATCTGATCACCGCGGTCTGCCTGCAGCAAGAATCCTGTTAGGTTGGTTTAGCCAGAATCCCCCTTACCCGTGATGTTTCCTCTTAGTCATTTTCCATTCAGGAATCTCCACCCTGTGCCTTGGCTATCGATTCCCATTTGCCCATGCTGTACATGGAGTTGAGTCCAATCTCTCTCCCCCGCTGCAAGACCATACTGCAACGGTCCCCACACTCATCACCATGGTCTCCTTGAATAAAGTCTACCTTACTTTCAACAAATGTCATGAATCATTTTTTTTTCTTTAACAGGAGCAAGGCAAAACATCTGACAAATGAGGGAAACTTAGTCATGATTCAAGCAATGGCAGGTACTGGAATTTTCAAAAGAGGATATGTGATATTGTGATTTATGATAATATGGACGATAAAGGGGCTCTGTAATAAATCTAACCGAAAGTAATCTTACAGGGTGATTTGATGATAAAATTCCTAACTGGGCCGGTCATGGTGGGTAGTCACACCCCAGGTATATAACATCATCAGTAAAAGGTTTATCTTTGCCTTAAGCAAGCCCTGTCCATTGCTGCTATGCATTTTAGGCTAACAGACTTTTCAAACACCTTTTTCGGACTCCTCAGAAACATAATCACCCTCAAGAGAGCACACAATCTTGGTAACTACCCTGAAATCTAATTCCCACCTAGCTTTCTCCCACCTTCCTATAATCTTCCTTCTGTTCCCTCCTTAATTCCAAATGCATAAAAGAAACACAAACTGTCACCTCTCTGGAGCATCTGAGGTCTTGCTGCCCAGCAGTTGTCATCAGTGTGGCTCAAATAAATGCTTATAAAAATTCTCTACAGGTTTGGATGTTTCTTACATCGACAATAAGGAATATATATTCGGTCTTCTTCCCTTTTCTAGAACGGGGCTCCTAAAACCCCTGGAATTTCCCAAGTGATAAGAGCCATCAGTGTCTTTTGATGGTCATAACATTACAAACCGCTTTCAACCATACCTGAGTTTACATGAATCTGGTGACTTCTGGAAAGCCCCTAAGGAAGGCTGGTTATCAGGGGAGCCAACCATGTGATCAGAGGGTTGGAACTTCCAGCCCCCTACCTCCAGGCAGGGGAAAAAGCTGGAAATTGAGTTCAATTGAGGCCAATGACTTAATCATGCCTGAGTCTTAAGCTTCCATATTAACCCAAAGGTCGGCTTCAGAGAGCTTCCAGGCTGGGGAACAGGTGGAGGTGCAGAAGGTGCAGAAAGAATGGCGAGCTCAGAGAAGGCACAGAAGCTCTGCGCCCTCCCCACATACCCTGTGCGTCTCTTCCATCTGGCTGTTCTGAGTTATAACCTTTTATAACAAACCAGTGATCTAGCAAGTAAACTGTCTTCCTGGGTCCTGTGAGCTAGCCTGCTGAATTAATGAACCCAAGGAGGGGTTGGTGGGTGGGGGGACCTCTGATTTATGGCTGGTGGGTCAGTAGCATAGGTAACAACCCGGACTTATGACTGGCATCTGAAGTGGAGGTGGGGGGGCAGTCTTGTGGGACTGACCGAACTGCAGTATCTCCAGGTAGTAGCAGAACTGATTTAAAGTGTAAGACACCAGCTGCTGTCACGGAATTGCCTCATGTGTGTAAAATCCACACATCTGGTGGTGTCGGAAGTTAAGTAATGAGGTAATGAGATGTTGAAAGAGGGATGAGACATGCAGGAGGAGTGTTTTCTCCTCTGCAGGGTAAGAGTCTCCAAATCACACGGAGGGAATAAGGCAGTGGGAAGTGTGGTAGCGCCTGGGAACCAGGTAGGGAGAATGCTCGCCTCCCAGGAAGGAAGGTCTATGAGGTCCCGAACCCCGTACTCAGTTCCAGAGGCCGGGCTTCAGTCCCCGCAGGAAAGGGGGCTCCACAGAAGACAGGGCTGCAGGAACCAAAGGAGAAGCTCCATCCTAACTAGGACTGGAACTAAGAGGAGTCACTGGGACAGGAACACTAGATCCTGGTCTGGTTGGCAATAAAAATAAGTTCAATGAGGAAACCTAGTGCTCAGCCCTGAAACCAGCAGGGGGCCTGAGGACCAGACTTGATGGCACATGAGGGGCTGAGCCTTGATCGCGAATTAGAAACAAGCAAGACAGACGGCAGCCCTGGCTTTGGAGTTTTTCTAAATAAAAATTTCAAACTACCAAAGAAAAATACAGAGAGTCTGTATTTGAAGAGCTTAAACATTAATCTATGTGGTCTCCCAACAGCTTGAGCAAACATATGGAAGTGGGAAGCATAAGGCATGTTAAGGAAACTGTTGATTACAGTTGGGATAAAATAAAAGGTAAATGTTGGAATGAAAGTGGGAGACTATAAAGCATGATCTTGAATGTCAGCCTAAGGAGTTTATACAGGGAAGAAGGGAAGCAGGAAGGAAAGGACATGTCCAGAACTGTGTCTCAAAGATTCATTTATTGGCACCACTGTGGAAGCCGAAGCAGAGGGAATTTCAGGAAGAAGGCACAATCCTCATTTCCAAACGCTGTCGATATTAGGAAATATAAAAATATTGCTTAGAAGTATCCTCTCTACCAGTTTTACTAAAGTAGAGGTTGTGGGTGGGAAGGTAGGTCAAGCGTAGAACTGAGTAGAGAAATTCCCGAGAACAGTAAAAGGACAGAGAGGTAGAAAATTTATCAGTACCCTGCACTGTGAATAGGTGCTGAGCGAAGAGAAAAACACGGCATACACATCCCATCAGGAAGTTATGCATTAAAAACAGGACGAGAGAGAGTTTCCTGAGTTCTCAGTAGAGGTATTGGTTTTCTGTTGTTGCTGTTTTTAAAGACAGGTAGCTAGATTACAGGTGCAAGAAAGCAAAGGGAGTAAACAACAAACAGGGAATGTTTATGGGAGCAGAATTATGGGCTCAGCTCACATCGACATGCCTTTATACCTAAAAAAATAAATGCCATTTTGAATCTTTTTCTTATGGATAGTTCCTCAGAGTAAAATCCCTATATATTTCTCAGTGTGTTAATGTGTCTGTACCATTGTTCGATAACTAAGAGATATAGAGCATAGGTTATTTTAACAGTATCAAGTGAATTAATAAATTTTAACACAAAGTGGTTTTTTTTTAATGGAATGTGATGAGCAGAGTACCTGTAGGAGGGAAAGAATGGGTTTTAGAATTATCCAGATCTATGTTTCCATCATATTCTTAACACGTCAACACAATCACTTCATCGCTTGAAAATTTACAAGCATAAGACTTACACACTAAGTGATTTACAAGACTCTCTCATCTGATCATCACAATAGCCCTCTGAATTTAAAGGTTCAGCAATTTGCCCAAGTCAGTAAAGAAAGAAGACAGGATCTGAACTTGAGTCTGACTCCAAAGACAATCCTTTCATCATGGCCATCATGCCCATGACTCCCTGAGCTTTGGGCCCTCATAAGACCCCTGTAATACCTTCTGTATAGTCTTGCTCTGAAGAAAGGTAATATGTGGATAGTTCTTAGTACACGGAAGGTCCTCAAAAAATGTTGCCTTCCCTTTTTCATTTTATAATCACTTTTCTAAACCTTTGCTCTTTCTACTACATGATACTGCCTCTTCTATCGCCCTGGGGCCCCATATGTATATTTTGAACAGCACTGATGACCTTGTATCATAACTGTTGGCTTAACTAACTGCTTCTCACTAGTCAGTAACCCAGGCCTTTGCCCATCATTAGCTTTGTGTCCTAGTTTCCAGCGTTTCTGGCATGGACTAAGTGCTCAACAAATGGTTCTTGTTTCAGTTACTGCTGGTCATCATGTGGCTCAAATATTCTATCTGCTTAGGATAACTTCTATCTAAAACATCAGTCATGTTTTAGACAGAAGGCAACCTAAGCAGATACGCAATTTGCTATCTGTTCTGTTTTACGCATTAGTTCAGAGGCCAGCAAACTACAGCAAGTTGGCTGCTACCTGTTCCCATAAAGTCTTATTGGTACACAGCCATGTCATTCATTTATACATTGCCTACGGCCACTTTTGTGTTGAAACAGCAGAGCTGAGTAGTTGCAAAAGAGACCACACAGCTGTAAAGCTTAATATATTTACTATCTGGCCCTTCCTACAAAAACTGTGCTGACCTCTGCATTAGTTGAATCTGTTGAGTGAGCCAACAAATATTAGAATTATTATGAGCCAGCCACTGCCCTTTGGTGCTGGGTATGTTGTGGTGAACAAAACAGACACGGCCCTTGCCTTAACAGATCTTACAGTCTAGCAAACAAAAAAGACAAAACAAATGAGTAGTGAAATACATAACCAATGAATAAACTCCTCACTGGGATAACACAGTGAAGGAAAAGTAGGCAATACTATTGGAGAGAAAGAGAATGGGAGGGGGACATTTTTTACATTGAGTAAAAGGAAAGCTTCTCTAAGAATGGGAAATTAAACAGACCTGAAGATCTGAATCATAGGGAGGTGGGGACAGAGGGGGACAGTCAGGCGGGAGGCAAGCACATTCTGGCGGAGGGTCCAATATGAGCTTAGGCTCTGAAGAAGAACCTAAAATATTCAAAGGAAGCTGGGCTGGAACATAATGAGCCAGACAGAAATTCTAATAAAATGAGGAGGGAAATTTATAGGCTGGTGTTAGATCATATAGCACCTTGTCAGCCATTTTAAAGTCCTCATTTAGATTTTTAAATTCCAGAAAACATTTATATTATAAAAGGGGTTAAGAAAAGGTTAGGGGCTAATATTTCAGACTCATAAAACCATGCGTTCTTTTTAATAACAAGAGCAAGCAAAGCCACCTCTAATTACAGGTAGGACTTTCTTTTCTTGTAACTATCAGGACCTTCCTTAAACATTCTGATCGCCTTTCATTATCACCCCGCAGTTATGATTAAGAAGGCATTAAGCTGCTCAAAAAATCGACTGTTCAAAGAATAATTTTTTGCTATTCCAGAGTGATATGTCTTTTATTTTAATATCAATGCAAAAAGTGTTCCCTGACTAACAAAACATCGGTTATCTGAATTATAAAACCTCAAAAGTAATGCTTCCATTCAGGTAATATCTGAATACAGAAGGACAATATGACATAAAGAACTAAGATGAGATTGAGATTTGTTACAAATAAACCACTGAAGCTTGTGATTTACTCTTTTATAATTCGGAATCAAGTCAAGAGTTTCTCAATGAAAACAAAAAAAAATTAACAATAGTTATTACTAACAAAAAAAACTGTTCTAAGCACCTCGCCCTTATAAACTCATTCAATCTCCATAATGACCTTGTCAAACAGGTAATATAGTTTCATCCTTACTTTATAGAGAAGAATATTTACACACCGATGGGTTAAGTAGCGTGCCCAAGATAACTCAGCCCAGGATTTTAACCCCTGGGCACAAACCTCCCAATAATGATGTCACTCGTCCGTCTGCATTCAACCCACTTTCCTGAGAGGTGAAATTTCAATTAGTTTCAGGTATATTCTTGGAAGCATGTTATTATCCCTGTGAACTTAACCTGTGCCATAAGAAAACAAAAAAAGCTAAGAATTGTGGTGCTGTAAGAAAAAAAAGACTAAGAAAACCTAAGCACACTCTGTTCTTTATTTCCTCAACTATATTCATAATAAGAAAGCAACGCTAATAGCAGCAACATTTACTGAATATCTCTTATATGCTAGGCCAGTCACTTTACCTTAGTAACTGCATTTGATAGTCACGAGTTATTCTTAATCACAAATTGTACACATAGGAAATGGAATTGAGAGGCTCAGCATCCTTAGTCTAAAGCTCCTGTTCTACTTACAACACAGCCTGTAGGTCAAGGCAATTTCTTCAGTACTGCTAAGTCCAGGGAATCCGTGGTTACATAAAAACCTCGTTTGCATAATGAATGCCTTGTTCATCTGAGTTAGGAGCTCTGACAGAGGGGAAAGTCCTTTTCCTGCTATTCTTATCCCATTGTTCTAGCAATGAGAAAAGGAGAACCAGTTAGGAGTTGCTCCTCCCTCACCAGGTAAGCTCCGGACTGGAGGTCATAACACACAAGCCTCGTTTAATGCTACGGTCCTCAGTGCCCGGAACAAGGCCTGACAACAGTAAATGCTCAACACACTGTGGTCGATTTTAAATGAAATCCATAAGAGTATAACTCACATGAGCCCAACTTAGGTAGTCACATATCCCCCATCCCTCTTTAGATATTATGAAAGAACTATGATGATTGAGCAGAGAGTCAATCCATCACCATTCTTAACTAAATCATCAACATAAAATTATTAAGTATCCAGAAAAATTGGTCTTCAAAGTATACATATTTTAAACATAAAATTAATAAGTAGTGCTTCACATTACATAAATCAGATCATTCTACTTCAAATTTTTGATTGTATAGAATGGTTAAAACTGGGATATACAAGAGACTAGAGTGGAAGACACTTGAGTCGAGGTTAGAGAACAGGGACTCTAGTCGTGGTTCCACTGGTTCTCTAAGTAACAACAATGTGGCTGCAGCTGGTTCCACGCTACTCCACGCCTCAGGTTTTCCCATACGCAAAGCTAAGCAGAAGAATCCGGTGACCTCTGAGATTCATTACAGCTTCTCTGTTCAATGACTCTAGGTTAGCAGATGCCATTAGACTGAGATGGCCAGTGAAATTGAAAGGGTGACAAGTTTCAAGGATAAAGAGGTATTTAAGTTAGGAGTTGAAGGATGTGAAGTCTGCACATATATAAGGATGAAGTTAATGCAAATCTCAGCTGAGCGAAACAATGACCACACTTCCATTTACCTTCACCTAATATTTTGCCTTGTCAAATCAAGCAGTGGGTTTCAGAGTCTGTGACTGTTATCTGTCCCTAAGTGAAATTTTCTGCAGATACTCTGCTCCTTCTCAAAGAATAGGCTGCATATCTGCAAAGAGGGAAAGACTAAAGGCAAAATTGTTTTACCTTCTCATGAACTGCAACTGGTGTGTTTTAATGTCTTAAAGAATTACATTAATCCAATATTTCACAGAATGGACCACAGACTTAAACATAAAATGCAAAACTGTAAAACACCTAGAACACGACACGTGAGAAAATCTAGATGATCCTAGGTATGGCAACGACTTTTTAGACACAACCCCAAAGGCACAATCCATAAAACAAATAATCAATAACCTGGATTTCCTTGAAATTGTCATCGGGGAAATGCAAATCAAATAAAAATGAGATACCACTGCATATTCACATGAATGGCCAAAATTTGCAACACTAACACCACCAACCAAATGCTGGTGAGAATGTAGAGCAACAGGAATTACCATTCGCCGCTGGTAAGAATGCAAAATAAGAAAACAGTTGGGCAGTTTCTTACAAAACTACTCTTACAACACGATCCAGCAAACACGCTCATTGGTATTCATCCGAAGGAGCTGAAAACTTATGTCCGCACAAAAACCTGTACAAGAATGTTTATAGTAGCTTTATTCATAATTGCTCCAACTTGAAAGCACCCAAGGTGTCTTTCAGTAGATGAAGAAACTATGGTACATATGGACAATGAAGTATTATTCAGAGCTAAAGAGAAATGAGCTATCAAGCTATGAAAAGACAGAGGAATCTTAAATTCTCAAGGTTTCACTATTACTAAGTGAAAGAAGGCAATCTGAAAAGGCTATATACTGTATGATTCTAACTATATGACATTCTGGAAAAGGCGAAACTATGAAAACAGGAAAAAGATCAGTAGTTACCAGGGGTTGGGAGGTGAAGATGAACAGGTGAAACACAGAGGATTTTTAGGGCAGTGAAAATACTCCGTATGATACCATAATGATGGCTAACATTATACAATTGTCCAAACACACAATTGTACAACATCAAGAGTGAAACCTAATCAAACCATGGAACTGGATGATGATAATGTTTCAGTGTAGGTTCATCAATTGTAACAAATGCAGTTCTCTGCTGGGGGATATTAATAATGGGGAAGGCTGTGCATGCGGGAGGGAGGGAGGGGTATGTGGTATATGGGAAATTTCTGTACCTTCCCCTCAATTATGCTGTGAACCTAAAATTTCTATTAAAAAAATAATAAAGTCAATAAAAAAACTGAAAAAATTTTTCACGTGCATCTTGGGTGCTTTCAAGTCGGGGCAATTAAGAATAAAGCTACGAAAGAGACAAAAAGATACAAAAGAGCTCACAAATACGGTTTCTAAGCAAAAGAGATTTAAGCACGATTTGCAATGTTTTTCCCTCTTTGCAGATGTGCAGCCTATCCTTTGGGAAGGAGCAGATATATCTGCAGAATAGTTCACTTAAGGACAGACAACAGTCACAGACTCTGAAACGCATTGCTTAATTTGACAAGGCAACATATTAGATGATGAGGCCAGAGAACCTGCAACACCTTGAGGGAATTTCCTGAGTGTTTCCCACAACAACACCCACTAATATCACACCGACAATTTAGTAAAAGTCTGTCGGTATGTCAACAAACCTGATATAAGCATGCTGTTCTTTTGCTGACCTAGCTTCATCCAAGAGTGTATTTTAAAATACCTAATATAAAGTATAATCTATATATCCTTTAAACACTCCTCCTTAAATACTTCTTTCAAACAAGACTTTGATAAATATTGAATGGCAGGGAGCACCTGGTCCCTGGGACACATCTGGAGAGCACCTGTTTGAAGCTGCTAGACAAATACAAATCCATCTGCTTTAACAGGAAGTCGACAAACAGGGCTAAGATCCTTCTGTAAAGCTACGGAGCATAACAACAATGCAGACTTGAATTAAAAACAGCTCATCTCAGCTTTGGGGAAGCTGAAAGAGGGAAGGTCAAGATTCTCCTCTAAAAATTAGGCAGACTAACAGATAATCAAGATCTAACATTCTAGTCCATAATAATGCTTGACCTTGAGCATCTAAATCAGAAATATACTGAGATAGGAATAATCAGATATTTTCAACCAATTGAAATGCAACTTCATTACTTATTTCAATGCTTCTTCCTGTTACATAAACCAAGGAAAATCATTTGTAAGATATACTCCACGGTGTGCTCTTTATACAAGTATATCCTATTTGTGAAAAATTATCAAACTATATACTTACATAAGCACTTTTCTGTATGCATTTTACTTTTCAAAGTTTTATTTATATCTGTACATATATTTATTTATATATATGCATATAAAATAATGAAGAGATAATGTAAGGTATTGCTAGATCCTCGAATAAGGAAAGAGGTGATAAATTTATAGAACTGTTATTGACAATCACTTAAAAGCTGGAAAAATCTTTTAGAAAATAATTTCATTCCAGTAGCAACTGCTGATAATCATCAGATATAGGTAACTGGCTCCCTCAACTAGATGTCACCTTTTCATTAACTGAGTTTTCATGAAGATTTGCTTGGATTTTAATATTATATACATTCTTACTTTCGAAAATATATAGGCAGATTTTTTTTAAAGGTAAGAGAATATAAAGGGAAAAGGATATATGGATGCTGATGCCTAAAGATGTTGAAGTAGTTTCATTTTATTAAATTTAATATACTTATTTGATTTTAATTTAATTATTTTAATTTAATGTACTTATTAAATCTTACTCATCTATTACAATTTCTTATGAAAAAATAAGATTCAACCAAGTAGAACAACCCAAAATCTCATTTTGTACTGTAAACTGGTATTAACAGTTCAAAAGGAATCTGGAATGGTCTGGAAGAGACTGGTAAGTCAATGTGTTCTTAAATTAACCAGGAAGTCTTTGCTGTGTCCTCTGGTCCAATTACAGAAGCATTCTATCTAGAAAAAAATCATAGCCTAAGAAAGATTAAAAGCATTCGGATCACTGCATTTTGTCAAGATTTCTTAGGTGACCTTTTGATTGGTACCGTTACAAGGTATCTGGGAACATATGGAAGCAATTACTCAACAGAGCCTCTCCTATGCGAGCATGAGCTCAGAGAACTACAAAAATTCTACCCACCCTCACATTCCAGTTCACTCACCCATGCCTACCCTAATGCTTAAGGGACAAGCATTTAGAGACTGTGAAAGCAAAGAAGCTAAGTCTTCTGTCTACTTTAAGACAAACGGCATCGAGTGCTATTGCAAAAACGCAAACACAGTGAGAGCCCCTCTCTGCCAGAACTCAATCATTCTTTGCATAAACTGAAGCTCTGCGTTTGTTATCGACAGCACAGATGTTGACTCCCGTCCCTGCACAAATAATCAAAGCCATATACATCTGTATGTCTTCCTAATCAAAAAGACTGTCATGTGATTTTTTTTACCTCATGAATATTAATTACTAAGTAGCAAGCTTTACGAAGTCACTTCTACATACTTAGCATTGGTTAGGCTACAAGAGTCCTCCAAAACAGGGGCCCAGCCCAGAAGAGATTTACTGTAACCAAGATAAGGAAATAACTGCTACATGCAAGGTAGTCAACAAACAGGATGATAATATATAGAAATAAATATATTGCTGTAAATTAGTGTTGCCAAACAAACAAACGAACACAGAAGAGAAGGTCTTTGACCTGGACCTTAAAGGATGCGTAGAAAATAACAAAAAAGAAGACACTACAGATGAAAACCCACGGAAGTGCCCAATCACGTGGGCGTGTGTATTTACAGGGGCATATGTGGCATACGTTCACTTGCAGGCACATATTTGATTTGAAGGGAGGGGAATAAAAGGCTAAAGAGACTGATCTGATTACACCACAAGTTTATGTTTTTAAAAGGTTAAACCTAAATACTTAGAGATTAGCACAATATGAAGAACAATGAACTCTGGGTGAGGGGATTAAGACTTGATATGATTAGAAGTAAGAGACTCAACATTTGACTGTGCCAGACAGGGTATTATAAGTATACAGGTATACCTTGTTTACTGCACTTCGCTTCATTGTGCTTCACAGATGCTGTGGTTTGTGCTCTGTTTCTTTCTCTTTTTTTCTTTAATAAATTGAAGGCAAGACCCTCCACCAGCAAAAAGATTAGGACTCACTTTATTGTGGTGTTCTGGAACCAAACCCACAATATTTCCAGGTCTGCCTGTGTTCTCTGATTTACAGCCGACTACAACCCTATAGCCTAAATACATACTGTTATTAATGCCTCAGTTTACAGACACATTCACAGCTTATTCAAGGTCACACAGGTGCTTGGCAAGTGGTAGAACTGGTGTCTGAATATAGCAACTTCAGAGCCCTTAAAAGTCCACCGGGAAGAAGTCCTCTTCGAAAATAATGTAACGCAAGGGATGTTTCAAAGTCTGGTAACAGGGTACAGGGTAAACTGAAGGCTGCATGTTTACCAGAGCAGCAGCTACAGTAACCTAAGTCAGAGGTGAGCATATTTTGAGTAGAATGATGGCAATGAGATTAGAATACGAGAAATCAGGGCAGTAGAGAACTTTAAGGGGAAAAAATCCGGTCTAAAAGTGAAACATTAAAAAGATGCTGGGATCAAAAATGATTCCACAGTTCCTAACCTTAGATATGAAATGACTAATGATACCATACACAAATGTTGGATAAATTAAAAAGTGGATCTGTTTTTCTTCTTTAGCTCTTTGAATGAGGTCAAGATGAGCTATCCAGGTGAAAATGTCCAACAGAAAGGGGCAATGAGACCAAAGCTTGGTTAGAAGAACAGGGCTGGATTGATATTGAGTACTAATTTTATATTTAAATATATTTCTTAAACAAAAGTGGACATTGTTTTAGTATAGGAAAGAACTGTTACCAAAAAAAACAACTCTGAATAACACTTCCCAACACAATAATAAGTTCCCAATGTAGCCCCAGCAACAGCGCTTCTGCATGTTAATTCAAGACAAAAACTCCCTGCCACCTACTCACGTCCCTTGAAAACTATTCCACGCCCATTGCAATATATTCGCAGCAATTTTTTGGAACACCAAATATTGAGACTATCTGTTAAAATACACATAGAAATTGGGCTAAAATTAGGCTTTCAACTTACTAACTATATCAACTTTTGAAATTCTAATCAATTTAAGGCATACAAACAAATAAGGATTTTTACTAAATGTCAGGGAGCCAATGATGAATTTACATTAGTAACCAGGCACATAAAGATGACATCTGCAGACAACACAAAATATTAGAATTGAAAACATCATCTGGTCTCTGGATTTCTATGACTATTGTAAAAAGAGACTGTTTTTAAAAAACAAGTAACAGATGAGATATTCAGTATATCATTTATGTTAATGATCATTTAACACTGTCTATGTCCTTAAAATTATAGAAATACCATATATACAAGCACATTTAGAAAAAGATGAAAGGATACACACAAATTCCTACTAGCAATTGCATGTGGGGAAGAAAGAGAAATAGAATTGGAAAAGGGAAGAAAGTATACTCCAACTTCATCTACAATGTTTTG
>NW_006443566.1:774826-804620 GCF_000325575.1 Pteropus alecto
AATATGCTAAAAGGTTATCATCTGTTAATTGAGGTGAAGGTCACAGGGTGTTTACTGTGTTCTCTTAGTATTTGAAATGCCACCCAAATTTTTAAAAGCGGGGGGAGGGAATCCAAATCTTTCACCTAATGAAAATATCACCCGGGACATACCTGACATATCTGTCTGAATAACTCTAGGGTGAACAGGGTGAAGCTCACTTCTTCACCAAGCAGCCAAATTCTATTTTGGACTTCTAACATATTTCTTGAAATAGACTGGCCCCATTAGCAGATCCAAACTCTGGTTTGAATCCTGAAATTTATCCATAGAGTAGGTCTTAACTATAAGATCTCAGTGGAGGCAACTAGGAAAAGGCACTAGCCTCGGTATCTCTTAAGGAAGCTAAGAGGAAGATTCCGGAAGGAAGAAGCTACTAAAGGCAATTTTGAATCAATCCAATGTCTTCCCTCCCGCCGCAAATAATTATTCCCATGGCTGTTTCAATTCTGTCCTCAAAAGCCAGCCACCAGCACAGACATTCTGCAGCAGTGACACCTTTTTTCTCCAGGTAGTGAACCTCTGTATCCGTCTTTTGGGTTAGTCATCTGCTCACTATAGACATGCACATCACGCTCTTTCAGAAACCCACGCATTTACTCAATAATCATTTACACCAAGGATATAAGGGCAAAATCCCTACCCTCAAAGATACCTGTACTCAGTCTTCCTCCTCTCAATTTCTTAGTCTAAAAATGTCTCCACCATCAAATCAAAAAAAATAAAATAAAATTCAATCTACACTGTGGCTAAATGATCCCTTAGAATAATTATTACAGTAGTTCCCCCTGTTATCCAAGTGGAAAATGATCCAAGACCCCCAGTGAATGTCTGAAACCATGGACAGCACCAAACTCTATATAAATTACAGTTTTTCCTATACTTGACATGCATACCTATGATAAAGTTTAATTTATAAATTAGGTACAGTAAGACTAACAATGTGCACAGCATAGACACTCCAGACAGGGGATCATTCACATCCCAGGTGGGACGGAGCATGAAGGTGCGAGATTTCATCATGCTACTCAAAAAGGCTTGCAATGTAAAAATGCATGAATTGTTTATTTCCGGAATTTTCCACTTAATGTTTTCGGACCTCAGTTGACCGCTGCTACTGAAACCGCAGAAAGCGAGACCGCAGATAAGGGGGGACCACTGCACTGTCACAAGCCAAGGCAAGGAGAACACGCGAAGTGAGATGGGGCCATCTGAACGGGCCAACAGCTTAGGGAGGGCTGTGCTTCCCCACTGTGCCCCAACGCCAGGCCTGACAAGGGCCATTCCCAGGACAACGCAGATGAAAGAGAACAAGGGGAACCCGTGTTCGTGCACCTTGTTGTTTTAACCAACAAGATTCGGTTTAGCAACTGCCAATACCTTTAAATTAAGAGGCAAAAATAAATAAAAAGAAAACATTACTACAATTGACAGTTTTAGGAACAGTAAGATATAAAGAAATAATATAGTGATATTGTAGTTCACATCTTAGAAAACAAAATTCTTTTTAACGGGGGTTAGGCATGAAGGAGGCTGGTGCAATATCTAGTCCTCGTGACTTTAGATTCATAATAGCAACAGAGTAATGAAATTTCATAGAATCTAGACCTCTAAAGGCAGACTAGGGTCCACTCAGGAGAAGGGTACAGCCACCAAGGCCCTAATTACCCCAGACTAGGGAAAGCACAGACAAGATGCAGGTGACAGGCTGTCAAATTGTCCCATGACAGACAAATGGGCATGTGACCGAAGCAATCCAGAGTGCCAGTTCAGACAACAAGAAAACATATGTCTTAGAACACATTCCCACGTCTGACTAGAGGTGAGTAAAAAAGAGTCATGGAAAATAACCATATACGGGACTAAATAAGATAGGCTTTGAAAGCCGAGCAGTGTGGTAGAGCCTAGGGATCAAGAGCCATTTCTAAAAAGGAAGATCGCTTCTGTAACAACACACCGAATGGAGGGGGATCACAAAGGCCCGTCCACTAAGAGCTGATTGTTGCAATCTAGACAAAGGTATGTAAGGTGTCGCAGTAGCAATACAGAAAGAGGAATGACACTGTGACAGGGAAGCAACGGCAGCATCTGGTTACCGACTAGATAGCAGAGATGGAAGAAAATCAGCTTTTTTGTGTAGTTAACAATATTGTTAATTAATAATGAATATCAACCACCATTTAGTGACCTTTGATTTGTGCCAGGCACTATACTAAATGCTTTATAGTGTTACCCGATTTAATTCTCATTACCATCATCTGAGGTAGGTACTATTATCAGCCTGTTTCAGATAAGAAAATTGAGGAATAGAGATTAAATAGCTTGTTTAAGTTCATAAGACCAGCCGTGAGCAGAGCTGGAATCTGAATCCAAAAATGTTTAGAATATTACCCGGCCTTAAAAAAGAAGGAAATCCTTCCATTTGGGACAACATGCCTGAGCCTGGAGGGCATTATGCCAAATGAAATAAGCCAGACAAGGACAAATATTACATGATACCAATTAAATGATGGCTCTAAAACAGTCAAACTCATAGAAGCAAAGAATAGAATGGTGGTTGCCAGGGGCTGGGGAAGAAGGAGATGGAGAGATATTAGGCAAAGGTACAAACTTTTGGTTATACAAGATCAATCAGTCCTAGAGGTCTACTGAACAGCAGAGAGCCTAGTTAACGATACTATATTAAATACTTAAAATTTTGCTAAGAGGGTAGATCTTATGTTGAGCATTCTTTTCACAAAATAAAAATAATCAACCATAAAAGAGGACAGGAGGAACCTTTTGGAGGTGATGAGTAGGTATGTGCCACATACTGTGGTGATGGTTTCATGGGTGCACACAGGCGCACCTCGCAAGTGTTACAGGTTCAGTTCCAGACCACCGCAATAAAGCAAGTGCTGGTGGAGGGTCCTGGCTTCAGGACGTGAAAAACGCGACACCTGTGAAGCGCAATGAAGCGAAGTGTACCCGTTCTTATCTCCAACGACTCATTAAGTCACGTGAAATACATAACAAGTTTTTGGGTGTCAATCATACCTCAATAAAGTGGTTTCTAAAAGTGCTGTTTAGTTTCACAGTCCACATTCCTAACCATTAGGATATATAGATAGATATAGATATAGATATATAGATATAGATATAGATATATAGATATAGATATATAGATATAGATATATAGACATAGATATATAGACATAGATATATAGATATAGATCTCACTAAGGTTTCAGTGACCAAGGCAGTAAACACTGATTAAACAAGGAAGAGAACTGGGAAAACAGACTTTCCAGGACATCAACCCTTCCTTCTCACAATGAGACTTCGGCCTTGAGGAAGCTAAGTTTAGTTCAAAAACCAGGAGAACGAGCTGTTTATGAACATTCCCTTAAAAGGAAGTACACAGATAGTTTCTGTTAGTTCTATCGGAACCATGATGTAATCCTGACATGATCACGGGGAAGCTGCGTGCCTCCCTAGGAACCAAGGGGCCAGAAAAAGGAATGCCACCTTACGTTGTTCCAGCCAATGTGGCCGCCCACCTCCCAGTGAGTTCTGTGCCCTTAGCTAATTAAATAGGGCTCTGAGCCTAATCCAGAAGGGATGGAGAAATGTTCTCTTCCTACCAGTCTGCATATCACCTAAAAATGTCACCGCTGGTTTTAGGAAGAAGAGCAGTTGAAATCGAACATGCCAACTCTTGAGACCTTCGAATATCCTGGAGACACCACGAAGCCACTGCAAACCTGTTTCAGCGAATTAAGGCGCAGGTGGATCCGCTGAACTGGAGCTCAGTGGAGCCCCCAGCAGTTTAGAAGTCATTCGCACAGAAAGGACAGCTGAAACCAAAACGATGGCAAAGGCACAACTGTGGGGGAGGGGAGCGTGACTAAGTGGGATTGAAGACACTTGCGCAACTAAGCGACAGGAGCAAGAAGAAAAGCCAGTGGCAGAAACCAACAAGAAACTTCACCGTGAGAAGCAGAACTAAGCCACTCAATATCCAGTCAGCGAATCTATTCCATCACTTTGCCCAAATCTCTACAAAATCCATCCCTACCACCAGTACCCAGTCCCAGTTCACCCCCTCACCACTGTCCACGTCAGTGACTTCCTCGCCATCTGACCCCCCACTACACCAACAGTGAATTATCTAAACCCCATGTTTGAACGGGACAGCGCTGCGAAGTCCTATAAACATGTTTCTCAAACTGAGATATATTGTGGAGGTTCAAGGAAAACTGCCACGTCTTTTGGAGTGTCAATTTCCCACAACGGAAAGTGATTTCTTAATCTATTAGATCAAACACAAAACTTCAGAATAACTGCATGCTTGCAGAGGGCTATTTCTGATGTGCCCTCAGACTTCTCCTGGGCAAACTTCTGTCCTTAAGTGGAGGCACTTCAGTGGAAAAATTTTTGAGCAGCAGCCAAAGTAGGTGAGACTCATGTTTGTCCAGGTGAAGACTGGGCCAAAGAAAGAAAGGCTGAAGATTTATAAAAGAGAAAAAATATATATATAAATTCAAATCATATGACTGTTTCCCACATTGGTCTCTGACATGAAAATTTGTAGCTTGGGTCTGAATCCTGGCTTTACCACTTGCTAGTCACACAACTCAAGGCAAAATATTTAACTTCTCCATGACTTGATTTTTTTCCACTTGTAAAACAAAAATGACGATACTCAAAAGGGCTGCTGTGAGAATTAAGCATGGATATCTATGGACAGTGCCTGGCATATAGTAAGCAATCGATAAACAGTAGCTATTATCTGTAAACTCCAGCCTCTCCCAATCTGTTACAGCATTCCAAAACTTTCATTAAATCCAAAATTATTCTCAGACAGGAAAATGTCTATTTTGATAAGCAGTCTTGCCACCATTCACAGTCTGTCCCCAAAGATATTCTAAGTTCCATATGCAAAAGTGAGATTAAATTTAATTACCCAGTTCTAGACTCATCTTGGAGTTTAGAAACATCTAGAACAGAAGAAGCCAAGTCAAAATCATTCTAGCCATTTGATCTCGGAAGCGAAGCAGGGTCGGGCCTGGTTAGTACTTGGATGGGAGACAACCTAGGAAGACCAGGTGCTGTAGGCATAAAAAATTCAAAAACATAAAGGACTGTAAAAGGACAAGTTCCTTTCAATCTGTGAGGTCAACCAAGGGTTGCCTCGCCTAAAAAAATAAAATGAAAACACAAAATCACTTTAGTTATCATTTATAAAATGTTCAGTGAACTGAAAAACAACTGAACAGGGCTTAGCTGTTAGTTTAACAGTCAGTATGCACACCAATAACAAAACAAAATACTAAGGAGACACCGTTCTGAAATACACCCAAGAGGAAGAATACCCGAAAAACTCCTGTTATGAAGAATCCGATCGCTGATCATCAACAGCTGTTAACCAGTTCCCAGAAGGGGTTTCACAGCGGTACACAGATGTTTACGTAGCTTCTGTCTGGGTACTGGGTACTGTGTACTCATTCAGCAATCACTCGAAGTATGAGTTCATGGAGGGAGGAGCGGGAGAAAACAGGTCTGGCCTGAAGAAGGACCAGTTTCAAGTAGGTCAGCATTAGTAAGAAACCAGGGCGAGAGACTGCAGGTGAAGGTTGAAGGCAGGAGCTTTCCCTTTCTCCCTCCACCTAATACCGTCAGATACTCCAGTACCATTTGACTTGCCCCTCCCAGAATCAGTTTCACCTATCGCTTCCCCTTTATCCAAAGAAAACTTTATTTTCTATCAAACATTTCTTAACATAAGTTTTAAAGAGGGGGAGATGTTGTAATAAATATAACTTTTATCATTCAACCCCCAGAATGCCAGTAACAAATATATAAAATAAAGGTCAACTCTGGTCAAATCTGTTCTCAGAGTACATTGTAAGCTACATAAAGGATAATTACATGCAATAAATATATTATTCTAGAGGCAAGAAAAATCGTTTTAATTTTTAAAATTCCAACTTCTTCAATAGCACCAAGATGTGTCTACTATTATTCTTTTATTTCAAATGAATTAAGCTGCCTTCAAAATACAACAAAAGAACGTTTCTATTAATAGTTTCCTTTCGACTAACTTCCAAAAACCAATGCAATTTAGCTTGCTGTTTCAAAGATAAACATTGGAGAGGCCAATTTAATTTATTCATCCTGAAGAGACTTGTCCTATAATCTCGTAATATTGAAAACTGGTTTTAAAAAGATCAAATATTTAACATGCCTTTTCTATACTAACTACATCTCAGTATATTTTCTTTATAAAAATGCTCTACCAAATAAAAAATGAAAAAATAATTTAAATATCACCATTTTGTAAACCCCTAGTAATGGATCTTGGCAATGACTATCAATGGCCGTGAACGTGGCAGTCAACATGGCATAACTCTAGCTAGAAGTAGATTTCACCACTTATGAAACAGCTTTGCCGAAAAATAGAAACTGAATTCAATCAAGATCCGGTTACTATTCACAGGAAATAAAAGAAAAGAAGAACATGCTAAGACACGTATTAAATAAAAAGCATGACAACAGGTTACCACCCATTATAATTCTTCTTAATTATGGTGACGCTACCAAACAAATATTTCTTAATAAATGTCTAGGTCATTCCTCTAAATTCTTTCTGTGCTTATCTTCGTCTTAAAAGACGAGGAAAGTCAATCAAGTATTAGCATGTATATGGATGTATTTATTGTGATAAGAGAGCAAAATTAACAGCTTCGTACAGGTCTGGAGTTGCTAACCTCAGAAATATTTTCTTTCCTAGTGTAACTAACCTTTCCCTCACTTGGAAAAATACAGCACAGTTGAGCCAGGAAGTAACAGGTCCCTGTTTCTAAGAAGACAGCTTTAGGAGTAAGTTAGCGACGGAGCTGGGTCCGGTTCGGCAACCTCAGGGGAGACACATCCGTATGAGCTGGCCCTCGACTGCACAGACAACAGATGCTATAAGCCAGTTGTCCTCAGGCGATCCCTGAAACCTGGAGCTCCTCGAGAACCTTTAAGATCATCCATGACACCAAAACTATGTTTATAATAATGCTGAAAGGTTATCTGCAGTTTCCACTGTACTGACATTTGCACCGATGATAAACAAGGGTGTGTAAAATTGCTGGCACCTTCGCATGAAGCAAGTCAGAGGCACTAACTTTACAGGTAATCATTGTAGTCCTCATCATATGAGCTCAGTGAAAAAAAAAAAAATGCCAGTTTCACACAAGAATGTCCTTAATGAAACAGTGAAAACAAACAATTGTGTGACATCTTGACCCTTGAATTCATTTCCTTTTAATGTGCCATGTGACAAAATAAGAGGTACACATAAGAACTCATGCTATACACTGAAGTACAGTAGTTGTCTCAAGGAAAAGAAATTGTGCCAGTGGTTTGATTTGCAAGCTGACCTAGCAGCTTTCACCCCATAGGATATCATTCTCATAAGAAATAAAAACTGGAAGACAAACTGAATACTGAAAGTTGGGTATTTGGTAGACATTTTCTCAAAAATGAACAAAGCGAACCGGTTGCTTGAAGGAAAACACCTGACATATTTGTTGCCAATGATAAAATCGGAGTTTCCGAGCAAAAATTAGGTTTTTGGAAAAATTATATCTGCCACCAGGAACATGACAGCTTTCTCAGCACGTAAAGATTTTTCTGATGGAATCATTGCTGATTTTAACAAATATGGTTTTTTTCAAACGGTGTCCTAAAATGTGCCAACATTTGGGAGATTTACATAATTGTGTGAACTAATACTTTCCAAATCATGCATGTGTAAAGAGTCAAAGTGCTGGACAGACCTGAAGATTTAAATGTAACATAATGAGAAAAGTTTACTGATTTGGGTTCAGATTCCACTCTGCAACTAAACTTTAAGAAACTGTCACTTGCAGAGTTTTGGTGTAATATTAAAGAGAATATCCACAATCATCTAAAATGACCATTAAAATACTCCTCTTTTCCAACTGCAGGTCTGTATGAGGCTGGACTTTCATTTATTTCAGCCAAACAATAAATGACAACAGATTGAATGCAGAAACAGACATGAGAATCTGGCTGTCTTTTATTAAGCTAGACATTAAAAAAGAGTTGCAAAAATGTAAAACAATGCCACTCTTCACTTATTTTAATAGTTATTTTTTCATAAAGAAATGTTATTTATATTTACATATAATGGGGTTATTTTTAATGAATTCTCTAATATTTCCTGTTTGAATTTCTAATTCAGGAAATAGCATTAGAGATAATCCACATAAACAATATCCGGTAATAATTTTTAAAGAGTGTGAACTGGTACCGAAACCAAAAGTTTGAAAACCGTGACAAGGTTTGGAGCCCAGGTCAAGGCTGTGTTTGTTCAAATGAGCGTGCAGACAGGACCTTATCCTTTGATTTCATCTTGGAACAAAACACCAAAAGTTGGGAGCCCAGCAGGAGCAGAATGACAGACCAAGATCACTATCTCTAGTATTATTGCATGCTGCTACAAGCCAAGGTCATGGAAATGAGCAGACAGGTGGCTTCCAGGGTGCTGCTAACGCTGTTTCATCTGAGTGCTGGTTACACAAGTGTGTTTGTGAAAATTCAGTGAGCTGCAGACATAGGATATACGCATCAGGATATATGGATAGCCTAGTATATATAGAGATGATGCAATTTTCCAGGTAGATATTATACTGTAATACGTTTTTTTAAATTCATAGTTTAAGCTGCATAACAATTTCCACTTTGCTTTTCCAAACACATGATGGCTTCCAACTAACCAGAGTCATCAGAGTTACTTTGGAAAAGCCTGACAAAAATAATTCAAATTTTTTATTTAAAAACCTCAATATACACAACTGTAACTTTTTGGGTTTAAGAGCTATATACCAGCTACCTTTCCAACACAGGGAGAGAATTCTGTGCTTATTTCTCAAGTTTTCAAACCAACTGAAGTTACAATTAAAAAAAATCAAATACAATTTAGAAAATCTCCCAATTAAAGGTAAAACTAAAGATGAATTCCATTTAAAGTATTAAAGCAATCAAGAGGTAACTATCTCTGCTACTCTTCAACATACTACAAGTCTAGACAAATGCAATAAGGCAAAGAAATACAAAAGACAAATAAGAATTGGAAGAAAAAAGGCAAATGGTCATTATGTAAAATGAAACCATCTTCATGGAATATCAAAAAGAAAAACTAGCCATTAAAATACAAGTGTTCAAAAATAGACAGATATAAAGTGTAGCATAAGGAAAATAGTTAACAATGTTGTATAAAACATGTAAGGGGAGAGAGGGGTACTAGATTTAGTGGGGTGATGACTTTGAGTTATATAGATCTCTAATCACTATGATGTACAACTGAAACTAATATATTATTGTATGCCAACTATAATTGAAAAAAAACTCATTGACTTGCACAACGTAAATACGAGCAACTAATTGTCTATTATATTTCAATAAAGTTGGCGGAAAAGGAAAACAAAATACAAGTGTTCAGCAAGACCAAAAATATTAAATATAAATAGAAAGACTGGCTGATAAATTTATATCAATATACAGACCTTAAATAATTAGGATTCCTCTACACCAGGGGACAAAAACAATGACAGTAACAAAAATGTTCTCGACAATACTAATAAAACCTGAGCTACCTAGAAATTAATCTAACAAAGAGGAAACAAGACTGTTTTAGAGAAAATTTTAGACTCTGAAAAGGTATAAATATCTTCAATACATGGTTTCAACCACAATTATATATCACTATTAACAGAGGTGGTTTTTAAAAATACACTTGCTGGGCGCTACTCTCCAGAGATTAGAATTCAGCTAATCTTGGGTAAATGGGCCATGTTTTTTGAAAGTTACCTAGTTAATTCTAACATGAAGCCAGGGCTGGAAACCATCGATTTAAACATGACTAAAAAAAAAACCACAAGTTGTACTCACACTTCCACATACCAAGATCTACAAACAAGTTGTAGTAATGAAAATGAAAATGAAATCAAAAACCACTGTGGAATTCAAACAGAAAGAGACAAATTGTAGAAACACACCTTCCTTGACTAAGAATGGAGAAATATTTCCTAAGCAACACCTGGAAAGTGAAAAAAATATGGATAGATTTAACTATAACAAAACGAAAGATTGTGTTCTGTCAAGGATTTCAAAGAAAAAACTTGACAAAGAGGTATAAAAAAACTAACGTAAGATATTTGCACCATTTCAAAACCAACAAGATTAACATCTAGAATATAGGGGTGGGGGGGAAACCTCCTGTAAAATAGGGCAGAAAAGCAGGGAGGAGGATAAAAAAATAATCTAATAGAACAAGAGGCAAAGAACATATATGCCAATTCACAAAAAGAGAAACCACACCACTAATAAGCATATGATAGGATACTCAACCGCATTACTAATCAGGGAATTGCAAATAAGAACAGTAACATCACTCCATCTGTTGCATCAGATTGGAAAAAATGATAAGGTCAGAAAATATCAAGTGCCAGCAAGAATGAGGCGGTAATAGCTGGTGAGAGTGTAAACTACCACAACCATTCCAGATAATAACCTAGCAGTACTTAATGAAATTATGCATATGCCTGAGAGAGGACGAGGGAGGGCATGAATGGAGATAGGAGATGAAAGGGAATTCATGACCAACAATGACAGTGGGCCATGAACTCAGCATGAACTCAACTCTGCACGCCTGATTTGGGGGGCGCACGCAGGAGCGTCTTCCCACCTCATAAATTCTCTCATTGAACCAGTATATATTAAGTCCCTATACACCAGCTACTGTGCCCGGTGTTGAAAACACAGTAGCCAAGATCAGGTCCTTGGCCTCACAGAGTTTACATTCTAGTGAAGGAAGCATAAAAAGTAAACAAATTATGATGAGTGATAACTGCTACAACAGATATAAATGGGTGATTGTGGCAGGGAGAAATAAGAAAAGGGAAGTGAGATTTTTCAGAGATCATCAAAGAGAGCTGGGCTTTCAGATGGGCAGAGAGAAAATGAACCAAGCTTTCAGCAAGCTGGGCAAAGAGATCTCCAAGAACTGCGTTCAGGGTCATCAAATACAAAGTCGCCACACTACAGGTGAGACTGTGTTAAAAAGAGGACTTTCAGGTAGTTCCTGTAATTGAACTACCAGAAATAACATTTAAAACTCCTGCTATATAAAGTGTAGACCACAGTGATTATTGTGCAAATCCAGTATCTTTTGACCAATATAAACATTTTTAGGCAAAAAAAAGCACCAGCCATGTAAATATTTTATGTCTCTAAACAATGTTTCTGGAAAATTACTAAGATCCACAAACTTTTCCTTCATTCGTTAAACAGAAATTGAGTAGTTGTGTATCTTTTCCACAGCAGTGTGAAAAAATGAGAATATTAGTTTTTGTCCTTGAGGAGCATACCTCCGCTTTACAAGATTCAGGATTCTGTTTATCACATATACTAATTGATCTTTATGATTAAAAGCCAACATTTACTGCATGCTTGCAACTTGCCAGTCACTGTTCTATAAGCTTTTACACACACTTGAGTTCATTTAATACTCACAGAAACATAACGCTATATTTTTTCCACGTCAGAAATGAGAAAACAGAATTAAGAAACTTGCCCGAAGTCAAAAATCTAGTAAGTGGCAGAGCACGGATTTGAATCCGGATCTTTCAAACTTCGAAGCCTGTGTTCCCAACCACTACACTCATATTTCCTTCTGAAATCTTCTCAGTGGTTTTCAAAGTGCGGTCCCAGGACCAGTAAGTAGCATCACTATTACCTTGTAATTTATTAGAAATGCAAAATCTCAGGGCCCATCCCCAGACCTACTGAATCAGCAACATAAATTTCAACAAGCCCTCCAGGAGATTCTGAGGCATACTGAAGTTTGAGAACCACTAGCCTAAAGTTTCCTTACGCAACTTAATGTATGTTAAATGACTACCATTTTGAAAATGCCAAAATGTGAAATTTTGATCCTATTTAAAATGACTCTAAACATATCGAAATATTAATTCATTTCCTCACTTCCTATATCACAGCAACTCCTCCCCTAAACTTGACAAAACACTCAGTCTGTACCCTGACTAGACCATCTAAAAAAGTCTACTCTGATGGGTCTCTGAACTAAATCCCAAACATGAAAAAAGCACAAAGGGCCAAAAAGAATCCCCAGAAGTTAAATCAGAAACCATATTTGGAAGACAAAAAAACTATTTGGAATATCAGCAGTAGAAGCCTGATAAATCTTGGTCCATAGTTTCATAATTCTTTTTATCCCTGGCTCAATTCCATCACTTCAACAAACTTTTCCAGTTGCCAAAAAAGAAGTTACAACCTTCAGAAATATTTCTCAAGATTCAGATTGCTTTAAATAAACATATATAGGCCCCGTCTTTCAAACAGCATGTTTTTATCATGAGTAAAACTAATCGGATGATTTTACCACATAAACTACAGCAAAAAAGTGAAGCTGTCCCTGTCCCTTACCTAGACCAGCTCTTTACAGCATCCTACCTGACCCTTCTTTTGAAAGCCATATTTAGACCAAGAGGCTTCTTTCTTCCCAACTCAAGTTCTCAATCTGAGCAGTTCTGTGTATTCAAGTTTGTCTATTTCTAATAAAGGTTTTGTTTAAGGGTGGGGAAGACAAGAGTATCATTAGTATATTCAAGCACCTACCAGAATTGAAAACCTACCATCTGCCAGATAACTCTTTTAGGCTATTCACTTGCATACTCAAGTCATTAATTTTATAAAGTTCAGGGTTCTACTTATTTTTTAAAATTAAAAACAAATTTGAAGACTGAAGAGTTAACTAGCCCAAGTCCAGACCGCAGGAGCTGTAAACCTGAGTTAAAATGCTTATTGACTTGATTAAAGTTGTCAAAGGTGCAGAAAGCTCTGGGAAGCCCATGCTCAGGCAAGTTTTTAATCTGCCTAGCTACTTACAACCACCCACTTTACCAGCTCACACTCACCCAGGACTGGCAGCACTGCAGGGAGCTACCTTCCTAGAAGGAATGACACCTACTTTTTTTCCCCCTCCCAAATCACCATCAAATTCCCTGAGAACCACAGCTGCTTCCAAGAAACAAAGTATTAAAGTTCTCCTCCCCATACAAGGTTTAATGGAACTGAAATAAACATACACCAACCACCTAAAGACGGTCTCATTTACTTTTTCTCCCGCCTTTTACAAGTCCAGTGCTTTCTGCAAAACATCTCGCAAAATGCAATTTTCCTAACTAGTCCTTATTCTCCACTAACACTGCCATTACTATACCTGAAATGGGTACTGCTTTTTATCAAAGCAGCAGCTATGTTTTCTCATCTCCCTTTTGGAACAATCTCAACAAGCTACCCAATCAGGAACAAACAAGCCTGACTAACAACTTCTACCATCAGCGGGAGAGAATGCTCTTTTCAAGTTCATAAGCGAAGCAAGGCGATAATCATACTCTCCTAAAAGATGAGAAAGAGATATTAAGTGAGCGTTCAAGAAAAATAAAAACTTTTATAAGTTTCAATAACTTAAGTATTTGCTCATAGCTGGTATTAAGTAATCTTGCTATATGTACCCACTTTATTCTACCACTTCTTTCCAAGAATTAGTAATCAAAGAAAGCAAAGCATAAAACTGTGTTCAAATAGTTCAGCCACGGTTTACATAAGATTTAAACAATTCAAAAGCCACTTTAAAAAATACAATTCAAGTGTACATACATAAGGACCAATAAATCCACACTCTGGTCTAGGTTCCTGACCACAGAGAGAACCAGAGAGCTCTTTAGCAAAAGTTATTCTAAAACTACTAACCATTTCCTTCACTTTAAACTATTGTTTCCTTCCAAATAATCTCATTTAATAAAACTGACCTGAATCACTCATTGCAATTCTCTGAATTGTAATTATGACAGAAACCTTACATTTGTACCTTTGTCAATGAAATGCTGTAAGATAAAAATCTGATTGAAATCTCCAATAAGCAGCACCCAGTGCACCATCTAGTGGAAGTCGTGTAATGTAATTAATTTTTTTAAAGCGCAGAAATCTTAGGTAAGAATACAAGCAACTACTTTTCAAACAGCCTAAATCTCTTTCCAATTTCCCACACTGCAAGTGAGCTGTGATCATCACAAGAACGGACTCATTTTCCATACAAATTAACAGACCATCAAGGTTTCCTTATGGAAATTTTTGCTTGGGAACTAGAAGTTTTAATCTGACAAGAGAGGAAAAATTAAGTAAAGGCATTAAGGCAAAAACAAACTGAGTCAGAGCTAGATGGTAGGGCCTGTGTAAGAGAGGTTTTATAATTTGTATGGATGAATTACATCAAAACATACATGTTACATGCAACAGAAGCATCTTCCATGAAAACAAGGGATTACTTCATTAGAACAGTTCCATTCAGTAATTCATAAGACACTTCCATCTTCCTATGACTAATTAACATAACCTAACAATTCTCTAGAGTTCCCCAAGCCTTGACATCATTCAAGAGTATCCTCCCAAATACCCATCTAAGCCTGCTCTCCATTAACTCCTACACTCCCTTGCTTGAGTTATTCTAATGAAGAAATGATTTTTACATTTCGACCCTTCTACTAAATTGTAAAAAATTTCCGAAACAAAGTCGTATGTCATGACCAAAATACATTACACTTTATTTTTATTTGCCTTATGTATATTATTTCAAGTCAAATAAAAACAAAACAACAAAAAAAACCGGCACCGACACTCAGTGATACAAAACAAATAAGGTTCTCTAATTTGGAACACCTGCCAAAATTTAAAAGCGATTTTCACATAGCACCACTAGGTCTTTTGTTTGTTTTGTTTTGCCTGTGTGAAAAATTGCCTTTCTGGGGTGATTCAAACTATCTTAGCAACCTAAGGGGGGAAAAAGATCTAAGAGACAACATTTCTTTACTTGGAAATAACCATCTCCAGCTCTGACTCGTGAACACGTGATCAAATGGGTAAGCAGAGCACTTACTGGATCTGGGATTAAATCCAGTCGAGGCACAGAATCGAGTAGGAGTCAAGTAACCTGGGGCATAATTCCTTTCATCTCTAGGGTGTCCAGTTTATGAACCTGTAAAGTGGGTATGATAAACACTACCTGCCTCCAGAGAGTAGGAGGACACTAAAATTGATGCGATGCTATGAGTGAGCTTCTAGATTAAAAACCTAAATGGAAGTACTGGCTTGCAGAATAGAATGCACCTGGAAGGGGTGAACACGGCTCCAAAAGTCCTCACTGTGCCTTTACTGCTAAAACTCGGTGACCTTCACCAATTCACTTGTGAACAAATTGGTGAATGAAAAGTTATTAGGCACGTCAGAGGTAACAGCAACAAGGTGTCTTTTTATAAGTAAATCATGTTAACTGCCTAGGACTTGTCTGCATGCGTCGCAGGTGCATCCCTAAAACCCAAAGATTGTTTTTAAAGTTTTTTTTAATGCTGTTTTTTAAAAAATTAGAAAGAGAAAAAAAGAATCATAATTCTACTCTCACCCACGACAGAATGACAGAAACAAGGTCCCACCCCCACAATCCTTTCAAACCTGCACAGGCATTCCTCATCAACACTCCTCCCCCTCGTTCCTATCGCGCCGCTCCTCACTAATGCGCAAAGGTGAGTCACCCTGCTGGGTCTACTTGCCACTTGAGGGAAAGCCCCCAAAGAAGTTCACGTTAAAGGCTGCTTTTGATTTAAAAGGAATAAGTAAGCGATGTTAATGTGTAAATCGCAATGCAAAGCACCTATCTCCAGAAAATTTGTAATTAACACTACCCAAGTAGAGATACCTTTCACAATTAAAAAAAAAAAAAGCCACTCAGCTTATCGCTACTAATCAGTAGGTCCTTCTACCTTGGTTGCCTGACTCTGACTCAACTCCACGGTTTTCCCTCCACCTGCATGTCCTCCCTCCCTCCCTAGGGCCCGGCCGCCTTACCCCGAGTCCTTGCGAGGTCCCCAAGGGGTCCCGCCCGCAGCTGCTCCTCGCCCGACCCCGCCCCCACCTCTCCGCAAGGTGCCGCCACTGTCGCGGGCTCCTAGACCGAGACGCCTCGAGGCGGGTAGGAGGCTCCTGGTGACTCGGCCCGGCTACCGCCGGCGGGAGCAGCAGGGGGAGCAGAGCCCATTGCCCACACCGCGCCCCGTGCTCCCATCGGCGCTGCAGCTCTGGCGCCCCATTACCTGCTCTGAGCAGCCGTGGCCCGCGGGAAGAGCGCTCGCTGTGGCCCCTGCAGCCCTAGCTTCGGAGGCAAGGAGGTAGCGACTGCGGCCGCCGCAAAGGACAATCAGGAGCCGGCAGGCGCAGAACGCACGAGCCCAGCGGAGCCGGGCCCCCACCTCCACCCGAGCAAGTAACCGATTCAACCCCCTCCCTCGACGGGGCGGGGCCACGGTTGGGGGGCGGGGACCGGGGCGGGGCCGCACCGCCCGCGGGGCGTGAGCGCCGCGAACGCTTTGTAAGAGGCGCCTGCTGATAGGCTGCGATAGGGGTAGGCGTCTCAGATTTGACGAGAGCCTCACCAGCAAGGCTCCCTGATTGGTAGATAGAGAAAGCAAAGCAGAGCCCTGATTGGTGACAGTTGTGTAGCTTCTCTCCCCCTACCTTCAATCATCGGAAACTCCGCCTCCACCCGCTGATTCCCAGGCGGCTGCAGAATGTGCGGTGTTTTATGAACCTGCAGCCTAGCTGGAGAGAACCCCGGATACCCGGGCTCCTTTGCCGGGTACGAACTTCCTTACCCTACTGCGATTCTTTGATTTCCATATGAACTTGGTGAATAACATCTAATCTTTGACATCGCTTGGATTTTGAGAAGTCTCGTGGGTATATTTTAAATGCATAAGATTTAGAGGGAAAGTTGTCATGCAAAAAAAAAAAAAAAAAACCATGAAATGTTTTCACCTGGTGAGAGTATGCGTGACTTTTTTTATTACCTTTCTGTGTTCCATATTGAGCATGTATTATTTTATAATTAGGGGGAAATTTTTTTAAAAAAATAGAAAAAGAGTAAGGTGCAGAGAATGGTAAAGGATATCCAGAGGACTAATTCTTCCACAGTAGAAGAAAATACAGTAATATACACAACAGCTGAGAGCCATCAAAAAATATGTTCTGGTAACAGCCCCTTTCAAATCTCTTAAAGAACTTTACAAATATGACTGAGGTTCCCCCATACTCTTTCCTGAGTAACTACTATTTATCTAATACACAGTGTAGAATACATTACACTATCAACAGATCCTCCCTAACGGGAAGAATTTAGAATCCGAAGTACCAAAGAAAGCTTTAACCAAAAAAAAAGTAGACTACTGAAATTCAGAAGATATAAATTGGAATATTCAACCTAATGCAGGGAATTATAAGAACGTGACAGCTCTTCCAGATGTGACTCGCACTTTGAAAACTGAAAGAATTAGAGAAGAGGGTCTTGGGATAATTATCAATGACCCATAGTTAAAAACCTGAGCTCTCAGACCACATCAGCCAAGCCCTAAGTCACCCTAGTCAGTTTAGAACAAGTGAAACATATCTCACCTGGGGACTACACTCACTTTACTCTCTCTGGCTGTCTTACTGTGTTCTTCTTGTCATTTCCATGAGGTTCTGAAATAAGAAGATTCAAAACGAAGCATTTCCCCCAGCAACTCTATTCATTTAATAGTAAAAAAGTGGAGATTGACAAAAATCAAACCTATGAAAGAAAGAAATGTTTAGGTAAAGATGAACTTGTAAAGAAGTAAGGATGAGGAAACTGATATAAATAGTAGGACAAATCTTTTCTCTCTTTTTCTCTAAGAATAAGGTAAGTCTGAAAACGTGTCCCAGAGCACACTGAGCAAGTAACTTAGTGTCGAGATTTAATTATGTTTAAATATATAGGGGGAAAAAAGATGATAAGTTGAACTTACACTGTTAGCAAAACTATAGGGGAGGAGAGTCAGCCCCGCTCCATGGAGGGCCACCAGAGGAAACGTCAGAGTATCTCGGTGCATCCAGCTGATAGTGGCAGGTGAATCAAAAGATGCAGCAACTAAAACAAAATAAACAAAAAAATAAATTTAAAATGTAATCTTAAAAATGTATGGCACAGTGTTTCAAGGCCACTAGAAAGTAATCTGTACCCCAATAATAGAGTTCAAAAATTAATTATAAAGATAGAGGGGTATCTTATAGAATCCCAGGACAAAAATAAGTCAGTTCTCAGGAAGGCTAGGAGCCAGGACCTGAAAAGCCAGGAGGAACTCAGCTGAAGTTTTCTCTCTCTTCAAACTTACCTCTTTCTATAATTCTGCTCTATTCTTCTCTGGAAAACAGCTTTCCCTGGCTGAATGAGAGTGAAGCTACCCCAGAGTGCCCCCTCCCTCCATACACAATGACTGAATCAATGTCCCTGACCCAATCCCAAATTCTACGGAGAGAAAATATGGTTGCCCCAGCCTGGTCTACCCCTCCCCCATCACTATGATCAGGGAGGTAATGGGGGAGGGGCATCACAGTCATGGCTCCTGGGGTCCATTCCTGTTGATGGGCAGTTATTTCCCAGAGATTAGGCACTGGGCCGGTTATCAGATAGGCATCATCAGGTCCCCCACATTTTCAATAGTCAGTGAGAGGCTCTGTTTTCTGTTCAGTGAAAGTCTTTGCCTATCATTTGACACTAAAGTGGAAGCTCAGAGGCCAAGGCCAAATCCTTCTATGGTGATTGCCAGCTTTCTCAAAATCTCTTGAAATCTCTCTACTTCAGTTGGCTTCCAGAAGTGAAGTACCCTTGTCTCTTCCAGTTTCCAGTTGCCATGCCCTTTTGGGTCTACTAATTCCCAACATCCCTACCTAAATATACCTCTCAACCTGTTTATTCAAAGAGCAACAGCACTTGCCATGTTGGTGAACACCCGTGAACATTGCTCTTAGCTCCTGTGAGACTAGCATGTAGAACAAGCAGGACCGATGAAGTAGATGGAAGCAGAAGGCAACCCTTTGCCTTCCACTGTCCCTTCCATATGTATTCAGTGAGAGATCTTCCCCTGCACCTGGATGAACACATGGGTAGTCCCAAAACTTTTATGAGGGCTCTTAGGTAAGAAAAATCCTTTGATTGGCTTAAGCCACAAAATACAGTTTTAATCTAGAAATTTTAATGCAAATGCCAGCATTTTAATCAACACTTCAAGTTTCATTCAAATATAGGCCTTCCCTCCACTTCCCCAACTAGTGTTGGAGCAGGCAGGCCATGTTCTCAGGAAAGGAGAAGAGGAGCCTTCTTTCTATGCCAACAGATCCTCCTCCAACTCATAACAAAAGGAGGTGGAGAAAGTCTGAGGATAGCAAGTTCATACTAACTGGTAGGGTCACCAGGAGGGTTTGCTCTCTGCGCCTGGCTAATGACTTAACCTTGCACTTCCCCCTTGGGTGCTTTCTGACAGTCTCAGAGACTGGAAAGTGAATCATCTGGCTTGGGCAATGCAATTTTGTCTGGCTGCCACTTCTACCCTTGGTTTCTGGTTCCCCGCAGACCACTTTACATAAATTCTTCTGTTGGAGAGGAGGTGGGAGTGGTCCCTTGACCTCTCCCAGTGTTCCTCTTGGGCAGGACTTAAACCTCTCCAGCTCAGCTCTCCCTCATGAATGGTTCTCATCTGGTCCTCGGGAAATGCTCGTACATTCTTTAGTCCGATGAGTAGTGGAAATGCAGCTGGCTTCTGAGCACACGAGTCTTGAGTGTTCTTTCTCCTCTTTTCTGAGCTCTCTCTCTGAACTGCTGCCTCAAGCCAATACCTTCAGCCTCTCAACTTTGAACATCTCAGATACAAGTTAGACACTCCGAATACCAGAGAATACCAGTCAAGTTGCCCTCATGGCCCTGTTGACACCCCCTCTCTAGTGAGATTATTGTGGGAAATCTTGGGTGAGTGATTAGCTGGGACTCAGCATTGCTGTCCTGAAGAACACTTTTCACAGATCCTTTCCTGTATTCCATTTCCTCCGCCCTTTTATGATCCTATTTTGAGTGGAGGATTTTTAAGAGTCACCAAGGGGCTAAAATATTTCCTTTGAGATTTACTTTCTGCTCTGGCAATTACTTTAGAATTTTACTTCTATTATCTTTGGTGCCTCAGTCAAAATTTTTCTTTTACACCTTGTCATACTAAAGTGGATCTGTAAAAATTGCTTTAGTTAATAACACCAAGGACAAGGAGCTAAGAAAACATGTTCTCTAAAACCATAGGCTATCTACAGCCATGCCACCCTGAACAAGCCCAATCCCATCTGATCTCAGAAGCTAAGCAGTGTTGGGCCTGGTTAGTACTTGGATGGGAGACCACCTAGGAAGACCAGATGCTGTAGGTGTAAAAAAAAGTAAAAAAAATAAGGGATCGTAAGCTGACAAGTTCCTTGAAAAAAAAGTAAAAAAAATAAGGGATCGTAAGCTGACAAGTTCCTTGCAATCTGTGAGATCAACCAAAGGTTGCCTTGCCTTGATAAATAAATAAATAAATAAATGAATGAATGAATGAATGAATGAATGAATGAATAAAATCATAGGTAGGCTGTCAAAAACTTAGCTGTCTGAGAATCGGTGAGAAGGAAACACTCACTCTTGCCTAGAAATAGGAGACTATGGGTCACTGTGACACAGGGAAGCAGCCTTGATTTCCAGCCCAGGTGCAGACCTTCAGTTAAAGGATTTGGGGACACAGCATTCTGCACTTCTCTTAATTGTATAGAGACTCTGAATCTGCCTTTCAGCCCTAAGCTGATGTCAATAAAAATATTACTAAATGTTAATAATAGAATATTACTAAATGTTAATAAAATATTACTGACAGCCTTTCTGTGCTTGGAGCCTATCACAACACTGTTTCATTTAGTCTTACCTGAACTTCACCCTCCCAGCACACCCGACAATAGCCCTGTCTCCTCCTGTTTGGTGAGGCCCTCTGCAGGGAGGGATCACTCACACTTATTACAAGTTCATAAACCAAACTAACTTATACTTCAGATTTGTCTTTGATGAAGTTTGACTGTTGGGTTTCATCGTCAGTGATCACATTTTCCCAAATCAGATTATCAGCTCCCACTTTCCCAGATTCTGTCTTCATGTCTACATTTCCTTCTTTGGCACCAAGTCACGCAAACTCACCATCATCATTGTACCATCAACCAGAGTCATCAGAGTTCTGCAACTACAATTATATAACACTCAAAATACCATAAACATGCATATGCAGGAACAATAACATCTATAGACTCTAGCAAAAAAATTAGTAAAGGGTATAAAAATTACTTGAAGAGCTTTCTCAAATTACACACCCCCTGATAATACTGATACAATCCTTCCTACTGTTCTCTCTGCAGATACACATACTTGATTCTAACGCATCACAGCAATTATCTTGCTAGTGATGGTAGAGGACCCTCAGTATGTTTGGGAGAGGTTAAGAGACTCTACTTTATTCCTCTCTAATCTAATAGGCTCTTTCTCAAAATTCTAAGTCTATAAGTTTGGTGACCATCTTTTCTCTTAGCTAAAAATACAGGCTTGATCTTGCTTATAAATAAAAGGAAGAACTGTCCCCATAAAGGGAGGAGTTTTATCTGACTTAGTGGCATCACCAGAGCTGGCACACAGTATTTGCCCAGTAACCATTTGCTACACTAATAAACTTGGAACTCATTTTAAAATGGAAGAGTTTCAATCCGCCTGTTGTATCTGAGCAAGAAACATTCATCTAAACTATTAGCAGTGACTGTGGGCTCTTCTATTCATTTTTGTCTATTTGACAACTCTTCAAGTTTGGTTTCTGATGCAAGTGGCAATTGGCTGCTTCCTCAAGGACTTCTGTGTATAAACTGAGAACCACCTAATAACTCCGAAGAACAGGGGTGAATAATGACAGCATGGTATTGGGATGTCTGAGCCTTATTACCTGTGACCCCATGCACACCTTTGTACAAACCTGAATGTGGGCCTCAAGCTAGTCTATGCCCACATGTGTTATAGTTAAACAGTCAAGAACCTCTAGGATGATGAAACACATTTAAAAAGCTGATAATTGCTTCAATGCTGGTATGCTTACCTGAGGAACCTCAGCCTGTTTGTTATCTAGTCTTTGGTTACTCAAACCAGATGTGCCCTGTGATACTTTTGTCTACTTGATTGTAATCTATATCTATATCCACATATAGATAGAAAACACTTAAAATTTTTCATACTAAACCAAATAAGCTTTCATTCTTCCAACTGCCCATGTCTGGAAAGCTGTAAATTTGAAGTAGTTTGCAGTAGTGTTAAAACACTCTTCGTATCTGTGACCCTTGAAGTTAGGATAAAGAAATAATTTTTTAATGAATTTAGCATTAAAAAAATCAAAAATCTTTCTGGCACGACTGTCAACATTACCAAACATGAGTTTTGTCTCTATTTAGCCACTCTTGTGCAAGAACAGACCCAAAGAAAGAACAAAGAACATCTTCACTTTGTAATATTTATGATGGAATAAGCACTTCACACTCAGAAAGAAGGGCATTGATAGATACGTTCAGAAAAAAATACACATAGAATGAAATGGGTTATTCAGGATTTTTATTTAATTAACCTCATCTCCGTGCTTACCTTGTTCAGCTCACAAGGGAGCCTCAAAAGCAAAATCATTCTTGAACTATTTATATTCCCCCAGAAACTACTAAAGCCATCATTCATTAATTAGCATTGACCTGGAAAACAGAAGCTTCCTCATCTCACCACTTGAAAACTGAGTAACTCTTTGTTGTGCATAAAAGATTAAGAAACATGTAAGGAGAAGCCATAGCAAAAAAAAGAAAAAGAAAGAAAGAAAGAAAAAAAGAAAGCCATAAAAGCTGCTGCAGAAGGAAAAATTTGAGGATATACACACACAGAGAGGCTGTTCCCAGGTTCAGGTGTTCTAGCACCAAAGACAGTGCTTTTGGAAATTGGACTCTTGCTTTATCGCCTCAAATTTTTGAACTTTCTTATGACCGTACCTTTATCAAAAAATTCCCTCTCCCTGGTATATGAGCAGGAAACAAAAAACATAATAGTTAAGTCTCTGATATATATGAATTTAAGTTCTAAAATTTTAAAGAAATGAAACCAAAAGGATGTATAGAGACATACTAAACAATAAATTTAAGAATGCATAATGTAGCAGAAGAATTGACTAAAGAGAAAAGAATGATGTATAATATTCATAATTTTAGGTTCTAATTATGCTCTATAAACACCTGAATAATAACTTATATAAACTAACAGGTTCTGTGCTGTTTAGAATAGTCTATAAATGCTGAATATTTTCATTTCCACACTATTAGATTTGTCTTAGATGTCATCAATATTAATATGTGTTGATACTTCATCTTTAGTCATTAATGATGGCATTCATTCAACAAACATTTATCGAGCACCTACTATGTGCCAGGTATTGAAAGAATACAAACATGATTAAGGCGAAATTCACAGCCTCTAGGAGATCACATAATTCTAATTTGCATTTTTATAATCATTATTGCCGATATGGGCACTTGCCCAAGCCCCTGTTCATCTCCAGCATAACATTATGGACTATAGAAGCAAATGAACCACAGAATCCAGCAAGGAACAAAGGAAAAGAAGGCAAATGGTATCTGAATAACATTAATAGTACCACTCAGTTGGAGTAGGTTGATGAAAGAGGTGATATTTCAGGAGATTCAGCTTCCATGTATTTCATTAAAGTCAGTAAATCTACAACAGTCCAGATTATTCTGAGAAAGCTAACAAACTGTTGAAGAATCTCCGAAAAACGAATATACGCTAATGTTAGAACCCTGAATGTCAATCCCAATTGAGACACTAAAGCTAGTAGTATGACCTTGGATATCTTGTTTACCTTTCTGAGGCTGCTTCCTTATTAATACCATGTGCTATTGTTAATCTACTCAAGAAATCACAAAGTGAGTGGGCCAACATTTAGTTGCCAACATTTCAAAATCAGGAGATTCATGTAAAAGTCCAATTTACCAGTTTCTATTTTTTCAAAAAGGTAGATACGGCAAGGCTGACCCACACTTCCATGTAGCAGCAATTGCTAGGAGCAGAGAATTGTGCCCCCTTTAGAGCTGGCATGCACTTTGCAGTGTGCCAGTTACCATACCCAAGTCGCTTTATTCATATCTGGCTTAGGTGGGTATTTTAGTTTGCATCTCATGAACTGGATGATTTTTAGGGGCTTTTTGTTGTTATGGAAAGCTATGAGAACTATTTCAAGTTAATATCAATTAAACATATGTTGTAGGGAGAAGAGACAAATCTCCCATACAAAAGAATTCCAAATAATTTATGTAGGTGCTCCACCCTCAAAAAGGTGGAACATACCTCCACATTCCTTAAGTGTGGGCTGTGCATAGTGACTTTCTTCCAAAGAGGACAGTAAGGAAAGAAAGGGGAAGGAGGAAGATTAACTTTACAGCTGGGTGATCAAGGCCATCAATAGTGATGATAAGTCATGTTGACAGTATGTATGGTCTTCTTTCCAAAAACCCATAACCCCAGTCTAATCACAAAAAAATCATCAGACAAATCTTAATAAAAGGACATTCTACAAAATACAACACAGCCTCCTCTAAACTGTCTAGGTCATCAAAAACAGGATAAGTCTGAGACTATCACAGCCAAGAAGAGGTTAAGGAAATATAACAAGTAAATGTAATATGGTAGCCTACATGAGATACTAGAACAGAAAAGGGACATTGTGTAAAACCTAGGAAGTCTGAATAAAGTATGGACTTTAACTAATAACATTGCTTTGCTATTAGTTCATTAATTGTAACAAATGTGCCATACTAGTGCAAGATGTTCATAATAAAGGAAACTACGTGCAGGGAATATGAGAACGCTCTGTACTATTTTCATAATTTTTCTGTAAATCAAAACTCTTCCAGAAATAGTTTATTTTTTAAAAATTGTGTGTATATACATATATATGAAGGACACTGAAGTATTTCAAGGAATCGTGGGAGATTTGGGCACCCAAGTTTGAAAAGAAAAAAAAGTCAACAGCAGCATCTTTCCAGCACAGCACTGGCTTTATTCACCTCTCAGCCACTGTGCCTCTCAATACCACATTGCAAAGTCCTCAAAGAGAGAATCCCATTGCGTTGGCCTGGGGAGGAGTCAAAGCCTGGGTCTAGTCATTCTGCCCAAGGTTCAGTGGTAGAATCATGGCCGATACAGCCATGCCTATTTACAGGTGACTATCTCCATTAAAGAGGGAGGAGCTAGGAGCCCAGAGACGTCCTTTTCAACTCTGAAATGCCGAGTAAGGTGGTCTAAGAGAAGAGGCTTAGCTGATCAAGTCGAAATCCCCAAAATTAAAGCCAGATATTTCAAAACAAAGGAACAACATCCTTGACACTTGTGTTTGCCTTTTATACATGCTGGAGAAAGTCTCTGGGCTGATAACAAACATCCGTGAAATCAAAATTTATAAAAATTGTTCTCTGCAAAAATTGGTTTAGCCCCCAAGTCCTTATGCCAACTCTCCTGACTCTGTTTCCTTCTGGCAGGGACACCAGTCCAATGCAGACCAACTAGGACAGGCATGGGATAGTCGACGATTTAACGCCTGCCATCACCCACCCCTTCTGCCATCCCATATAGTTGATGCCTTGGCACAAATAGAAAAAAACACTGTTTCTCAAGACATTTCACTTTCATTTGACATAATACGTTGCTTTGTTAGAACTAGATACTTCATCGACACCTGCCAGGAATTCATCAGAATAAAAATACAAATGTGTGATACCTACGAAATGACCATGATTGCCTGTGTACTGCACAAGCTGTACAACCATATGCTGTCACTCTGGATACTATTGTCTATTATAAGCAAGTGTCATCTATTTAGAGCCTTGGCAAGCTTGAGCTTACTTTCATGTCTCACTATATATAATTCTTCCAACAGAATAAGCATTCCAACTTTCATGAGTAATCATTATTTTGTCTACTTTAGATTGAAATAAAGAATCCAGCTCTGGACCTGATTCTATAATTGTGATTCCCTTAACCATAACAATGGAGATAATAACCCCCTTCACGCAGAGGTGTTACAGTCCTTAAGCGAGAGGACACGTCGAAATAGTGAGCATGGTGCCTGACAGATCACTGAGGCTCAGTCTCTCCTTCTTTGCTTAAAAATATTAGCTCTCCAGACCAAATCAGGACTCTCTGCTGAAAGACAATATGGTTATTCTTGTGAAAATGCTTTCAGATACATAGCCCTGCCTTTCTGTATGCAGGAAGACGAATGGTTGTTTTTTTACCGGCCTTGCTTAAGTAAAGCCAAATCTAATTATCGCACATTGACTGCAGACAAACAGTATGTGTTTGCTCTTCACAAATTATATTGCAAGAAGTAATTATGACTTCTATTTATTAACTAAAGCAGCAGTCCTCAGCCTTTTTGGCACCAGGGACCAGTGATCCTATGAGAATCTAATGCTCCATGATCTGAGGTGGAGCTGAGGAGGTGATGCTAGCTAGCACTGGGGAGCAGCTGCAAATACAGATGAAGCTTTATTCGCTTGCCCACCACTCACCTGCTGCTGTGTGGCCTGGTTCCTAAAAGGCCACATCCTGGTACTGGTCCACAGCCTGGGGGTTGGGGACCCCTGAACTAAAGAACCAATTTCTAAATGTAATATGATGAAGCTTTAGAAATTCACTTCAAAGACATTTTTTTCTCAAAAAATATTTGCTTGCTTTATTTATCTACTTAGATTGAGATTATGTATCTTGAGTTAAATGCATTAGGTGTTTCATTTGGTTGCAGCAAAGTAAATCAAGGACATAAATTCAGAGAGGGTATGTAAATGTTGAAAATTGAGAATACCAATCATAAAAATATACATTTTACCCATCCGAATTATTCTGCTGATGCCCTTTGTTGCCTCAGGAAGGGAAACTGCTCTGTTTAGGATACTGTGGGAGGTCCTTTACTTATATCTTCCAGTCACATATAGGAGGACATCTCTATGTAAAAAAAGTCAGTTAGTGTCAAGAGAGTAGAAAAGTGTGAGAGATCAACATGAATCAAAGGAAAAGAAATGATTTGAAACAAGAATCTACAACCACAAATACTCTACCCAGCAAGGCTTTCGGTTAAAATGGAAGATGAAATAAAGAGCTTCCCAGACAGAAAAAGATTAAAGAATTCATCACCAACAAGCCAGTATTAAAAAGAAATGTTAAAGGGACTTCTGTAAAAAAAAAGAAGAGGTAAAAAGGAAAAAAGAAAAACAAATACAAATAATATGGCAGTAACTACGTACCTATCAATAATTGCTTTAAATGTAAATGGATTAAATGCTCCAATCAAAAGACATAGAGTAGCCAAATGCATAAGATAACAAGACCCAAGCATATGCTGCTTACAAGAGGCTCACTTCAGATCAAATGACACTCATTGACTGAAAGTAAAGAGATGGAAAAAGATATTTCATGCAAATGAAAATGAAAAAAGATCTGGGGTAGCGATACTTATATCAGATGAAATAGACTTTAAAACAAAGGCTCTAATAAGAGACAAAGAAGGGCATTACATAATGATTAAGGGATCAATACATCAAGAGGACATAACCCTAGTAAACATATACGCACCCAATGTAGGAGCACCTACAAATATAAAGCAAATATTGACCAACATGAAAGGAGAGATTGACAGTAATACACTCATAGTCAAAGACCTTAAGATCCCATTGATGCCAATGGACAGTTTTCCAGATGGAAAATCAACGAGGAAACAATGGGCCTAAATGACACTGTAGACCATATTAATTTAATTGATATTTTCAGAGCATCTCACCTCAAAGCAGCAAAGTATACATTATTTTCAAGCGTACATAAAACATAATCCAGGATAGACCACGTTAGGAAACAAAACAAACCTCAATGAATTTAAGAAGACCGAAATCATATCAATTGTCTTCTCTGATCCCAATGTTATAAACTAGAAATCAACTACAAGAAAAAAACTGGAAAATACACAATCACATGGAGGCTAAATAACATGCTACTACATAATGAATGGGTTATCAAAGAGATCAAGGAAGAAATCAAGACATACCTAGAGAACACGACAACTCAAAAACTGTGGGGCACAGCGAAAGCAGTCCTAAGAAAGAAATTCATAGCAATACGGGCCTATCTCAAGAAATAAGAAAATGCTCAAATAAACGATCAAACCTCACACTTAAAATAACTAGAAAGAGAACAGCAAAAAAAACCAAAGTGAATAGATGGAAGGCAATAATAAAGAGCAGAGCAGAAATAAACAAAATAGAGTCTAGAAAAACAATAAAAAAGATTAATGAAACCAAAAGCTGGTTCTTTGAAAGGATAAACAAAATTGACAAACCCTTATCCAGACTCATCAATGAAAAAAGAGAGAGGACTCAAATAAATAAAATCAGAAATGAAAAAGGAGAAATAACCATGGACTCCACAGAAATACAAAGGAGCATAAGAAAATACTATGAGGAATTATACACCAACAAATTGGACAATCTGGAAGAAATAGATACATTCCTAGAAACATACAATCTCCCAAGACTGAGTCAAGAAGAAACAGAAAATATGAACCGACTGATTACCACCAATTAAATAGAACCAGTAATGAAAAATCTCCCAAAATACAAAAGTCCTGAACTAGATGGCTTCATAGGAGAATTTAACCAAACATTCAAAGAAGAATTAACATCTGTTCTTCTCAAACTATTCCAAAAAATTCAAGAAGAGGGAAGGCTCTCTAACTCCTTTCAAGAGTCCAATACCTTGATTCCAAAACCACTCTTATGAAATGCAAAAATCCTCAACAAAATATTAGAAACCAAGTTCAACATTAAAAATATCACACACAATGATAAATTGGATTTATTCCTGGGATGCAATGCAACCCAATATCCACAAGTCAATTAATGTGATACATCACATTAACAAATTGAAAGATAAAAACCACATGATCAGATCAATAGACACAGAAAAAGCATTTGACAAAATCCACTCTCAGCAAAGTGGGAATAGAGGGAACATAGCTCAACATAAGAAAGGCCATATATGACAAACATACAGCTAACATCAGACTCGGTGAGGAAAGGCTAAAAGCATTCTCCTTAAGATCAGGAACAAGACAAGGATGCCCACTTTCAACATTCTTCTTCAACGTTGTATTGGAAGTCTGAGCCACGGCAATAAGACAAGAACGAGAAATAAAAGGTATCCGAATTGGAAAGGAAAAAGTAAAATTGTCATTATTTGCCAGTCACATGATACTATATATAGAGAACCCTAAAGATTCCACCAAAAAACCATTAGAACCGATCAATGAATTCAGTAACGTATCAGGATACAAAATTAATACTCAGAAGTTGGTTGCATTTTTATATACCAATGATGAACTTTCAGAAAGAGAAATTAAGAAAACAATCCCATTTATAAGTGCATCGAAAACTATAAAATACCTGGGAATCCATTTAACCAAGGAGGTAAAAGACCTGTTCTCAGAAAATTTCGTCATTGGAAAAAGAAATTGAATACATGTAAATGGAAGCATATATCGTGCTCATGGGTAGGAAGAATCAACATCATTAAAATGGCCATACTACCCAAAGCAATCTATAATTTCAGTGCAATCCCTATCAAAATACCAATGACATTTTT